>NC_140622.1:11376803-11781803 GCF_057382275.1 Copadichromis virginalis | reverse complement strand
AACTGCTTCCAAGTGGCCAAAAAAAAATCACAAGTTTTTCACTCGCTCAAGTGACCGTTTACAGGTTGTAATTAGAGTGTAATTAGCCCATCATGACAAAGATCCAGAGCAGTCCTCTGCAAATTTACCCTCTCACCCTGTGCTCAACGCCATCCCCACATGTTAGGGAAGGCAACCAGCTGCCTTACCATATGCCTTTGCCTTTCCTTCCAAATGGAAAAGAGTCAGGATTACTCCCCAGTTGGTGCTCCTGAGCGTGCTTCAAGGGTTTTTTTGTAATTTGAAAGTAAAGGCGCTCTGGCCTCTTCTTCTTCTCTTTCCTCTTCTACTGTATATCACCTGTCTGAGGTGTACATTTCGTCCTCTGTATGTTAGCTATTCGACGCTATTCTTGAAGTTTCCACCCAAGCAAAGCACGATAGCTCTCTGAATATTTCTCTTTTCAAGGCGCACTCATTCCAGCATATGCCACACAGTACTGATGTGCCAACATGTAGCCTACTGTAGAGTTTGTTTTGATCTTGGCTTTTCAAAGTGGGGGCATCAGTCCTCCTTCATTCCAAAACCACAAAGACCCTCTAGACTGCAGCTACTTTCACCTTGCTCCGGATCAAGTGACACTGATAAAAGCTTTCGGAGAAGGAGTGGAGATGTGTGGGCTGACGCCTGATGCACAGCTAATGCACATTCATCTGTGATAGTCAGCGTTCAAGGTCATCATATCAATGATATCTCAATGACAAGAAAAAAAAAGTTATTAGTACTTGGAAAGGAATGTGTGCGTGGAGGGTGATGTCTAGAGGAAATGTTACACACCAGCATTAGTGCAGGTTTTGTACATCTTTTGTTGGGTGACTTTTTAAATGTTAGGAATAAAAAATGTCTGAATTGTGATGATGTCAAGGTTTTGACAAACTTCTTCAGCTTTCATAATCTGTTTTGCTCCTTCACACCTTTTCTACTTTGATTGTCTTGTATGTTAAGACACTCTTATTGAGCAATTATCACAGCAACAGAATTACTCCATGTGTTTTTCAGGTTGTAGCCTCAGTAACACAACTTGCTTCACTGATCGTTGAAACAGCCAAATAGAGAATAAGAAAGCACAGGAGAGTGGGTCAGGAGTAACGTCAGGAGCACAACAAAAAGCAAAACCCAGAGGTCACATCAAAAAACTAAGGACCAATTCCACCCTCACAGAGGTCACATGTCCAAAAAATACAGGACATGAGGTTGACCTGTACAACATTATACAGATGGTTTTAATCTTGTGGCAGACAGTTGTGTGCGTGCAGGCGTGTAAGAAGCCCAGTTTAAGTGTCAAGTTTCTTCCCTCTTTTAATTGCTAGTACAGAATCAAACAGAGGCTTTCAAAGTATCCTGTGTCCAGACAAAAACATATGTCCACAACCAGGGGAGTATAAAACCTCTTCTCTCTGTGAACAAACTCGATTTTTCTTCTCGCTCTGTCTCTCCCTCTGTTGGTTCCTAATAAGGGTGATCAGAGCTGAATGGCCTAACAGCCTGACCCTCATTATAACCAAAAGTAATAAGGATAAGACACTAGTGAGCAGGCCTCATTAGGTCTATAGCTAGAATACTCTTCTAGGGTCATCACCCTGGACATCTTGCACTGCTCGTGGCGCTTCTGTTTTCAGACTGTTACACAGCTACCCAGAACCCTTTTTTCCTCCACCCAGCGTCATCTAAATTAAATAGACCTGTGTGGTTTCTGTGATTCTCCGCTTTCTGCTACTCTTATATTTTTTTTTAACCCTATCTGGAATTATTTGTCTTTAAAATGCAGGAACAGTTACTTTCTTTACTGTTTCCAACAACAACAACGGTTCAGGTTTTCACCTCACTTCTCAGTCTGACTGTACACACTTTTATTGTCCTATTATTGTTGATTCCATGTAAATAAAATCTGTAAAATCTTGGTTCGGTCTTGCAAATAGAAAGAGGTATTGCTGACTTTTTTCTTTTAATTTTCAGAAGACAGTAATTTTCCTCAAACACTCAGTGCTCATGCAAATAGCTTCCATTCAGAGATTGCAGTTTGCAACAACAAAAAAACAAGACAAGAAAAAAAAATACACACGATTCATTTATGTAACATAATTTTCCATCAAAATGACCTTGAATATTGAAAAAGCAAGAAAATCTCCTCTATGCATATAATTACACAGTTTGCTGGAGTGAGAGCAGAAAGGTATTTTAATAAACTCGTCTGTGCCGTGGGTGGGAGCCAGCGTTGTACTGAGCAGAGCAGATCTTTACCTGAGAATAATGATGTTGAATGTTTCACGCCACATTATGATACAGTCACAACCATTCCTTCGTTTGCTTTTTTAATGTGCCGTATTGTGTGCCACACAGACCCCTACAGACCATTAACATACCGTTAAAGTGGACTTAAAATGATATTTCATTATATCCAACACACTTAGATGTCATGAGTCAGCCAGTGTTTTATTAAATGAGATGTTCTACTTACTATGATGAAAGCAGTTCAGCCTATTGATTAAGATATTTATTCAGAGCTGAATCTGTCATACAGTGTAAAGCTACAGCTCAGGTTCAAGGATCTGTCCATGGTGCTGAAGTTGATGCAGGCTTCTGCAGTGTGATGAGCTATGCTGGCAACTATTACAGCAGTCTCCTTATAACAAATCAAGTCAGGCTGTATAGAACTCAGGCTGGCCGCCTAGGACTCCTGCTTTATGGGGTTCCTAATTAAATCTTCCAATAAAAATATAAAAAATTTAATAAAACGTTGAAAGTAAAAATGTAACCTTCTCACCTTACCTTCTTCCCTACAGGTCTCTGCGCTGAACTGTCATTAATAAAGTGGATCCGGTGATTGGCAGCTTACATGATTCTTTGGCTTCTAGTCACTATCACAGAGACATTTGGCTCATATATATTCTGCTTGAGTGCTCGCGTTGGCAGGATATGCACTTCCCTGGGTGAGCTAAATAATCGACCGAGTGGATCTCAACATACTCCCCTCGGACCAAAACCAATTCTGACGTGACAGAAGTCAATGCAGGTGCTCACTGTTGACACACACTGTCCAATCAGCAGCATTCTTCGAATAGACTTTTTAAAGGCAATCATACAGACATAAACACACACACACACACACACACACACACACACACACACACACACACACACACACACACACACACACACACACACACACACACACGCATCATGCTATGGTTGTACAGTTGTAAGGACCTACTGTGGATTCCATAGCTTTTTTCCAATGCTTAATAAACCTTAACACTTAGCCCAACCTTAACATAAGTCAGCCTTGTTTATCTTACTCTAACACCGCCCACACCCACACACGCATCGTCCTGAGTAAATCCCCTCTGAAAGAAATGAATAAATATCTTCCAAACCCAACTGAGCTCAAAATTATACAATGTATCTCACTAATTAATAAATAATTACTGAGGGTCATTTTTATTCATTATTTGAATAAATCAGTCATTTATGAATGCAATAATAAAAAAGGCTGTCCTTTAGGTATGGCTACTATACTAAGAATATAGGAAGCCCTGCTCTCATTGTCCTGGCTTTCTTCCAAGCTACCTACAGTAACATTTCTACTTCTTCAGTTTTGTTCACTGAAGCTGAAAAAAAGTATCATTCCACTTGTGTTCTCAATTCTATTTACATCTCTCTCCACTAATGCATTTTCTGAAGCACAGCTACATCCACACAGATAGTACATTTGTGAGAGGCCCCGTGATAATTTGCCAGGCACTGTGAGCGTCTCAGGTAACTAAATCAAGAGGTTTCCAAGCATACTCCAGCCAGCAATTAGTCACACTATAAAAAAGAAACAGTTGGTTGTTTGCATTTTTGTGAGAGATAAGACAACAGTGTTTTGTTTTTTCAGCAGTAGCATTTTAATTAATGTTTGGAAGGAAAACATACAGAGGTGAGGCAGTAGATTGAAAGCAGCAATGAGGAGCATGGGCCTGTTTTCTGTTTCAAGGCACAACTTTTAGCATGAAAATGGGAATTTTTTTAATTCAGTTTCAGTTAGTATTCATTTTTATGTCTAAGCTCAAATGCAAATTTACTGTACTACTTTTTAAATATTTTTTTAGAGATAGTTCTCCAGGCTTTCTGAAGTTCTTCAAGGACTTTCTTTGGGCATTTTCTGACCAGTTGTTGTAGCTGACTATTTTCAGATTAGTGAATAAGCCAGTAACACTGACCTATGTCACTTGGCTTGGTATGCAGTGTGTTCCTCAAAAATTTGAGGAAAGATTACAAAGAGGACACAAGAAGAAGTGGCAGCCCTAAAATCGATCTGCAGAGGATGATGAGTATCTAACATGTCCTTAAGAAACGGTGGGGGGGGGGAGGCTGATGTATGCCAGTGAGGAGGTACAGAGGAAGTCAGGAGAGAGGAACAACAGTTGGGCATCTACATCCATCTGTAAAATGCGATGGAAGCTCTGTGTGGAGCTGCATTTCAGCCAGTGGCGTTGGGGATCTTGTCAAACTTCATAAACACAGCACTATTCCTGAAGACTATTTAAAGAAATTACAAGAAAGCTTGCCTCAGAGAGTCCAGGCTGTGTTGAAGGATAAAGGTGGTCGTAGCAAATATTGACTTTTAAGTTTGTAAAAACTGTACAAACTCTGTTTTTGCCTTATTCACATGTAGGTTTGTACATGTGAATGGGGGCTCTAGACTTTTGCACAGCACTGTTGCCAGATTTCATGTTACCATTGCCTCAGATTGCCTTCCTCTTCCTCTAACACCCCACCCCCTCCCTCCCATCTTCAGAGCTGCTGTCCCACAAAATCACTCTTGTACCTGCCATTGTTTTCATGATTGCTTCTTGTAACTCTGAGTTTGGCCTCAAGGATAACATCGATTAGGAAAGGGCCACACTCAGTTTATTATTATTCTGTTTTTGCCCCCCCCCCCCCCCCCCCCCCCCCCCCCCCTCGCTGCTGTGCTATTCTTGAACCACACGAGCCAATTAATGTCCAAACAGATGTGCAACGCCGAGAGCTAAGCTTTGCCTCAGGGTTAAGCAGCCTGAATCCAATCTCCTCAACAGAATTACATTTCCGCCATCATGGCCCCATACCTGCTGACCTGTTTACAAGCCACAAGAGGGCTGGCAGCTTTTGCGTAATCACTTGTCGTTTTTGCAGTCGAATAATTCGACATGACCTCAGAGGACAGCAGCGGGTTTTCATTTTGTGTGTGTGTGTGTGTATTGTCACCGTGTTGTTGACGGCTGTGCAAATGTGGCTGCCAAAAGTAGAAAGCATGCAATGTTTTAATGAGGAGAAGTGCCATTTGATACTTAATGTGTCATACGATCACGTCTTTGATGTGCATTTCCATGTCTTTCCTCTCCTCATTTCACTCTGATTTGTGTTTGCGGAGAATGGAGGGGAAGATGCAAACACAGGGAACCGAAATACCTAAGGCAAAAGTGGGACTTTACACTTGAAAGTAGAAAGCATTACTTATGCATTAGGTATGTCTTTGAAGAACCCAAAACATGCACATTTCCTTATTCCTTCCCCCAAAATAATACAGATATAATCAATTATTCATTTGTAAATATTTATTTCACTTCAAAACAAGCATGACATGGGCCTTGATGTTGGAAAAACTGTTCCTGCAGTAACCCACACCCACAATGCCCCCATTGGAAGTTTCCACTTCTGTTTTGAAGTTACACAGAACTGTCCTACAGTGGGGAATAAATAAACAGCAATTACCAACAAATGCATGCTGTCAGTCCGTGTTACAAATACTGTAAAAGCTATCCAGCCAACATATTTATGTGGAGGGGTAATTGCTCCCAAAAGGGAAAACAATGGACCTTTTGGAAAAGCGGTTCAAAAGTTTAAGCAAGAACTTGATTGTTTTGCAACAACAGCTCAGCCCAAATTAGCATCTCTTATGTCGACATATATTTATATAAGGCTGGCTGTGAATATCATGAATCACTTATTTGGAAATGCCTGAGAGAAGTACAAACAATATAGTGAACAATAGCGCTGCAAACAGCCATGAGTGCAGGTCAAAAGAGGGATTTGGCAGGTGGGTGAATCCTAAGAGCAGGCGTAGCTGTGCAGCGTGGGGGAAAAGAATTACTTGGAAATAAGTGATATAGTAACTTGTTTGTGAGCTGCAGTTGATTTGTCTTTGTGTACAGACTGTGATCGTCTGACCTGTGCTGCTGATAATCATTGCCTTCTTTGTGTATTCAGCCAAACTGAATTCAGCAAGATATAAGCAGATGTTACGTGAGCTACATCGCTGATTTCCAACTCACAGAATCTATAAAGCTTGAGTAAATGATCAAATTCAGTGAGTGAATCTTGTCAGTATCATCACCTTAAATATAAATTGGTGTCTGCTCCGCTTGATGTAACAGATTACGTCAACGAGTGACCAGTCCAGCACAGTGCATCACTGCAAACTTTATCACAGTTCACTCATTCAGTGAAAGTGCTGGAACAACGTCGAGGTGTTTCACGGCAGCAGAAGGTTAAAAAATGACTTCTGTAAACAGAACTGCTGGTGGTGCTCCAGGGCTCAGGGCACAGACATGAACTGTGAAAGAGATTTACGTCATTATCAAATGATTTGAACTATTAAATTCCAAACCTTGTAATTGTTAATTTTATAAACTAAACTCCATAATCACCATGTGAACTGTTGAACCTTTGCTTTGGCATCACTGTGCTGATTTATTTAGCAATATCATACAATAAATCTGCTGATGAGGTCCTAATGGGCCGCACAGATAAATGAAAATATATGTGTGAGTCAAAGGCCTGATGCTTTCTGGAGCTACATTTTTATTACTTTGAATGCTCTTGGCGCTGTACAGCTTACTGGTTATTTAGCTTTTTAATTTGTAATTTTCAGCTCTAGAGAGAAGCTAATTCACCACCCACCCTGCAACTCATGCTTCACTGCCCGGTCTGACAGAGGATGTTCTGCCCGGCCCGTCAACCCAGCCTTCAAGGGGGAAACGGCGCTCACGCTGCCGACGCTCCTCGCCACAGTCGGACCTGGGGATTTCCGAGCGGCCAGCTGTGGTGAGCCATCAGCTGCAGTCTCACCACCCTCGCCTGCTGCAGTCTCATCACCCTCGCCTGCTGCAGTCTCATCACCCTCGCCTGCTGCGGCCTCAGAGTCTTCGGCCTCGCCTGGTCCGGTTTCAGCATTTGCTTCAGCATTGCCTGGTCCAGCCACTGCTTCATCCTCGTCTGGTCCGGCTCCAGCATCCTCATCAGCTGCTTCGCCTGGTCCGGCTCCAGCTTCAGCATCCTCATCAGCTGCTTGGCCTGGTCCGGCTCCAGCTTCAGCATCCTCATCAGCTGCTTGGCCTGGTCCGGCCTCTGCTTCAGCATCCTCATCAGCTGCTTCGCCTGGTCCGGCCTCCGCTTCAGCATCCTCATCAGCTGCTTCGCCTGGTCCGGCCTCCGCTTCTGCATCCTCATCAGCTGCTTCGCCTGGTCCGGCCTCCGCTTCTGCATCCTCATCAGCTGCTTCGCCTGGTCCGGCCTCCGCTTCTGCTTCAGCCTCTTCGCCTGGTCCAGCCTCCGCTTCTGCTTCAGCCTCTTCGCCTGGTCCAGCCTCCGCTTCTGCTTCAGCCTCTTCGCCTGGTCCAGCTTCCGCATCCGCTTCAGCCTCGCCTGGTCCAGCCTCCGCATCCTCATCACCCTCGCCTGCTGCAGTCTCATCACCCTCGCCTGCTGCAGTCTCATCACCCTCGCCTGCTGCAGTTTCATCATCCTCGCCTGCTGCGGCCTCAGAGTCTTCGGCCTCGCCTGGTCCGATTTCAGCATCTGCTTCAGCATCGCCTGGTCCAGCCACTGCTTCATCCTCGTCTGGTCCGGCTCCAGCATCCTCATCAGCTGCTTCGCCTGGCCCGGCTCCAGCTTCAGCATCCTCATCAGCTGCTTGGCCTGGTCCGGCTCCAGCTTCAGCATCCTCATCAGCTGCTTCGCCTGGTCCGGCCTCTGCTTCAGCATCCTCATCAGCTGCTTGGCCTGGTCCGGCTCCAGCTTCAGCATCCTCATCAGCTGCTTCGCCTGGTCCGGCCTCCGCTTCTGCATCCTCATCAGCTGCTTCGCCTGGTCCGGCCTCCGCTTCTGCTTCAGCCTCTTCGCCTGGTCCAGCCTCCGCTTCTGCTTCAGCCTCTTCGCCTGGTCCAGCCTCCGCTTCTGCTTCAGCCTCTTCGCCTGGTCCAGCTTCCGCATCCGCTTCAGCCTCGCCTGGTCCAGCCTCCGCATCCTCATCATCCTCGTCTGGTCCAGCCTCCGCATCCTCATCATCCTCGTCTGGTCCAGCCTCTGTGTCTTCATCCTCATCAGCGTTGCCTGGTCCAACTTCAGCTTCAGCATCAGCATCGCCTGGTCCAACTTCAGCTTCAGCATCAGCATCGCCTGGTCCAGCTTCTGCTTCAGCGTCCTCATCAGCTTCGTCTGGTCCAGCCTCCGCTTCCGCCTCATCTGGTCCAGCCTCCGCTTCGCCTGGGGCTGCAGGGGCCACGCAGCCTTCAGGTCCCCTACTACCACCTCCACATCGTCGGTCATCTGCCAGGCCGCTTGTTGGGCATCTCCGCCACCGTGGACGCCCTCCTGAACGCCCTCCTGAACGCCCTCCTGAACGCCGCCACTGCCTTCCGCGTGGCCGGCCTCCGGACTTGTTTCCACGCCGCTGTTGCCGTCCGCACGGTCGGCCCCCAGAACTGTTTCCACGCCGCCGTTGCCATCCGCACGGTTGGCCCCCAGAACTGTTTCCATGCCGCTGTTGCTGTCTGCACGGTCGGCCCCCAGAACTGTTTCCGCGCCACTGCCTACTGCGTGGCCGGCATCCGGACCTGCCCCGCTGCCATTCGCATGGTCGGCCTCCTGAACTTGGCCATCTGGGCCTTTTTGGACTCTGTCCCTCCGTCCTGGGCCCCCTCCGCCCGTCCTGGTCGGGTCCTTTTCTGTTTTGTTTTGGTCTGTTTTTGTGTTTCTGCTGGGCTGTCTGGGGCCAGCCCTTGAGGGGGGGGGGGGGGGGGGGGGTACTGTCATGGTCCTGGGTCGGTGACCCAGCGCTTTTAGTTTGTTATCATTTTCTAGATGATTGTTTAGGTTCTGTGTTATATTCGGTCTGCCTCTGAGTCTGCGTCTGTATCTGTCTGTCTATGGTGTCACCCCATCTGTTTGTGAATCTGTCTGTTTAGTTCAATGTCTTGTCTGGTTCCATGTGTCTGAGTTTCCTGTTTTATTGTGAAGGTCCGTGTCGTATGTGAGTGTGATCAGTTTACGTTTCCCCTGTCCCGTCAGCCCAGATTCCTCCCAGCTGTGTTGCCCTCTTGTCTCTCATCCCCTGATTACTGGTGTGTGTATTTAAGCCCTGTGTGTTTTCCTGCCTGTTGCCGGTTCGTCTGTGTAACTCCGTGTCAGTCTGTTACCCTGTGTTCCACGGTGTCCTGTTCCTCGTCTGCGTCTCTCTGCTTCTCATCCCGTTGTCATATGCTCCCAGGTCTGTTATTTTTAGTTCTCCCAGTTTAGGTGTCTTTAGTTATTTGTTATGCCCCACTGTTTGTTTGGCACTACACCTCTGTAAATAAAACCGCCGGTATCTCATCCACTGCCTGCATCTTGGGTCCTTCTTCCAACTCCACACGGCTCGCCTCGGCAGCCGTGACAGCATATGTATCGAACAATACAAAATTTTTAATTTATTTTATCAACTTTCCTTCTGACGATGCTGTCTGTGTTGAGCGCTCAGTGGATCTGCGCTCGACAGTGCAGCCTAGGCGGAGTAGTCAAACGCAGATTCACTGAGCGCAGGGCAAGCTAGTGAGACAGAAGTTAAGCTCTCCTTGCAGCATGGCAAATTGAACCTCCCCCACCCTCATTCAGATCTGGCGTTTGGAATTATTTTGGTTTTCATGTGACGTATGACCCTGAAGGTAAGCGCGTCATGAACTAAAGTAAAACAGTATGTTGGATGTGCCACGCAATGCTCAATTACATGGGTGGGAGCTAGTGTGTTAGCGCAGTTAGCTCGTTAACGTGTTGGCCGTCCAGCCCCATGCACGGGGTGATCAGGGGTAGCTCGTTAACGGAGATTTGCCGTGTTGTGGCGTTAACATCATTTCAACGAGATTTACGCTGGCAGCACTAGTGGGAACACAACGAATATGACTGCATATTTACGCCGACATCATCCTAGTGCAAAGACAAGTGGAAGCAGACAAAAACAACAAGCATGCTACAAACTTTACCCGAGTCATTTAGACAGCCGTTAGCACATGATTCTCCTTATGGGGACCTGATATCTTTAATATGCTGCTGAGAATATAGCCCAGAAGAAGCGTATAGTGTAGCTTTTATTTTGGAAAGAGCCATTTCTCTGTAATAAACTCTCATTTCCAAAGATGAGTGATTCCTCAATCAGATACAGGGCTCGCAAAATCGCTAGCCCGACGTCCCGGGGCTAGCGATTTTTCCAGTTGGGCTACCAAAATCTATCTTTTCCCTGCCCGTCGGGCTATCGTAGGAAAGAAAAATATATGTCAATGCTTTTGCATTCTTGCTGAAATGTAGCTGGGTAATTATGTCATTGGCATCGGTGAGCCACTGTCTATATGTGACATATTGAAATCGCGTTTGAATTTGCACTTGTTTTTTGCTTTCACTTTGCAATCGCGCGAACTGTGTATAGAGAGCAACAGCACTGATTGGTGAGTGACGATAATTTGCGCACCAATTTCTCTGACATCGTCTTATCAATCGTTAGCTTACTATGCAAACATGACAAGTGAAATCTCCGGCAGCTTAAACATGTGAGAGGTTGATCACGCAGAGGATCGCTGAGCGTTATGTGAGTGCGTGTGTAAAAGCAGCAGGATTTATATTTTAGTTCTGCTGAGCCAAATAAGACAGGTCGGGGTGAAGAAGTGACAGCCAAAGAAAAGCTTACCACAAAACGGAGAAGTTATGACAAATCAGACTATAAGGCAAAAAGAAAGTGCAGCTTTATGGTTTCATGGACAAAAGAATTTCTGTGGCTGCGATATGATGAGCTAAATAACCAGGGCTGCACATAAGTGGTCCACAGGTGCGCATTCGCTGTCAAAATAAAAAAACGCGCACAAGATAAGAAGTTGCAATGCGTGTTTGCGTACATAAGATTTTCAGGAGGAGGACAGACATTTGTTTAGAACTCTTAAAGATGTCGAAGAAGCAAGCTCCTTTAAGCAATTACTGTGATGTTCCTCCACCTCCAAAGAAATGTCAGAAGGAGTCCGAACCACAAAAGAAGCACGTATTCTCGGAAAAGTAGTTGCAGGAGGTGAGCTGGCTTCAAACAAATGATGAACGCACAGAGATGTGGTGCGGAATGTGCCGTGAAAATTTAATAAATGACAAATTAAAAAGGCATGAACATTTTTTTTGTATCGAAAAAATATCGAACCGTGACACCAAAGTATCGAACCGTACCGTGAATTTTGTGTATCGTTGCACCCCTACTACTCAGTATACATGTGCATATCACTATCACAGTGTTAGCCGCTGAGCTAAAAGTAAGTGCACACAGTGTCTTCACCTGTCTACTCTGACCTAACTCAGCATCCTTTTTTCCTTTTTCCCTCCCCAGGAACTGAATGAGTAATACAGCATGATGAAATAGCAGTTCTGCAATCAGCACAGGTCAGCCAGTCAGCACAGAGACTGTCTGCACAGTCTGCACTCTGTTTGTGTCATAAAGAATGTATTTGTTCAGCTTCAGCTCCCTAAACCTGTGTAACCTGGTAGAAGGCAAAGCCCTGTGAAATAGAAGAAATAGGTCTGCACTGTAAACTCAGGGGAGCTATGTTAGAATGCAGCTGATAATTACTTAATGCTGGTAATATTGTTTAATCTGTGCTCGACAAAGAAGTGATACGTAAATAATACAATTTATTCTGCTTATTCATGGGAAGGATTTGTGTAATGAAGGTATTCTGTTTATTTGAATTAGATTAAGCAACTTAGCAGAGCAGCGTTGAAACAGAATAGGACCTACAGAGAGTGGTGGCTTTGGGGAAGACCCACCTAAAACATACAGGATAAGGTGGAACTGGCTGTACAATAAAAGAAGCTGGAAGACAATATGAGAGAATAGAATGGGGAACAGAGGATAGTGACCTCGCCTCACATTAGGAGAGTCCTGAGTTTGAATCCACAAGCCACCTCTCTGTGTTCAATTTGCATGTACTCCCTGTGCCTTTGTAGGATCTCCAGCTTCCTTCCACAGTCCAAAGACATGCATGTTAGGTTAAGTGGTAGGTTGGCTATAGGTGTGAATGTGAGCATGAATGGTTGTTTTTCTCCCTTTTTTGGAGCTAAACTGGCCATCTGCCCACTCTACAACAGCTGGGATACACTGGATGGATGGAAAACAAGGAGAGTAGAAATGACAAAAAGAATAGAAGATCAAGCAGAACCCACTCATCCAGCAATACAGGCAGACATGGGCCAACAGATGTGCCGCATTAAACCGATGCAAACGCTTAAAGATGATTCATTTATTTAATATTTATTTATTTATGTGACTGTTTGAGTATACAGACATTTAAATCTGTTTTTTCTGTGCCTTCTGAGAAACAGCACAAACCATAAAGATATTTAATGAAATAAGGAAAACACCATTTTCCCATGAGAAACTGGAAATGTTTGACGCTGTTCTTAAATGTGATGAAGGGTGATTAGTTCTTTGCTGACTGACTAATCAGTTAATTGACCAGATAATTTAGGTCCAGATTCAGAGGACAGTCGCATCTGCATGTATCTGCATGTTTCCTTTTTATTCTGTATCAACCGTGTATGTGAATCACCAGTGGACATGATGGTGATTATTATTGTTATTAGTAGTACTAGATGGAGTCCAATGTAACCCTGTGGAGAATCCTCATGTCAGAGATGCTCAGCAAAGATATTCCAGGAATGGTGAATTGAATAAAAACACAAAGGTAAAAGGCATGTGTACCAATTGCCTTCATATCCAGTTATTTGAAGCACACTCCCAGCTGGGAGCACAACTCTGACATTGTGATTGTGTTTGAGGTATTTAATAACATGCAGGCTTTGTACAGCAAGGAAAACTCAGTTTAATTCTAAAGAGAAACCAAATACATATGCAGAGGCCTCATTAGAAGACCCCACCTGTATTTATAGGCCCAACTTGTGCACTGTTACAAAAATCAATGTGCAGCTTTTTTGTTAGCGATGTGATTGTACTGTAATTTCTGTATATTGGTGTGAATATAGGGAACTTGGTGCAGTATCCCTAAAAGTCATCTCGAATCTGTCATCAGCAACTGCTTTATCATTTATTATTATTAAAACAACCGATACTGTGAGAGCAGGAACAGCAACTAAATACCAGAGATGGAAGTTAGCAGATAAAGTGACACAGTTGGCCATAACGAGGCTATTTCAGTCGGCAAGACAGTTCATTTTCTCTGCAAATGCTTCATTCCGCAATTCATCTCTGACACATTAATTGTATTTGAAGCCGGATCTTCCAAGGGCTAAAGTGAAGTCCCTCCTCTGCAATGTTAAATGACCTCTGGAACAATTTGATTATGATGTCTTGCTGACAGACAGATTTATCACAGGAGTGGAGTCGTGTAATGGATATGAGCACAGCTCTGGTGACAGGAGGGAAGACGGTGGGAGTGAGGGATGAGGGATTGTGGAGGAGCAGTAGGAGAGAATGGACTCTAAGCCTCAGCTATATAATCCATTTACATGTGTGTCATATGATAAATAAATGACAAATGAGTCTCCTTTCCAAAGCCCTGGTAAATGTGAATTACGGTTTTCAAGTAACAGCGGCATGTTAACTTCACTCAGAGCAAATGGATCCTGGAGGAGCACTTTTACCACAAAACTGTAAACACTGATTACATTTATGACCCCGCTGAAGCCTGAGCGCTAGAAATCAGTCCTAGCAAGTTCCTTACTAAAATTACTAATCATATTCCCAGTCAGCGCACCTAATGAAGGTGGATGTGTTTTCTTTAGCTCCGGTGCGCGAGCTTGACACATTGTTAACAGCGCTGACATCTCTGCAGACACAGCACAGGGGTCTTAAAGGTTGGATGAGCCACAATTTCAGACTGCGGCCCAACAACAAAACAAGCATTTTCAAAATGTCAACACTGAGGCTTAACTCCTCTATATTCACAGTGTCTTCCTGTCCGCACTGACTGTCTGTCAGCACTTGGCAGAACTCCATAACAGCGCACACAATGGAAATACAGGGAAGAGTGACTCTTGTGACATTTGTTTGGAGACCTGTGATGTCTGGAGTCTCTCAGCGATGGATGGAGGACCTGTGTTAGCTATGCCACTGATGGAGACCTCTGCCAGGCAACAAGTGCTGACAATATTCTTGCGCCTGCACTTTTCTATCAATCACAGGTTTTGAGTGTTTGCATGGAGCCTGGGGAGGACAGAGGTGAGTTGAGGAGGGGAAGTGTGTAAGGACAGCTTATCTGTCTGCAAGTGCATCAGGGCAGGAGAAATAATTTGACTGGCCCTGACAGACCTTTCACTTTGCCTTTCTCTGGCATAGGCTGCTGTCAAGCTGACAGTGCAGCAGATTTGTTTCCTCACGTCAGGCCAGGGAAAGTCACTGTCAGACCGCCGGTTTACAAAGCTGAAATGGAAACTGATCTCAGTGGGAAAAAATAAACTTTGAACATCCTAATGTACAAAGGCTTCAGGAGGTATATGTTATTAAAAATTACATTTTAAAAAAAGATATTACAGCCAGAGGAAATGTATGCATGTTTGCATGGTTTCCATATCCGTGTATTGGTGTGCATCATAGATAAAAATAAATAAATAAATAAAAATTGTGAAAATCTAGATGCCAGGACAGTGTGGGTGTTCAATTCTTATGCAAATAAAATCAAAGAAGGCCACAGACATAATGCAGCCTGCCTTGAGGCCATAAACAACAACAAAACCAAATAGCTTATGCAAACATGGCTCCGTTAGAGTCATGAGCAGTGTATTTGAGCTCTACATGGTTTTATTGACCTCTTCTGAAAACAGGACAGAGAAGCTTTTATGAATTTCATTCCAATGCGATCCCAAATTAAGTTTGCCTTTGCTCCACAGTGACAGAATATAAGGGAGGATATAATTTAAAGCACAGCAGGTCTTGTAGTTGTTGACTACTAGACTACTACTATAGTTGACAAAAACATAGCTAAATGCACGTTTCACTGAACTGTTTAACTCTTCACAGCAACCACTAAGCTACTTTTTTTCACAGCATTTTGACACAGCTTGGCACAGCTTGGCACAGCTTGGAAAGCTCAAGTCTATTAATGACGCGTTCATCACACTTAGTGGATATCCTGCAGTTGCTCATGCCAGTACATTATAATGACTTACCTGCCCCTTCTTTTTCAAACATTCACTGCATGTTCTGTGCTTCCATCTTGGTTAATCCCCCCGAGGTTCTATTTCAGCACCTGAAGAAATATCTCTGCACATTCTGCACATTCAGGTAGGTCTGAGCATTCCCCTTTAAAAGTACCGGGCATACACTTCTCAGCTCCAGCACTTTACTAGCCACCCTGCTCTGGAAGATGCATCAAGAGCACAGAACAAAGATCTGCCACCCCGAGGTATCCTACGATGTGTACAAGCAAGTCAAGGAAAAGAGGAAGAGAACGTTTTATCTACACCTCATCGCTTGCAAGAAAACTTCCCCCGGGGTTACTGAACAGCAACTCACAGAGTCTGCCTGTACATTCCACAGCAGTCCAATAGCAATGAAAGTGAAAGTTCCCGGAAGGCCTCTCTATTGTCTTGCCTACTGACCTCTCTGCCGGAGAAAGAGGGCGTGTGTGCATTTGCATATTTCATCGTGCTAGCATTCTAATTAGCTAGCAATGTTTTTGACTTGCAAGCATGGCACGGGCACTGGATTTCTTTGAGTCGCAGGGTGAAATAACCACAGGTGCAAAGGCTAACAGCAGAAGAGGTTCCCACAGCCCAGACACAAAATACAGACCCCCTTACACATGTATTCCAGGGCTTTGCTGCAAGAGTCAGCTCAAGCTGACACTCCTCTGTGAGTCCTTCTGCATAGGAAGTTTGTCTGATGATGCTGCTTCTCAGTCTTGGTTCAAATGTAAGTGGTGGAGGGATGCAGCAGTAAATCGTGGTGTGACAGCCGACAGGGAGAATTTGAGAGAATAACTGCTGCCAGCTGAGGTGAGTTCCATGATCCAGAATGTCTGTGCCCTGATCACCAGCTCTTGGGAGGACAGGTACATCAATACATATCCATCAACAATGGCAAGAACCTTCTACTGCTCACAGATCTACAGGATGAGGCCTTGTGTTGGGTGTCTTGTTAGCCACTGCAGATGGTGTGATAGAATCATGAAGTTGATGAAATGTTTCTCCTACTGAAAATGCTACGTCCAGATGAAGAGAATCAACTTTTTGGGATTAAACTTGTGGCTTTGCTCACTTGCCTAGTCAGCTGTTTGGACTTACAGGTACATGTCTGAGTCTTGAGATTTGTCTCTGAGAGCACTCACCTTAAGTGGTATCCATCAGCAAAGCCTGTCAGAGGAAGGAGCAATCATATATAGAAAAAGCAGCTACTAGACATAAGGCACTACACACTCAAAAAAATAAGTCATTGGATGAACTCAATTGGACTGATGGCAGGTTTTCCACGTAATACATCTATTTTGGTCCAACCTAATCTACATACATCATGACAATTCAATTAAATTGAGTCAGTAGAACACAATTTCGTAAATACTGCTAAAATGAAAACAAGTACATTAATATGATGTGAAAGGTTTTGGTTGGTCCAACTCAATACAATGTCATTCACTTGAGCTAGATTTTCATTGCATTGAAATCATTATTTTGAGTTCAACTAAATCATAATTTTCATTACCAGAAAACTAATTTAATTATTAAAATAATGACAAAATGAATTTGTTTTTACAACTCAGGTTTATTCACTTGAATTAAAAGCAGAAACAGAATATTTTGTAAATAAACATACATGTCACATGGTCAAATCAACCTTAACAAAAATCAAAGTGCTCACAAAAAAGTGCTGACGTACATTTGTAATGAATGTCAAATCTGAATAGCACACACCTCTGTACTACTAGGCAATACTGAAAACAAACTGGAATCTGTAAAATCAGATTTCACTT
Organism: Copadichromis virginalis; assembly: GCF_057382275.1. Classification (NCBI taxonomy): domain Eukaryota; kingdom Metazoa; phylum Chordata; class Actinopteri; order Cichliformes; family Cichlidae; genus Copadichromis; species Copadichromis virginalis. The sequence continues at coordinate 11,764,536 of NC_140622.1, read as the reverse complement.
CAGAATCATTGTATATATTTATATAGGCTACATTTCACTGTATGTTATACTTGTATAACTATGCATGTGACAAATAAAGAACCTTGAACCTTGAACAATACATAAATACACACACACATATACATATATATATATACAAATATATATATACACATATATATATATACATACATATATACATATATATATACATACATATATACATATATATATACATACATATATACATATATATATACATACATATACATATATATACATATACATATATATATACATATACATATACATATACATATATATATATATATACATATACATATTTTAGTATTTATTTATTTATTGTCATTGTCAAGAACAATGAAATTGCGTTTGGGGCTTCCATACAACCCCAAAAAAAGAAGAAAATAATAAATACCCCTTAAAACCCAAGTGTACATATTTAACCCAGTGTGACTCCAATATATATATATATATACATATATATATATATATATATATCTATATATATATATATATATATATATATATATATATATATATATATATATACATATATATATATATATATATATACATATATATATGTGTGTGTGTGTGTGTGTGTGTGTGTGTGTGTGTGTGTGTGTGTGTGTTTTCATGAAGAACATTTTTCTGTTACCAAGGGGGAGGTATTTTAATAAAAAAAAATCTTCTCCAAAACCAATTACATGTAAACATTTACAAGCTTATAAGAACGGGAAGACCAACTTTAAAACACTGGAAGACACAAAACTTGTCAACATTTTTCTATTACCTTTGCAAATCCCAAAAGCAATCAAAAAGAAAATGGTGGTTACAACCATGAAACTTTTTCTGAGCTAAATCCCCAGTCCTTTCATCCATCTATAGTAGTACAGATTAAAGGTCACATCACTCACAACATAACAGCAGACAAAAATAGACAACATCCATTTGGCCAAAAAAAAGAAAGAAAAAAAGGTCACAGTTTGAACAAAAGATATAAAAAGGCCAAAATCAACTTTTGTGCTGGGTCTTGTTTGCCTAAGCAAACATCTTCATTTTCATTTGCTGCATCTTTGTACTGAGCCTTTGTCCATCCAGATTCATCAAAATCTTCTGACAGAACTCAAACGTATACTTGTGGTCATTTGGATAGCTCAGATCAAGTGCATAAATCAGTCCAAAGAGGACGATGAATGCCATGATGACACTACCGAGGTTGTTCATAACTGTAGTACCTTCAGTGACAACTCCAACATCCTCTGGCTCCTGAATCCCTTCTCTTCTGATGGTGTAAATACCCATGACAGTTGCTGCAGTGGACCTCAACCGTTCATCCTCAGTGGAGGAGGTCTGAAAAACAGGTTGTTTCAGGTTTAAGGGCTCTGTCACTTGGAAGGGGACATATTATGCAAAACTCAGCTTTTGTATCATTTTGTGCTGAAACATAGGTCTCTACCGCCTCTATAAACACTCCAAACATAAATAAAACCCGTCAATCTGTTTCCTATCAATAGTTTGGGTTCAGGTATTATGTACCTCCCTTTGGGAGGGGCTTGATATAGAGCAGCAGCTCCTCCAGTGTGTGTGTGTGTGTGTGTGTGTGTGTGTGTGTGTGTGTGTGTGTGGGCTGGGTCAATTTCCCTTATTCCATCACAATTGGGAACCTTTTGAAACAGCTTGTTTTATGCACATTATTCCTGAAACCAGGAGATTGCTGTAATGGCAGTGACACTAGTTAGTGTCTTGATGCAATCTGCTGTGTTCCTTATAATGAAGACTTTTTACTAATTGGCATAATAAACTGAACTCCATTGGAGTGTTTACTTTCTGAAGTGCCTTGAGATGACTGTTGTTGTGATATACCGCTATATAAATAAACTGAATTGAAACACTGACAGAAAATGGATGAATGTTTTGTCCACATTTACTGTGTTTATAGAGGCAGTAGATACCTACATGGCAGCACCAAAAGAATGAACAATTGAATTTTTGCTGAAACCGTCCCCTTAAAAAGTGCTCTCCAGTGCAAGTTTCAACAATGACTATTAAGAATAATACATATTTCACAATTATATTGTCTCTTTTGAATATATGAGGATTTTGTGTGCGATGAACCTAACTCAAATTGAATCTAGAAAAGAAAGTGTGATAAGCGTACCAGATACTCCTTGAACAGTAGGTCTGGATCTTCATTAAAGTAGATCACCAGGCTTTTAAGAGTATGCTCCCTCTTTATGTCGATGTCATCATACTAATGCAAGGGTGGAAAAAAAAGGGTGAAAAAAATGGAATTGATTGATTGCATTTAATTGATGGGTTTATCATTAGTACCGACCAAACTACTGATCGCCATGATATCCTTGATCTTTTAGCCCTTTGCTCCTTTGCTCCCCTGAAAAATTTGCATCAGCTTGTCTGTTAAATTGTCCAGCTGAGCCAAGAACTTCGCCTGCAGGGGTTTTGTAGTGATCTGCAGGAACTCTGCATTCACCTGGAAATAAAACATACATAAATATAGTAAACTAGAAGTTTAAATACAGACTGCTGAATCAACACACTGAAAGTTGCTAAACATTTGAACCATCAGTGAAGTTTGTCAAGACCTAAACTGTTTTTAGCTGAGTTTAGGAATATATCGCCACCTGTTGCTTTGGCATGTTCCTAGCAGCGTTTTCCTTCATTTTTGCGTTTACCTGTGGACGGGATTATTTTTTAAAACGAAAACGGAAAATCTCCATTTTCAAAAATACCTGTGTAAGTGTGGACGTAGCCGAAATCTTTTATAATAAGAAATAGGTTTGAACGTCATGGGAGTGCGCATTGTGCTGCCTGCAGTTACTCTTCCGGCCACATGGTTCGCTTTTGGTAGCACCCTCAGTAAACTATGTAGTGCTTTTAAAGACATCTCAAAACGATACTTTCTACTAGAAAATGGCATATAATAATAAACACAGAATACCATATTTTTAGATTATAAAAAGAAAACAGTAAGAAAGAAGTTAGCTATAGGACATCATCTTTCATTGAGCACAATGGCTAGCTGCTAATAAGCTAGCACACGCTCCGACTTAAAAGTTGGCAGCTACACAATTTCTCCTCTAAAACAAGGCACTTTTGAAAAGACCTGGCTATATTGTCAAAAAAAAAAATAGTATTCAAGCAGAGAAGAGAATGGTAGCACCACCAAAAGTTCAAAAAACAACTGTTACAAGCTTCTATGATAAATAGCATTGCCATAGATTTAGCTGATAAAGAAATACACAATTGGATATATGAAAAAATAATATGTTACCTTACCTGAAGGTGTAGTTTTATCCAAAAAGTACAGAGAGGCGAAGAGCAGCTGCATTCATTTAGGTGATCCTGAAAGAGCGCAAAATTTTCAAAGAAGGCGGACCGTTGTGTAACTCAGTAACTTTGTGTTCTTGTGACAAAGACTGCTTTGAGAGAAAATAATTTAGGTTCACCACACGAATAATAATTGCAGTAACGCTGGAGTGCTACATTTGCGTTGAATGAGATTAAAAATAATGTTTAAGCTTAAAGAGGGGCTTGAATTTATTTCTTTGAGTTTACAAATACTTAAGTGCAAAAATGTACTCCTCCTACCCCCAGTGCCCCAACAAACTCATTCATTTTGTGTTCAGAATCAGCCTCTGCTGGTTTTGAATAATTTTAGGTTTACACAAAGAAAATCAAATTAATTTGGTATTTTTTAATTGCATTTGTGAAGAACTAACATAATTTGCATGTGTTCTTTGAAAGGAGGACCTGAATCTGTTTTTTGAGTGCAGCTCCTATATTTACACGTTGATTATTCAACATTTCTTCTGCTTTTATTTGATAAGCAAGAGAAACAACCAAAGATTTGTGGCAGTACTTCTTTCTTTTTCATCTTCTTTCTTGTTCTCTCACATGTATACTATGTATTTTTTTTTAAAAGGTTTGAAGTTTTTCAGAAGTGACTCACAGAAACCGTGTCCTCAGTTAATCAGACGTGAATCACAGCAGTACTCAGCTCTTTGATTGCACCAGGCTCAATACAAACAGGATCATTTGTCCTCATCCATTTTGACAAGTGCCAGTGCCATAGACAGTAGAGGTGGGAATCACCATACAACTCGCGATACGATATTATCACAATATTTAACGCACGATACGATATTATTGCGATTTTTAAAAATATTTTGCGATATTTAAATTTTGCACATAAAGGTAAACTTTATCAATATTCATTTTATCTAATATCAAAGTCTCACACTCAGTCTTTCTCTCATTTCAGTCAGTTTTATTGTTGACAAACTGAACGGTTTGTATTACAGTCTAGTCCAACTTAACTGAGTGCAACCATCTGGTACAATTATAGCTATTCTGAACTATGCAATTTATGAAAACTATGCAGCCCCTTCAGCAACTGAAGAATTTGAAAGTAAATTTAAAAAATATATAATTTTACATTAAATAAAAAAGTTTTAAACTTAATTAAAATTAAACATGTCTTAAATTAAAATAAGTAAACTGTCATGTTTATTGCTGCCAAAAAAAAAAGTTTAACACATTTGGACAGTGAAGGAATGTCAGGATTCTTGCTCAGAAAAAGGATCAACATGCTCTGAAGTCAACATGCTCTGACTCCAGAGCATGTTGACTTCAGAGAAAAAATTGTTTGTAACAAAATATCGATTTCTGCTGTCCCTGTATCGATACATTATTAGCAAACAAAATATCACGATACTACACAGTATCGATTTTTCCCCCACCCCTAATAGACAGTATACAGAATGAGTGGATGAACATGTCATAAATAGGCACTCAAAGTTTAAAAGGAAAGAAGGTTGCGATGGTAAAATCAGCAAAGACTTGATGTCTTTGAAGGCTGATATTCTGAATACGTTAAGTAATCAGCCAGACATTCGTGTGTTAATGCGGATGCTTAACCATTTTGCTTTCTATGAAAGCGCCTCTAGTTTATGCACTGTATGCCATTACATTTTAATGTTGATGAAATATTAAATTTTAAGTCAGAAATCTTCTTACATGAGTGTTTGTTGTTACCTCAATAAATCATTATCATTAATCTTCTATTGAGGAAGACTGCAGACTGAGTTAACATCTCAGAGACGGCAGTAATGATTTCAACTGAGAAAAATGTAGCTGTCATCAGCACATGCACCCACTAGGAGTAAACACATGCAGGAAAAACACAGAAAAATGACTGATTTTCTCATGTTATCTGCCGTTTTATGTATATTGACCATGTATTTAGTTTGTTTACTCCTTCAGCCGCTGCCATTTCTGAAGCATCATCAATCAAACATAAAAGCAACTTTTTTTGCCCGTATTTTTTAATGAACACACACATCAGCAAAAATGATGACTGGTATGATGCAAGTGCTTCGCCTCTTTTGCACACAGTTTTCACACATTTCTTGCATTGACAGATCTGTGAGCTTTCAGATAAATATGATTTAATTACTTAACCACTGAAGCCAGTCTTACAACTAATAAACTGCAAAAGACTGTTAATAATTGCATGATTTTTTTTTTTTTTTTTGGGGGGGGGGGGGGGGGGCCTGTGGTGACAGTTCAGCATCCCACAGTGTGCAATTAAATGAGCCTTTAATTGTATTGATCGAGCAACACATTATTACAACACACACTAACAATACGCTGAATACTTTCTTTCACAACTATGAACCAGTTAATTACTTCACAAACTCAATAAACACTTTGCAGTATTGATGAAAATGCCACTGAGTAACTATATTTGAATTTTCATATTTATACGTTTATTAAACAAGTTTAAAAACTGCTCCCGTGATTGGTTTGGCAAAGATAATCAGACTAGTAATACATACAGACAGCAAAATACACACAAACACCATTACTCATATACAGAGAAAGTGTAAAATGGACATTTCAAGTAAAAGCCTGTTTGCTTTTTATCTATATGTTTCTCACTTGTATTCCCATACATGTTTTTCCATCTAAGGATCAACAGTCACTGCTGACAAAGCAGCTACCTTGCATTTAGCTTCCCAGACAACCCGTTCTCACTCCCAAAGCGTAACATTTTACGCTAGGTGACAAATCGTCACCATATTACGTTTTCGGCTACCCACCACGTTCCTAAATGACGACCTCGGAAAAAGAGGAAATATGAGAACCGTCTGGACTGAACCTACACATGTTCGCTCTTTTTCTTCAAATCGCTTAGAAACACGCTATTTAACATCATTAAAGTCCTGGTTAAGGTCAGGAATAAGGTTATGGTCAGGGCTAGGGATAAGGTTAGGTTTAGGGCTGGAATACAGGGCTGGAACGTCTACTACCGCGGGAGCGTCATTGCACTGGATTCCAGCAATAACCCGCCGCGTACCATAAGAACGCCGAAGGTCTCCTTTCGCGTTCCTCAGGAACGCCGCGGGACGTGACAAAACGTCGACATGTTACGCCTCGGGAGTGAGAACGCTCTGTCCCAGAGCAGCGATACAGACTGAGATTTGTGAGGACCGATCATCATCCCGCCCAGCATTGAATGTCCAGAGAAAATCAGTCAATTAAGTTCAAAATGTACAAGAGATTGATTACGCAGACGTGCAGGCCCTTCAGCACTATGGCATGGACATAATCCAAAAACTATAAGTCAATAAGGCAGAGCGGAGGCCACAACACTCTGTCTTCTTAGAGGCATGCTAAAAGCAAAATATGCGGCGTGCTTACAAAAGGCAGCTGAACAGCCCTTCAATAAAAAAGGCAAATTCCAGCATGCTAACTAAAATAAAATAAAATAAAATAAAATAGAGCAGCCCTGGAGATGTTTATATCTCCCCATCACTGAACTGAATTAAAATAAAACTGAGACCTATCTTTATTTTTTAAGTTTTCTGTCCTACAAAACAGGACACACATTAACAAGGCCCAGAGTTTCGAATGAGGAAGTTAGAACTAGCTGCAGATGTAATCCATGAATTCTTGTTTTCAGACGGTTGTTCCTTTGATCTGTGTTAAGTCAGAGATATTAGATATCTTTAATGTCGTCGTCTCAGATGCACAGCTCTGGCTCAGAGCACAGCATCTTCTACATTCAGTTTCACTTGAAGACTTAAAGTGAGGGTGGCTTTAAAAGGGGAGGGGCTAAAGTATATTTTCACGTACTAAGGGGCTGCACTAACCCCAGTATGAGATAAAGAAGGATTATTTTGAACTGCAACTCATGCAAAGTCTATAAATCTGAATATGTAGCTGGGAGCGAGCAAAATGTAATGTATTCAGGTTCATAACAACTTTCCTAGTTTGACTTTAGACTTTCTAATGTGACTATAGGTTTGAGAAGTTTCCCACATTAGGACTCAGCTCATCTGTCTGCTGAACTACTCAGAAGCTGTTATGTGAGCAGGCCAGGCTCACACACTAATTTACTTATATGCCCTAAAGACATAGCTGAGTATAATAAACATAAACAATGAGCGGGGGCAATTATTTATGGTTCTGGGGGCATTAAACTGCCGCGGAGACGTATATCTTTAGAGTGCCTTTTTATGTGATATGCTTGACTTTTTATCTCCAGCAAGAACTAAAAATAGTTTTGGATTTTAGATGCAACTGCAGCTCATTATTGCTTTTTTTTTTTTATCCTTAATAACTACTGCTGCTTTAGTCAAAACAAAACACTGCATCTGAGGTGATGCAAAAGCATGAAAATTAGAAGATACTGCTGCCAACTTTCCTATCATGTCTTTCTGCCCAGGCACTGGAACAAGATGCTGATAGCCTTTTTTATATCTGCTGTTGAGCAGAGGAAGATCCTGCAGTGGCAGTGGCACCACACATCAGGTGCAGTCTGACTGCACTGACTGTGTCATGTCCAACTTTGCTGCCTATCTGGGTGTGTGCTTCATTCACTGCTTAAGCAGACAGAAAATTGGGAGCAGTGGCTTTGACTAATTAAGAGAGCATGTCATCACTAGGCACCCTCCCTGGCAGTGATTTATGTGCCTAAGAAAATAGAGATGTATGCCAAGCATATCTAACAGAAACAGAGGAGCTACGCATCAGAATATTTTGAGGAGAATAAATGCTCATAAATATCACCATTTAGCCTCTAAAACCTCTTGGTACCAGTTAGACAGATCCAGATCTGGGTTGGTAGGTGTGGCATCACATCAGTCATTGAAATTTAATAGACTTTAAAAAGTCCTCAGAAAGGCTCATTGTTTGGTTGTTCATTTGTTTGTTTGACAGGTGCACACTCTCCCACCTCCTTACCTGTGGAGAATAGTTTAAATAGCGCACAGCCTTACCAATCTAACGCGTGCATGAGTGCATTCCACCCAGACATCAAGGCTGCCGCATTTCCATCAAAATGTTTTTTTGCTTTGATAACTTGGTCTCATAGTGTTTTCCATTATGCCGCATTTTTGGAATCTGAAGTATTTAAACTCATAAATGTGCTACTCAGAATGCTGGTGAGTGCTCTCTTACCGCTTGCCGATTTCTGCTACAGAGATACAAGCATGTTTTGGGCAAAATTGGGGAAAATGTTGAATTAAAACTTGTTTTTTCTAATGTTTATCTGTGTTTTGTATCAGCTAAGTTACAACCACATAACCAAAAGAGAAGAAAAAAAACAGCTGGGATGCTGCATAAATTCATAAAAACAGAAGAGTCATTTACAAACCGTTCAAAGGCTATGTTTAATTTAAAATAATACAAACAGAACATTTCAGATGTTAAGCGTGAGATGTTTTTTTAAATAAAACCTTGTTGCACATTTAATGTGAGCAACACTTTCTGAAAAACTTGTGACAGGAATGCCTGGCAAAATCCTGCTGGAGTATCTAATGAGGTAACATGATTAAGTATTACAAACAAGCAGCCCAGAGAGTCTGTCAGAAGTAAAGATACGTGACTTACTACTTGTGCCAAAAATTCGGCAAGAATTCAGATCCAGGGAGGGGGTTACCTGCCCCTCCCTTCCTTCCCTCCCCATCTCCAGCTGCCTCCCTCTTCCCGCTCCTCCACAACCACTCACACATGCAGGGCCTTGGAGTGGGGGTATGTCACCAGGGTGCAGAGGAGGCTACCCCCCCCCCCCCCCCCCTGTCCCCTTCTGGCTGCCTCTGCCTCAATTTTATCCCACAACTTAGACATTCACATTATTCACACTCTCATTACACATACATATAGGATCTTGGGGGTGGGCACAATCACGGAGTCCAAAATACCATCAGGGTGTATACCTCACCCCTGGCGTCGTTGCCCACCTCTCAATTTTAAATACACTTAGTCATTGAGGGCTAGCAGGAGGGACTATGCGCTTACCTGCTGCTCCTTGGCAGGTAGCTCCATGCCCTCCTGGGTTTTAATTGCACCTTAGAACACATATGCATCAACACTACAATGAGCGGGTGGAGGGAGGTTTGGAGTCTTCTCCCACACCCATTCTCTGCGGCCTGCTGGAGCGGGAGGGCTAGTAGGAGGAGTTGGCCGTCCGACTGCGGTCTGGGGTGTGGGGCCTCCCTGCTGCTGCGGAGTCGGGGTGGTCTGCCTCTCCCCACCGCAGGGAAAAGGGTAACACCACCTGGGTCTGGGTGCAATTCCCCCCTCCAGGGGCAAGGGTACCTAGACCCGGTTTGTAGAGTACGCTTGGGGAGTGTGATTGTGTGTACAGCGTCTTTTTATGTCTGTCTCCACGTTGGTTGAGTGTGGAGTGAGTGCATATGAGAGCATGAGGGTGGGAATGGATGTTTGTGTCTGTGTGTGCCCGTATGTCTGTGTCTATATGTCAGGTTGGGTATCAGACGCCACCTCTCTGGGGAGACCTCAGGCCCTCCAAGGTTTGGAGGCCTATCTCCACCCACCACCACTTCCCCTGCCGGTGGCGGACTCCCTCAGGTGTCGGTGTGTTGGTGGTTCTTTGTGTCTGGGGGTGGGCGTCCGGGTACACACCGGCTCACTCCTTGGCGGCCGCTTGTCGGGGCCTGGGGCCTGGGGCTCGCTCGGGCCCCTTTGGAGGTGGGGTGCCCCCGGCCTCTCGGCCTGGGGCTCGGTCACTCAGGCGCAGCTGGGGGCCGGCGGAGCTCACGGGCGCGTCACTGCAACTCCCCCTGACTTCTGCTCCGCGGCTGCTGGGCGAGCCCTCATCTGGGACTCTCCTCAGCTCTTACTGGAACAGTGGCGCGGCTGCCCCTCTGTTGGTCTTCCATGGTCTCTTGTGTTCTGGGGGCCTCTGGATGTCTGGAGTTTTGATCTCCTCCATACCCACTTCACACCCTGGAGGACGGGGCTGTGGCCCCCCCACACTCCCTAGCAGATCATTACATGGAGAAACCTTTGGAATGCAAGCATGCTGATCCACACAGGTATGCACACATGGGTATTCACAGACGCGGACTAAAGCTTTCTTGGCTGCTGCCTCAAAGCACACTGTGCGCTGTCTATCTTGCGTGCTGCACAATATCGTTTATTATTTAGTAAATATTGATATCTATGACTAGCTAGTTTATTGTGATGGTGCTTTGTTTTCTCTATTATTATGTTGCTCTTTGTTGTTTGCTGTCTCCTCTGTTTGTTTTTTTTTGTTTGTTTTTTTTTTTTTTTTCTCCATACAGGTGACCCAGGAGTTCTTTTTTTTTTTTCTCTCTCTTCCCCCCCCTTCTCACCGTCTCTTCTCCCCTTTGGTTTTCTTTCTTTCTCTCCCCCTCTTTCTCTCATTCATTCCCCCTGTCCTATTTATTAAAAAAAAAAAAAAAAATGACAAAGGATGAACTGAAGCTCTGCCATCACGTAATGTCGCATACTGCTGTTTCTGATGTCATTTAAAAAAAAAAAAAAAAAAAAAAAAGAATTCAGATAAATAGGAATAACATTTAAAAAGAATCTGGGGTATATAATGTGATTTAAAAAACCAGAGAAGCAGCAGAAATTTCCGTCCATGAGGGACAAGGCTGAAAACCAGCAGTGAATGGCTGTGATCCTCACACCTTCAGGCAGCACCACATTAAAAACAGGCAGTGGACATCACTACATGGGCTTTCTAAAAAGCATCGTAAGTGAACAAGATTCTTCACCGCATTACAAAATACAAGGTAAAACTGTGCCACAGAATTTGAATATATGCACAAGCTTTCAATAAGCTTATGGGCTTAATGTGGTAAGTCCAGTTTAATATTACCATAAACGTGCACTTGTGCACGTGGCAAACATGATTGGTTGTTAAACGATACAGGTAGGTTCTGGTGCAACAAATGCCCCCATATAATTTTTTTCAATCTGGGAAGGTTTTGCTTATTTGAGCAAGATAATAGCAAATCACACTCTGCACACCAGAGTTATTATAATTTTGTATTTTTTTTATAATTCCACCATCAGACCAGGGTCTTTCTGTGTGGATTTTGCATAGGTTCTCCCCGGGTACTCCGGGGTGTACCCTGCCTCTCGCCCTAAGACAGCTGGGATAGGCTCCAGCACCTCCCGCGACCCTGAAAAGGATAGGTGGAAGCAAATGGATGGATAGTTTTCCAAATTTTTTCTAAAGTGTAGTTTTTATCTTTATTGTAGTGAACAAAATCTAGCCCTAGTTTTTAGATTAGTTTAGATTAGTATTTTAACGAAAATAACCCTGCTGCACACGACAGCACAAACTAAAAAAAGAGTCTTCACCCACCTCACCTACTGAAAATTTGTTCTGGACTAGGAACTAAAAAAAGCCAAAGGAAGCATCAAACTATTATAACTATACCAAACATTTGCAGCGTTGTTAAAAGAAGCAGTGATGTACCGTACTAGGAAATAAGCTCTTAAATATATATAACACCAATCCAACCCTGTGGACTCAAACTCATCTTTGATTTTATGGTATTGCCATTAATTAATTACAGGTGGCAGGCAGTAAGAAAGCACTTACTGGTAGTTTGAGCCACACATCAGTGATTTTAATTGCTTCATGGCGCGTAGTGAGTATCGCGATGGGGCAGGATTTTGCAGGCAACAGAGCAACAATAGAGTTTTGAATAATGGCATTCATATAACATGTCTAGCTGGAATGAGCGCTTGCTTGGTCTCACCGTGTTTGGCCTCAGTCTTACAGAATCACACTGCGTTACGTTTCAGCAAGAGATGAGTCATGTGTAATGCGTAGTGGTGAGTGGGAGTTTTTTACAGAACGGCTGTTGTTGTGTCTTATTGCACACTCAGTGTCTTCCAGTTTTAAACTTACAACCGCACTGCCTGCTGCGTGTGTGAAAAATGCAAAGTTTAAACATTAACGTACGCATTTGCAACCTGAAAGTGCTTAAGGCTGCTTTCATAAAGCTCAGACACAAGGGCTGATGCAGAGTGAGTCGCTCTCTTATCTCTGCTTAGAGGAAATGGTGCAGGGTAGTCGATGCCTTTCAGGTTGTTTTTCCCTGCTTTGCCAAGGAAATGTATATAATCACTTACCAGGTTTAACTTCACCAGGTCATTAAATGGATAAACTATAAATTAAAAAAAACATTTTTCATGGAGTTAACATAAAATCATAAGCAAGAGTCTGACTGTCTTTTTAATGGGAGTTGTAATGAAGTCGCACACTGCTTTTTTAAAGTCATTCAGGAAAAGAAAATAATAGTAAGAGCTATTTCACTTGTACACTGAAATGCACTGAAATATCACTGCCATGTGCCTCAGCTGAAACTCAAAACCATGTCTGAGAAAACATGGGAGTCTACTCCCTCTACGGTTCAGAGACTAGCCCAAACCAAAGGGAGCTCACCTGGGGATTTGTAGTGTGAAGGGCTTATTGTGTGCCAAAACTGGGAGGTTTGAGATGAAAGGTCAGCAGATTGCAGGAAGTTGCAGCATGAAAGGAAGAGCTCAAGATAATTTAGGGCCATTCGAGCTCCTGCGGTAAATTTCCACCACTACAGAGGAGTGCGTCAATACAGTTGATCAAGATAAGTTATTTTGTCAGTCATGATAATACCATAAAAACACATCTGGTATCCGCTCATTTTTGGTGTGTGTAGACACAAGTCATTTGCCGCTATGACTGCCCTCTGGGGAATGGTGTCTCCCCTCTTTTTATGGGCTCACACTGTCACAAGCTGCAAGGTAACAGTTACTGATTCTGACAGGCTGCACTGTAATCATCCAATAACAGATACAACATACACTTCATGAATGGGTTCAGATCTCTTCAAAGTTGCATTTATCCATCAGATTGTAGCCTCGAGTTCTTCTTCCATTTGCATTCAGATAGCTGAAACTTCCCATCATCAGTTCAATAAGGAGAGATCATTTGGAAAAAACTGTACATGATTCTATGAGATACAGAATTTGATTAATAAGCTTTTTGGTGATTAGACTCTGATGAACCAACTGTCACAGTAGAACGGACTCTCAGCGATGGCAGGAATTAGGACAAGACTACCCGTGAGTCTAGTCGCTGATGGTGGTGAAGAGGAAGACGGAGGCTTAGATGGGGCTCTGAGTGACCATGGGAGGAGGTACGCGAGATGCACGAATGAGAGTCTGACAGGCAGAATGACAGTGAGAGAGCAGTGAGATTTAAAATGCGCAGAACAGAGGCTGATTCGCTCACAGAGGGCGGGCAAGAAAATTATTGGACCGGAGAAATGATGTCAGTATTGAGTTTGACAGCGTGGGAAAGAGGAAGTTATGTAAAGAATAGACCGACAGCCTGAACACCCACGAAAGCCGACAGATGAGGGAATGCAGAGCTTCCTTGCTCAACTTACACACACAGTAAAACGATCTGATTACCAGCAAACATGCATACATTATGAATTTGCCCATTTATGCTAATACCTAATACACTGCTGTCCTATATGTTTGTTTCTTTTGTCTAAAAATGTCAAAACATAAATAATGAAAGTAAACTGTGTATTTATTCCACCTGTAGTGGACCATGAAAGTAACTACAAAGTAACAAAGTAACATACACACTATGCTGTGTATTTATATTTAAAGCCCGCAGCATACTGTTGTTGTTGTTACTAATTATGCTTGATTTGACCTCTTCTTATACCTGTGTGAGCACATGCAAACACCATAGTAAAAAACAACAACAACAAAACCCAAGAGTGTCTGATTTGCTTTTAGTGTCTTTGCTTTCAGGCTCTTGTTACAGGGAACAAATATGGATTAGTGAGTCGTTGTTATTGGATAATTCAGGTTTTTATTTTCATTGTGGTGTGTTATAAGTTCTTATTAATGTGCCTGTTACCATCCCTAAATTCGACCATGGCGCACCTATGACATATGAGGTGCCGCAAAGCTGCTCCAGTTCAAAGCAAGTTTAATAATACAAAATCAATTACGCACAGAACCAAACACAAAGAGAGAGAGAGAGAGAGAGAGAGACATTGACACACAGTAGGATTCGGGTTTCTCCCCCACAGCTAAAATAATGAAACTCGAATGCAAAACAGGACTGTTACTAACTCCCAGTTTAATTTTAACCATAAATTAAAGTTAGAGCTAGTAATGATTTCATTGTATTAATAGGTTCTGTGAACAAATAGGAATTTGTATGTTTTATTTACTCAACCCAAATAGAGAAATGGGTGATTTTCTTTCTATTAATCAACGGTTGCAGGCAGCCCTGCTGGCAGACATAACTGCAAACACTTTGTTGATTGTGATCATCGACATGCATTATCAGGGTACCTCTGCAGTGTCTTTTAAACAGCTAAAGTGTTTGTGGTGCTATTATTAACATATAGTAGTTTATTAATATATAATAAGGGCTAATACAAAGGAAAAATTTGCTATTAATCAATAGCTGTTGTAAAGGCCTTAACATGAAGTGTTGCCACATATGTACTGTAGATTATAATGTGAACTCACATTATTCCAAACAGCTTAAATTAGAATCCAAATGTATTATGGTATATTTTCACAGTAGTTTGTTACCAAGTGAAACCAGACACAGACAGCGTATACAACTTCAGTAAGATGGACTAAATGGATTATATCACAAGGTCTTGAATAACCACCTCATTAGAGTGCTTTACGCTCAGACTGCTGGCTTACTTGTGGTTTCTAGGAAATTTAAAAGTAGAATGGGAGGCAGAGCCTGCAACTTCCAGAGCCCTCTTCTGTGGAACCAGCTCCCAGTTTGGATTCAGGAAACAGATAACCCCTATAATTTTAAGATTAGGCTTAAAACTTTCCTTTTTGATGAACTATATAATTAGAGCTGGATCAGGCGACCCTGAACCTCGATAGGTCTTTGTTGTTCGAGCTTTTCCAACAACAGTTTTTCTTCACTCTTTGTGTTTATACAGCACTTAGCTTCTAATCACTAGTTATTATTAATCTCTGGCTGTTTTCCACAGTGTGTCTTTTTTCCCGCCCCTCACCCCCAACCAGTTATGGCAGATAGTTGCCTGTACTTGAGCCTGTTTCTGCTGGAGTTTATTCAGATTTTACTTCTTGTTAAAAGGGAGTTCTTCCTTCCCACTCTCACCAAGTGCTTTCTCATACAGGATCAAGGTTCAAGGTTCAAGGTTCTTTATTTTTCACATGCATAGTTATACAAGTATAACACACAGTGAAATGTAGCCTGACACGCTCCTCGACATGTGCAAATTGGGGGGGGGGGGGGGGGGGGGGTGTAGAGGAGGAACATTATATATATATATATATATATATATATATATATATATATATATATATATATATATATATATATATATATACATTGGGTGAATGTGCAGTAGTAGCAGCAAGCAGGTGAATTCTGTACATTAATATGAATAGACATCTGACTATTTTACAAGATAGACAATATAAACATATTTAAAATTAAAGGAATTGAAATGTACATTGTGCCTTGGTTTAGTGTCTGGAAGAGTCCTGTCTCAGTCAATTATAGATGATGTGAGAGGGCGGGTGTGTGTGTTTAGGGCACGGATGGCTTGGGGATAGAAGCTCCTCTTGAGTCTCTCTGTCCTTGCCCGGAAGATGCGGAACCTTCTACCAGATTGCAGAAGTTGGAACAGTTTGTTGCCTGGATGGGACGGGTCCTTCAGTATCTGCGCTGCTCTAGTCCGGCATCTCCTGGTGTAGGTGTCCTGAAGCGGGGGGAGAGCAATCCTGCAGCAGCGTTCTGCTGTACAGATTACTCTCTGGAGAGCTTTTTGGTCCTTCACACAGCTGTTCCCAAACCACGATGTCATGTTCTGTGTGAGGATGCTCTCCACAGCGCCTGTATAGAAAATCCTGAGGATCTTTGGAGAGACCCTGAACTTCCTCAGTTGTCGTAGGTGATACAGGCGCTGCCTAGCCTTTTTGGTCTGGACCTGAATGTGGGCAGCCCATGTCAGGTCTGAGGAGATGTGGACACCAAGATACTTGAAGGACTGCACCCTCTCCACTGGAGCTCCATTGATGATAATGGGCTTGTAGTCTCTGTGCTGACCCCTTCTGAAGTCCACCACCAGCTCCTTGGTCTTGCTGACGTTCAGCTGGAGGTGGTTGTCCTGGCACCACGATGCCAGATTCTTCACTTCATCCATGTAGGCCGCCTCATCGTTGTTGGAGATGGCACCCAACACCACTGTGTCGTCAGCAAACTTCACAATGGTGTTGGAGCCATGGGTGGCCACACAGTCTGAAGTGTAGAGGGAGTAGAGCAGTGGCGAGAGGACACATCCCTGAGGTGTTCCTGTGTTGATGGTGATGCTGTTGGAGAAGCACCTGCCCACCCTCACCACCTGAGTTCTGCCAGTGAGGAAGTCCAACACCCATGCACACAGACGGCTGTTAAGTCCCAGATCCCTCAGCTTTGTGAACAGTCTGCAGGGCACTATTGTGTTAAACGCTGAACTGTAATCAACAAACAGCATTCGCACATAGTTACCCTGTTTCTTGTCCACGTGGCTGAGAGTGGTGTGTAGGACGTGGGCGATGGCATCCTCTGTGGATCTGTTGGATCTGTAGGCGAACTGCAGCGGATCTGTGGTGTCTGGGATGGAGGAGGAGATGATGTTCTTCAGCAGCCTCTCAAACACCTTCATTACTACCGAGGTCAGTGCAACTGGCCGGTAATCGTTCAGGGATGAGGGTTTGCTGTTCTTGGGCACAGGGATGATGGTGGATCTTTTGAAGCATGTGGGGACCACAGACTTCGCCAGGGACTCGTTGAAGATGTAAGTGATCATCTGATTGTTGGGGTTTTCTCTGTATTACTGTAAGGGCTTTACCTTACAGTACAAATAGGCTGGTTCTTATATAGCGCTTTTCTACTATACCTGAGTACTCAAAGCGCTTTATACAACATGTTTCATTCACCCATTCAGACCCATTCATCTAAGCTCTTTTTTCTATGCTTCTATCCAACATTCAGATGAATTCATATTGTGGTGGATGCATTGGAGAGCATCTTGAGGTTAGTATCTTATCCACATCTATTAGCCTTCCAATTAGTTTATGACCTGCTCTACCTCCTGAGCTACAGCCATCCCTGTATAAAGCACCTGACATTTTTGTGATCTGGTGATATATAAATAAAATTGAATTGAACTGAATCAGTGTCATATTGGGTTGCATTTTAATGTAACTGCAAGCTTTGGTACATTTAAGGACATTCTGCCAAAGCTTTGCTGACATGCACGCAGTTCTTGTCACCAAGTGCGATACCATTGCTGTCATAAATTCCTCACAGTTTCCTTTTTGAGCTGCAAGTCAGAAGCTGAATGGTATTTTTTTTTTTTTCATTCCAGGCTACTTATAATGGTTTAAATGGCATGGCATGAAGCTGGCATGAGTGGGTGTGTAAAAACCAGAGCTGAAATCGCTCCCTCATTCACTCACTCCATCATTACTGGTATAATTGACACTCAGTAGCAAGCTGTAAGTTGATATTTCTGACACTGGCTAATTATTGACATTTTGCTTGAATCCAATATGTATGCAGACTATTTTTATCAGTTCACAGTGGGAAAATTCCTGGGTACCAAATACATTTGAATAAATGAATAAAAAGTCCATCAGTGAATATAACACAGTATGCAGTGCAGAGTGAGGCACTTGTGTCACCTTAGGATAATTCCATAACAAAAAACACCCCCAGCACTTCTTACCATACACTTACATATGCCTGGCTCGCTATTGATCAGAGTGTTGCAGAGCCAAATAGCCAGTGAACCTATAAAATACATTCTTTGGATGTGCATTTTTGATTCTATGGATATATAAGCCCACTTTAAGCTTTTTATTGTCGTACTGTCTCCAAAAGTTTTACGGTTATGGTGCTGTCGTTTTGTCTGTAGAGGTAAGAAAACATACTCATAAGTCAAGTTGCATACAGCGCCGTGCGTCTCCCTTCAGTATGTCGTCTCTTAGCTGAACCACAGGCCCTCAGAGAGTTCAACTGCTTTCAATTCCTACAAAGCCTCCAGACAGGCTTTGCTTTCCATTTTCTGTCAGTTCTCCACACTCTCAGTTGCACACTCTTTCTGTGTGAGTAAATGAATTCCCCCCTGATGCTAGGGGATGTGATGTGAGTGCAGCGATCGGGGCACTTTAATCTCAGAGATCCATCCTGGAGGTTTGTGCCCTGCCTCGTCACTCTCTGTTCAAACACAGAACTTCCCCACCAAGATGAGAAGGATTACAGCGCCAGCGTTCACTCACTCTCGTCTCGCTCCATCTCCCGCTCTTTCATGCTCCCGCTCCATCTATCTCTCTTAATCTCCCCTCATATCACTGCATTTTTAAAAACACAAGCACACGAAAGCATTTCATTTTGTGAAAAGGTCTGAAAAGCAAAAAAAAAAAGAAGGAAAAAATCCAGTAGCTGTACGGCAAATCATCACAGAGAAATTACTTATTTTTCCCCCTGATGATGAACAATGCTCCTCATACACATACTCATCACATACAATCATGGCGTGCCCATTTTGCTGAGTGTATAAAGCAATACAAACACCTGGAGATCTGATTATGAGTACAGAGCCAAAAACACTTATTTTGATGTCATTCTGAAAAATGAAATCGGTGAGAACCCTGACAAACGAGGTAACAGGAGTGCAGAACTCAAATAAAACCCCATGAGCTGTGAAATTATGTTTTCAGACATCTGCACCATCTAAATGAGACAGATAGAGAACACTGTGAGTAAGTTGGCAAAATCCATGTATAGCTCCTATATAAAAAATGAAACCTAAGCAGCCATGTACAAACATTTCACAAGCATATACTGCCTGTGTTGTTAAGCACGGTGAGTCGTGCTCGAGTTATGATTTCATTGGGTTAGTTTAGATGTTTTAGAGGGTTTCTCAAATCGCTGGATAAAGCTTTGAGGTAAAAATGTGTCTCCATTATCTGCAAGGTTTTATGTATGAAGTCGGCACAATTGACCTCACTTTACTCTGGTATTTCATTGGATTCTTGGTTATGTCTATAGTTTTTTCATCATTATCTGTTGTATAGTCCAGGCAGGAAGCAGTTTAATATTTCTGCACCAGTATTAAACTCCTGAAAGCATCTAAAGTGAAGTGTTTTAATAAGACAGTCAGGCAGGAAAACATGCTGGTGCATTTGGCATTTACTATAAACGCAACAAAATATGTAAATGAAATAAAAACAAAACCAAGTAGCATTTAATGAAAGCTTTTTTGTTCTTTTTTATGAACTGCTTTCTGCCCACAAACAGAGCTGAAAAGCGCTGAGGGTGAGTGCTGAAACACAGAATTATATCTAAAACAACTCTTCAGGTGCTCGGGGTGCTGCGAGTGGGCGGATTTTGTGATTAGCGCTGCAGTGAGAGGGGGGACAGGGTGGGGAGATTTTCACCAAACACCTTCGACAACTCAATGATAAGCATTTAAAGCGGCCGTGAGTCACGCGTCATTCGGCTCACGCACATGCCGTGTCCTCACCTCGCTCTTAGTCACATCTAGGACATCGGCATCTGATTAATGCACAGCTGAAATTAACAACTCTCCTAGTCAGAGGGCTAATAATAAGAAACATCGCAGCAACATGTGCAGTTATTATATTTGTTTTTGCTCTGGGGCAAATATGTTATTACCGCAGACCCCCATCGATATACTGCATGTGACTGTGTACAGGCATAATGTAGCCTATGTTTCTCCGCACATGTAGCTGTTTTTATTATGTTCCTGTCAGCTGAACTGTGCAGTGTACTAACACCGTCCCAAAATGTACATGCCATTAGAAAATCGTCTATTATGGAACCCAGTGAACATCGTTTCAGCACCTTTCAATTGGAGGGCGAGCAGCATTAATTAAGATGCACTTAATTAAAAAATGTTGAGCATAGCCTCACTTTAACTCATGAGTAATGCTGACAGCTAATGAATAACCCCCCCACCACACACACACCACCCACTCCCAAAAGCACTTTGGATCTCAGAGTGCCCGTTATCAGAACACGAGGAACCGATCTGTAAGTAGCAACCTGTTGACTTGGCTCTGATGGAGTCATTTCAGTTCTTCCTGTGTTTCTGTGTCGTTAAAGGGCTGAAATCACAAACAACTGTGAAACAGCATGAGTCACATTTCTGGATAATTTATTTTTTTAGTTAAATGCCACCCGCCGGACCTCGCTGAGGTGAGTGAGATGTAAGTAGAGATGTGAGAAAGTTGTTTAGGCTAAAACTCTTAGGCTGCAAATTAATCTGATGTTTAAGGGGTAATTAATGGAGGCCACTCGCTTTAATGCAATCCCACTGCAATGAGTAAGTCACTTAATTGCTAACAAGTACAAGCCTATTTGTTACAATACTCAGGCTTGATTTACTGGGGAAGAGTTCGTCTGTCTTGTTTTATGCAAGACAAAAATGTTCCTTGTCACTGCCTTTATTAAAAAGGATTAATTTCCTTTTCTCTTTCAAGTGTCTGAGAGTCTCACCCTTCTATGTCCACAGTAATCTGTAAAACAGACCACAATTTAGTTATTCACACGGGAGAGGTTCAGTTATTAAACCACCAAGGAATTTAAGTTGTTAATTTACATGAGCTGACTATTCATCACAAATTACTGATTTGATAATTATGAATTACCCAAACAAATAGTGCTACTTTATGTGTCTTTCTTTTTTCATCTGCTCACGTTAGGATCAACTGCCTCCGTCTCCCTATATTCCTATCATCCTTTTCTGTCACAACAGCCCTGTGCATGTCCTCTATCACTGCATCCATGAGTCTGCTCCGTGGTCTTCCTCTTTTTCCCCATGCCTGGCAGCTCCCTTTCCAAATGTATCCACTATCCCTCCTCTGCAATTGTCCAAACCATTTTACCCTTGCCTCTCTAACTTTGTCTCCAAAGCACTCGACCTGAGCTGTCTCTCTGATATACCCACTTCTAATCCAATGAAAATCTTAGCATCTTCAACTCTGCCACTGCCACTGAGAGCTCTGCCTCCTATCTTTTTTGCTAGTGCCATGCACCATAGCAGGCCTCAATAACATCTTGTAAAAACTCCTTTTCACTCTTGCTGCCATCCTTCTGTCACGCCCGTCTCTCTTCACCTGCTTCACCCTGCCTGTCTGCATTCTCTTCTTCATGCCTCTTGCGCACTGTCCGTTGTTTGGCCCCGGGTATTTAAACCCATCCACCTTCACTACCTCTTCACCATTTCACCTGCATCCTTTTCATTCACACACCTGCATTCTGTCTAACTTCTATTGACTTTCGTTCATCTTTTCTCCCTAACCGCTGATCAACAGTTCACTTGAACATCTTTTCATCCCTCCACCTCTCCAGGCTCTCTTCTACCTGCTCCCTACTCTCACTATAGGTCACGGTGTCATGTGCATCATACAGCATAGTCCATGGAGACTCCGCCTGACCTCATCTGTCAGCCTGTCTACAACTCACATTCAGTTAGCGTTGCTTTAACTAACTTTTGAAATATTCAGTTGCAAGTAAATAGTTGGTCTGAAACCTGTGGCATTTAAAACTGTTTGTTTTGTCTACTTACACAAATTTAACTGTGACAAATTTTGCTAAATTGCTGTCGCTCACAGACCAAAAATAGTCCATATTTTGATGCAAATTCATCCCGATTAGGAAAGTCTGAAGTCTTCTTTCACATCTCCCAGCATAACACACTCTCAACACTTGTCATCATCGCAGCAACAAAACAGCATTTTTCTGAATATAAAATATAACCCAGTGCAGAGATGTATCTAAAAGGTTCCATTTTCACATAAAGTTGTAACCAAACATTCGTAGTTGTCACACACTCTGCTGTAAGTGTTCTTCAAAGTGGTGACAGTATCTCCTTTACCACATCAGCCTTAGTCTTCATCTCTGTGTTTTGTTCCTTAGCGTTCCCCCGTTTGTCTCCCTCTCTCTGTGTCCCTCACTCTCTGCTCCCTGGCCCTCCCCCTCTCCTTCTCATGTCCCTATGTTCTGTCTCCTTTACTATGTTCTTCTTCCCATGTTTGGTTATGTTTTTCACTGTGCTGGTGTCATGCTTGGGTATCCTTGTCTGAGTCTTGGTGTGCGTGATACTTCCTGTTTTATTTTGTCAGTCCCTCATCTCAAGTGCATTGTGTTCAGTTTCGCTTCCCCTGTCTCGTTATGCCTGATTCGTTCCTCCTGCTTTTCTGGCTGCCTCCACGTCCCTAATCTTCCTGTTGTGTAGCAGTCTCCCCTTATCCTGTGCAAGAACATCACTTCTTCTCCCTCCGTGTTCCACATTTCACACTCCATGTTCTTTGTTCTCAGTGTTTAGATTTGCCCAGTTTAGTTTCCTGTTAGTAAGAGTCTCACTTTTCTTTTGGTTTCTGTCGTGTATTTTAGTGAAGCCTTGAAATAAACGGCTCACCTTTTGTTAAGATTAGTCTCAGCTTCAAGTGTCAGTTTTTGAGGTGACTCTTTACGAAACACGATCTTTGCCTGTAGGCCATGACACCACTATGCTACGTCCTGAGAACATATATGAGCACATATATATGCTGTAGACCTTCCTTGGGTAAAATATGCTATCATTTTGCTGGTTTCCACAGAAACAGTGCACCAATGTCCTGTGAGACAGGGCCAGAGACTCTGGTCATTCCTCTCCTTTTTTCCTATTTTTTTGTCTCAGAGCAAAAGGGTCGACTAGTCATTCATCAGATCGCATCATTACTCAAGAAGTGGATGGGAAATAGAACAAAGTCCTGATGTAGTGCAAAATGGACTCATCCTGATTAAAGTGAGCATATAGATGCAAATTTTCAGCAGAAATATGGAAATAAGTGAAGTCTAAAGAGGCCCATTTGTGCAGAATCTCTGTGTGAAGTAGAATAGTAAAGTGTCTGATTATCACAATACATATGAAGTATTGAACATCTTTATCGCTTCGTTCCGAGCTTAATACCACTCTGCAGACTGAGCTATATTATTATAGTGGTCCACACGGTCTGAGCTTACTTAAAAATTATACCTATATTATATCATGGTGAAAACACATGGTTTGGTTTTCGCAGATGTTAAAAGAATAAGTCGACATAGAAGAGATTAATGCCGTGTTTTTGTCTGTGATCTAAATATAAGGCCAGCACCCAGTTAGCTGAAGGGGAAAAACTGGTGGTGCAAACAGCTGACCTCGTTCTGTCCAAAGGTAACTAAACCTGCCTTGGAGTACATCTTAAACTTCTACCAGCTGCCCCTTTATTCACAAGGGGTTGACACAGCAGATAGATTTGCACCTTTGATTTGAATCAAATGCCATTCCTGACACAATCCTCCTGGGTATACTGTCTCCTCCTGGTCTCAAACCAGAGATCATCATGTGGAGGAAATGTATCACCCTACCAAGCCATGAAGCCACATACTGAGGAGTACCTCCAAATCTTCTCATTTAAAGATAGGTGGATCTTGTTCATCCATAGAATGCTGAGAAATGTTGTTAAATGCAGGGGCGGATTTAGAGAAATTTTCTTAGCGTGGCACGGAAATCAAATGGGGTGACAAAATGAAAGCCATGCTTTTACACATGCTGGTGTTACATCCTGTAATATGCATTATATATGCTTAAAACACATCAAATGCAGTAAGTATACATGTTTCATATAAATATAGTCTATAACTTAATTTTTTTAGCCCAGATAATTAAACATTTCAGTTACATTAAACATGTGAGAACACCACAGGCCTAAACCCTGCAGGCCTGACGCCAGGAGGTGCATCACTCCTCCTGTTTTTCCACCTGGAGACGGTGTTTACATTACAATCTGCCTTCGGTGGCTTTTTAGCGGAAACTGTGACAATCGCTACTGCCCTCATTGTTATGAAGCACTAAACAAAACAAACAGCTACACTACACATCGACCACACAAGACAACACAACACCCAAACTACAAACTCCGGACATGCGAAACATCACAAATCTCTCACATCTCAAAGCTCGCCGTCATTCCCAAAACTCTCCCCTCTTCCTAAATAACCAAATCCCTCATGTTGGCATATAATTTTTTATTGGTCAACATGGCACACTTTTGCACCAATAAGAAATGGGTGGAATTTTAAATTTTTTTTTTTGCACTTTCCTTAGAAAACACATTTTATACCATTTCATCCCGCACTAAATGAGATGATAGTATTCAGAAAAAAAGGTATTGTGTTATCTAATTATTGTGGAAAACTAAAATGATAGCGGTTTAACGATTATTGAAATTGAAATTGAAAAATTATGATTTACTGCTTTTATAGGTTAAAAGGATCTGTATTGGTATTGATATCAGATCAATACCAAAATTTGCAGTATCACATGCCCTAATTGTTTAGTGCAGCCGTCACTGGGCTGACTTTATTGTAACCAATTTTAGAGATGTAAAAGTGAATTACAGCACAATAACTAGTAACAAGAACCTGGCTGGAATCAGAAGAAACCAAATTCGTAAGGAGCCAAAGAGCTGAGCAGTAATAATGACTCTGAGTAACCGCTCTTATATTGTTATAATGCATAAGAAAAATCGAAAAAATGACCCTAATTGTCAGAAATAGGATGAATAGTGTGCACACTTAAATGAAATACAAGTATTCGTCAGGGCCCTTTAAAGAATTAAGAGTTGGTTCAGTAACATCTGACTTCAAAGGTCCTTCTAAGTGAACGTATGTATGAGTGTGTACGTGTCTATCGTGGTGATTTTCTTTAAAGTGGTTGGCTCGCCATCTGCCTCACGTCCAGAGGCAAAATTGAGTTTGCCTCTGGACGTGTTAAAATAACTGGTTATAGCATCCTTATAGCAAAATATTTCTCACAGGAGAAACAACAACAAAATGTGAGTGAATGTCAGATATAGGTCTGCACATCATTTATTTATATGATATTTTCTGCTGCACAAACTATCTACAAATAACTGGGTTGGCTTGTTATTGCTACTGGAGAAAATTTACAGTTAGTCACATTTTTTAATGGATACATAACCATGGACACAAACATTTATATCAGGTCATGTAATATATTGGCATTTAAATTAAAAAAACACTTAAGACTCTTTATTGTCATTATGCAACCATAACAATATTACAGTTACAGTTACAATTGTCAGGCTCAGGAGAGACTCGGAGGCAGACCGTCACTAAGGTTCACAATTTTATTTACACGTAGACACCAGGTGCGGGTATATACAAGTGAGGGGGCACAGGAAGAGGGTCTCCGGGGAACACAGGCACGGGAAGGGAACGGCTATATACACAATCCACTGAAGCTCAGGCAGCTCGGGCTCCGGTCTTTAGGTCACCGAACGGCGGTCCTCAGGCTGGCGAGAAATCTGGCACAGAGAGGAAAGGCAGGTAAGTAGTAGCACGACAGAAACTCGGAAAAAGGCTCAGATAGGTGATGACACTGACGAGTGTTACACAATAATCCAGCGAGGAAGCACTCTCAGCAGCCGCCTTAAGAAGTGAGTGAGATGATTGTCTGCAGATGTCCGAGCCAGGGGCTGGAGCCATCATGACTCCACCCCGGTAGAGCGCAGTGCGTGGAAGGGGAGAGAGGGAGATGCAGCACAACAAAAACACTTGTAGCCATACAGTCAGCCGAGAAGGCACAGGGTCATGACAACAATTTTACAGTTAGTGCACAAATTTAAATAACAGATAATTATACTAACCTAAAAAGATATTTATATATATGTGTACATATAAGGAGTACATACAACTACTCCTTTTTCAAACTAAAAATGAAACCTTAATGAATACTTTCAGCTTGGATTACTGTCACCTTCATCGACAAAAATGAAGACAAGGCTTCATTAAAACACAAAGAGACAGCACTGAGTGGAACACTTCCTATAGTCATGCAATTTGTTTTTAAACAGATGAATGAAGTTATTATGTACTTTGTTTTGTAATACTGTGATAATTTACATTAGATTCTGGCTTGCAGAAAATAAAGATTCATCGCAGGTCAGGATTAAACATGTAAACTTAAACACCAGGCACGTATCACATTAAAGTATACTCATGTTATAATGAAGAAGCTTGTAACTTGTAAATGTGGTAAATAAGAGCTTTAAATACATTAAACACCTCATGTGTGAATCAGCTATCAAAAATCAGTTAACTGTAAGCACTTAATGCACATGTTGTGATCCTTAACAATATACTATTGTTAAGTAAAACATGAAATGTATTGAAATATATCCATCCATCCATCCATTCGCTTCCGCTTATCCTTTTCAGGGTTGCGGGGGGCGCTGGAGCCTATCCCAGCTGTCATAGGGCGAAAGGCGGGGTACACCCTGGACAGGTCGCCAGTCTGTCGCAGGGCTAACACATAGGGACAGACAACCATTCACACTCACATTCACACTCACATTCACACCTAGTGGCAATTTGGATTATTCAATTAACCTATCCCCACAAGCTGCATGTCTTTGGACGATGGGAGGAAGCCGGAGTACCCGGAGAGAACCCACGCATCAGGGGTCCCAATCCCAGTCCACGAGGGCCGGTGTCCCTGCAGGTTTTAGATCCATCACAGCTGATTTAAATGGATAAATTACCTTCCCAACATGTCTTGAAGTTCTCCAGAGAATTAAATGAGATAATTGATAAAAAAACAAAATTCTTAGTACAAAGACTACACCTACAAAATTATGAACATGGTAATAAATCCGGTCAATTTCTAGCAAACCAGCTAAAAATAAATAAAGAAAAAACAACTATATGTGCTGTTCAAGATTCATCTGGGAACACAATATATGATCCGATACAAATAAACAACATTTTCAGGGATTTCTATAAAATGTTGTATTCACCAAAAATAAACCCATCTAAAAAAGAAATTGATCAGTTTTTGGACAACATAACTCTTCCAAAATTATTAGATACTCAAGCAATGGCACTGAATTCACCACTGACACCAGGTGAACTCCAGGAAGCCCTGATAAGTATGCCCAATAATAAGGCTCCAGGTCCAGACGGCTTTCCTGCAGAATTCTACAAAGAATTCTGGTCGATTCTAGCACCAGTTTTCTACAGAACGTTGTTGGAAATTAAAGAAAAGGGCAGACTTCCATCAAATATGAATTCTGCAAACATTAATCTCCTGCTAAAACCAGGCAAAGACCCTGTATATCCCTCAAGCTATCGTCCAATATCCCTTATAAATGTAGACCTTAAAATAATCTGCAAAGCTCTCTCAAAGAGACTGGAGAAAATAACCCCCCTCTTAATTCATCCTGACCAAACTGGTTTCATAAAAGGTAGGCACTCATCAACAAATACACGTAGATTACTTAATTTGATAGACTACTCATACAGTAAAAACCTAGAAACTACAATATTCTCTTTAGACGCAGAAAAAGCATTTGACAGAGTTAACTGGAAATTTCTATTTGCAACTTTACACAAATTTGGTTTTGGATCCTCTTTCATAAACTGGTTAAAAATATTATATAATTCCCCAACAGCTTGTGTTAGAACAAATGACCAGACATCCTCTAGCTTCTGTCTCTTGAGGGGCACCAGGCAGGGATGCCCACTCTCCCCTTCACTGTTTGCAATTTTTATTGAACCACTAGCAGCAGCAATTAGACAGAATTCAGTAATTAAGGGCATAAAATGCAAGAACGTGGAACATAAAATCAGCCTTTATGCGGATGATGTGTTACTCTTTCTCCAAAATTCACAAACCAATATCTCTGGGGTGATTGAATTGATAAACTCTTTTGCAAGAATATCAGATTACTCAATTAACTGGTCAAAATCTACAGTTCTACCGATTAATTGCTCCCTCCATAATTCCTCTTCTACACCACTGCAATCGGGAAATATAAAATATTTAGGTATTAATGTTTCTCCCAATCTTGCAGATCTAACTAAATTAAACCATATCCCACTTTTAAAGAAGGTAGAAGATGATCTGGCTAGATGGAAATGTCTACCCATATCACTCATGGGAAGGGTTGCCGCTATAAAAATGATGGTCTTACCAAAAATAAATTATTTATTCTCAATGATCCCAACTAAACCGCCACAAGATTGGTTCAGATCTCTAGATTCATGTATGTCCAAATTCCTTTGGAAAAATAAACCCCCACGTATAAGCTTAAAAACACTACAAAAGACCAAGGATAAAGGAGGACTAGAACTGCCTAACTTTCAGCACTACTTCTTAGCCAACAGGCTTCAGTTTATCTCAGGATGGCTAAAACATACCCTCTTAGATGAACCTTGGCTAGATGTAGAACAAGCACTTTGCAATAATCTAGAGATCTCAGACCTACCATTTATCAGCTCAAACATCCAACGACATGAATGCTTTAAAAGCATCAACATCAGCTCTTCTCTGACAGCATGGTGGGAGTTTCTAAAATTGACGGCGTCTTCATTAATCCCATGCAAACTTACACCTATCTGGAACAACCCTGACATATTACAAAACAATAATATGATAAACTTTTCAGATTGGAGTGGTAAAGGAATCAAATATTTAGAACATATACTAGAAGGAACAGAATTTATCTCATTTGACGGACTAGTTACACAATATGGGATCAACAAGAAAAGATTTTTAGAATATCAACAAATTAAATCCATAGTAAAAAAGAAATTTAAACCGGGTCAAGTTGAACTACAAACACCACCAAGTGTGGTTCAATTTCTTACTCTTAAAACCCCCAAATTACTATCCAAAATATACAGAATGCTTTCTAAAACAGAGGAATCAATATCACTTCCTATTGCAAAATGGGAAGCGGATTTATCAGTTAACTTAGACCTAAACTTCTGGTCTCAGATTTGCTTAAAAACCTTTCATCTAATTAGAAATCCCAGTCTTCAATTAATTCAATACAAAATATTACATAGAGTGCACTATACAGGTCATCGGATGTTCAAGATGGGCTTTACGTCTACCAACAACTGCTCACACTGCCAAACCAATTCACCGGACAATTATATCCACGCTCTTTGGTTCTGTCCACCAGTTCAGAAGTTTTGGCGCGAGATATGTGAAGACTTATCGAAGTGTCTGAAATGTAACATTCCAACTTCCCCCTTAGTGTGTTTGTTGGGCAGCTTAGATAATGTCACTTCAGAAAAGAATATCGCCCATATGGTTTTCACTGCCCTATGCATAGCCAAGAAAACAGTCCTCATGAACTGGAAAAATAAAAATAATCTTAATTCTAACCAATATAGAAATTATCTATTAGATTACATTAGTCTTGATACAGCCTCTGCCATCACATCAGATCAATTGCTCTGGGCTCCTTTGATCAGCTCCATCACCTAGTGGGGTTGGGGGGTCATAGTTTGGTCCCGCCTTCACTGTTGTGATTGTAGTCGTCGGGGGTTTCCCCGGAGGCATCTTCCTTGGGGGGCTCAACCCGGGGTAGCGGTCATGTCCGGTTAGGGGCTCTGTTGGCTCTCAGGTGACTGTTTCCTCGCGGCTGCGTGCAGCGGGGCTAGGGGAGGGTCTGTGCTGACGGACATGGGTTACTGACCTGGTAGCCTGGCTGCCCCTGGGTGGGTCCGGGATGGGCGTGAGGTTCTGGGGGCGCTCCGTCTCTGGGCTGGGGCCCGGGCCGGGCCTCGGGGGCTTGGGTCCTGGTTGGTGTGTTGCCGGGGTTGTGGGCGGGTGGGTGCATGGGGGCCCACCCCTGGAGCAGGGTGCCGCCGGTGCATCGAGCCGCCTGGGGGGCTCTTCAACTGGTGGGGGAGATTGTCACATCTTGCAGGAGCTTTCCTCTCCTCGGGAGCTCTCTCTGCAGGAGGGGGAGATACAGGAGAGGTGGAGGAAGATCTCAGCCTGGGTGTTTATTGTCTTATGTAGTCTGGAAGATGAGTGGATGGTGGGGTGGGTGCAGTTTTCTCTGTGGTGGGGTTGGGTGGACTGTCCCGGGCTCTGTGGGGCCGGGAGGCGCTGCTGCACTGGGCCCCGGTCTGGATGGGCCTGGGCCCCCTTTCCCTTGCGGGGATGCCTACTGGGGTCAGCGGGGGAGCTGGCCCCAGGGAGGGGTCACCTGCCCCTCCCTTCCTTCCCTCCCCATCTCCAGCTGCCTCCCTCTTCCCGCTCCACCACAACCACCCACACATGCAGGACCTTGGAGTAGGGGTATGTCACCAGGGTGCAGAGGAGGCTACCACCCCCCCCCCCCCCCCCCTGTCCCCTTCTGGCTGCCTCTGCCTCAATTTTATCCTACAACTTAGACATTCACATTACTCACACTCTCATTACACCTACATATAGGATCTTGGGGGTGGGCACGATACACGGAATCCAAAGTACCATCAGGGTGTACACCCCACCCCTGGCGTCGTTGCCCACCTCTCAAGGTTAAATACACGTAGACATTGAGGGCTAGCAGGAGGGACCATGCGCTTACCTGCTGCTCTCTGGCAGGTAGCTCCATGCCCTCCTGGGTTTTAAATGCACCTTAGAACACACATGCATCAACACTACAATGAGCGGGTGGAGGGAGGTTTGGAGTCTTCTCTCACCCCCGTTCTCTGCGACCTGCTGGAGCGGGGGGGCTAGGGGGAGGAGGAGTTGGCCGTCCGACTGCGGTCTGGAGTGTGGGGCCTCCCTGCTGCTGCGGAGTCGGGGCGGTCTGCCTCCCCCCACCGCAGGGAAAAGGGTAACACCACCTGGGTCTGGGTGCCGTTCCCCCTCCAGGGGCAAGGGTACCTAGACCCGGTTTGTAGAGTACGCTTGGGGAGTGTGATCGTGTGTACAGCGTCTCTTTATGTCTGTCTCCACGTTGGTTGAGTGTGGAGTAAGTGCATATGAGCGCATGAGGGTGGGAATGGATGTTTGTATATGTGTGTGCCTGTATTTCTGTGTCTATATGTCAGGTTGGGTGTCAGGCGCCACCTCTCTGGGGACATCTCAGGCCCTCCAAGGTTTGGAGGCCTATCTCCCCCTACCACCACTTCCCCTGCCAGTGGCGGACTCCCTCAGACATCGGTGCGTTGGTGGTTCTTTGTGTCTGGGGGTGGGCGTCCAGGTACACACCGGCTCACTCCTTGGCGGCCGCTTATCGGGGCCTGGAGCCTGGGGCTCGCTCGGGCCACTTCGGAGGTGGGGTGTCCCCGGCCTCTCGGCCTGGGGCTCGGTCACTCAGGCACAGCTGGCTGCCGGCGGAGCTCACGGGCGCGTCACTGCAACTCCCCCTGGCTTCTGCTCCGCGGCTGCAGAGTGAGCCCTCATCTGGGACTCTCCTCAGCTCTTTCTGGAACAGTGGCGCGGCTGCCCCTCTGTTGGTCTTCCTTGGTCTCTTGTGTTCTGGGGGCCTCTGGATGTCTGGAGTTTTGATCTCCTCCTTACCTGCTTCATGCCCTGGAGGACGGGGCTGTGGCCCCCCCACACCCTCTAGCAGATCATTACATGAAGGAACCTTTTAAAAAAACAAGCGCGTCCATGCTCACAGGTGTACACACGGGTGATCACACCCACAAACTACACCCTTTTTGGCTCCTACCTCAAAGCACACTGTGTTCTGTTGATCTTATGTGCTGCACAATAATGTTTAATATTTAGTATTTACTGTAATATTCCGATATATCATTGTGATGCTGTTTATTCTATTACTCTTGTTCTCTTCTGCTTGTTTTCTTTTTTCTTTCTCAGCAGGTGATCCAGGTGATTGATATATGCATTTATTTCTTTCTTTTTTTTCTGCTCATTCTGTTGGTTTTTGTTTTTTGCCCTTCTCCCCCGTCCCTCTTCTCAGCTGTTTCTCTTTCCCTCTTTCTTTCTCCCCTTCTTTCCCCCAGTCAAGTCTGTCCCGTATTCAGTAAGTGAAAATAAAATAAACAATAAAAGGTGAATCAAATGGACCATTACGGCAAGGCTGGGATGGTCAATTTGGTAAAGTAAATCCGTTGGGCATCTTTCTTTGCCTTTAGACAACAATTCTGATGGCAAAAGAGCCAAACGGGTCATCGGATGTTCGATGACCCGTTTGGGTCATCGAAAAATGAAGTTCTCCAGAGGCCTAGTAATGAAATAATCATGTGATTCAGGTATGTTGACCCCAGTGTTGAGGAGTAACGGAATACATGTACCGCCATTACGTATGTAAAATACAAAATATGAGTAACTGTATTCCGTTACAGTTACCGTTTAAAAAGGTGGTATTTAGAATACAGTTACTTTGTTGAAATAAATGGATTACACGGCGGTATTTTCCTGTTTCATATTGTGGCGGGTCAGGACGGTTTCGGTTTTGTTTGACAGCTACGTTCTGTAGTTCCAGGCGGCAGCATTACGGTTGCCATGGTTACAGGGTGACGCTCTCGCTCTGCGTGTTTCCTGGGTGAGAGAGCGCCTTTTTGTTGTTGTTGTGCTAAGCTAATAGGCAGAATGTAGCATCATGGGCAGTGTAGTCCGTGCTGCAGGGAGAATGGACTGCCATACTCGTTATGTGCCTGTGAGCACGAGGTGGGAGAAAAAGGAGAGTCGAAAAGTACGAGTTGTCATCGAGCAAAAATGGGAGCTGGAAGCATGTAAATATAATAATAACCACTGCAGCCAAGAACAGTGCCTGATGAGCCCAGTTGTAAGTAAGCTATTAAGACTGTGTTCTGTTTTCCACCGAAACAATAAGTTCCGTTGGAGAAGCCTTTCAACGCCTCTCTCTGTCTCAAACTTGACCCAGACAACAAAGTAAAACTATTTTTCGGCTACGAGCCCGACACGGACCCCGTATTAGTCAGAGGTCCCTTTACTACGGTTCGGAGCCGCGGACCTTCAGTAACAGTAATAAATCACACAGCAATAGTACATTCACATAGTTGTAAAAAGCATGATAATATATTAAGTAATCCAAAGTATTCAGAATACGTTACATTGAGTAACGTAACGGAATACGTTACAGAATACATTTTAGTGAATGTATTCTGTAATCTATAATGGAATACATTTTAAAAGTAACCTTCCCAACACTGGTTGACCCAGGGTGAGATCTAAAACCTGCAGGGACACAGGCTGGGACACTGGCCTCACACAGACAGCATTCAGCAGTGAGTTATCAGGCACTAAGCGATCGTCTAAAGACGAAGGTCACAAAGCTGTGGCAGTTTTTAAAACGAGGGTCTCTCTGGATCCTCTGCCCCCTTGCAACGGTACAAGGACTGCATCATTTGGCACCCAATCTGGAAGCGAGTCATCCACTAGAGATGATCCAGCAGAGCACGGCCCGCTACACAATAAACCCCACCCCTTACCCAGGTGTCGTGGGTTTAGAGAGAAGCCAATAGAAGAAAGGAAAGCACTCTTAAAAAGGCACGGAATATGTTACAGGTGCTGCAGAGCCACACATTTGGCGAGGAATTGTGAAGATGACATCTCCTGCTCAGAGTGTGGGAGCAAGATCCACATTGCAGCCCTCCACCCTGGATTTGTTCAATGGTCCACCAACACAGCTTTAAAACAAAGACAGGGACGTCAGATAGTGGGACAGAAGTGCGTGGCTCTCTGCACCAGCCCACCTCTGACACCAGACAACCTGCTGAACAGAACTTCCCTCTCCCTGCAGTGGAGAGAAAAACCCTAACCCCACGGCCAAAATGGTCCTCCCCCTTCAGCTCAGAGAAGCAGCCCCAATGTCATCAGGCCCAGTCCCTGTAAAAATGCTCAGACATTTCCAATTAAATTACAGCTTAAAAGGAAGCATTTGGGAGAAGATAAAAAGGATATGAGTGACCCAGAGCTTAAAGGAAAATTGTTTTTACACATGCTGGTGTTACAGCCTGTAATATGCAATATATATGGTTAAAATACAGCAAATGCAGTAAGTATACATGTTTCATATAGCACAAAATCTTTGTGCTAGTTGAACCAAATGGCTTCTAAAAGACTTTCTTGTCTCCGTCCAAAACAGAAAGTAAAGTCACACAAAGAGTTATGTCTCCCTTTTTCTTTTTTTCCCCCGACTACAAACTGCAACATTTGCGAGGGCCAGCCTGGGCAACGGATGCAAAAAGAGTCACAGATCCGAGAGAGCAAAGAGAGAACATTTGCTCAGATTCAAGCTCTTCCACAGTGGGAACAATCAGCATTAACTATTAATGAACACATATAAACTAAATATAATATAAATATAAACTGCTGATTCCTCTCTTATGTTGCAACCATGTGTGCAAGCGTCTTTATATATATATGATCTGTTCTTTCAATTCCATTACATAATTACTTTTTCTCTGAAAAATTGGATTGCTTGTATTTTGTTCACTTACTTTGTGATTTCTGTTCTGTGCAGTGATTTGGAAATGGCAATGTCTTTTATGAATATGTTCTTTAATTTATTTGATACACACTGAGAGTTTTATTTTATTTTATTTTTTAAGTTTTTCAGGCCATAATAACATCGCAACAACTTCCAACGTAAGTTTGAGTCAGACAAATTATTGTCTGCGAGGGTTACACCAACATCAACTTTTCTGTTTTTACAGAAAGTCTTTTCATTCAAACTCAATATCTCCTCACTAATGACTAAGTTTCTATTATCATGACAGCAGTATCATATTCATCAAATGAGCATCACTCAGCCAGTTCACTGTTGTGTTGAGACGAACAGAGGTGCGGGAGGGGGGAGAAAAACAATAATGTTTCTGAGCTCTAAATTGTGTTTGCTGATAGCGCTACTGCTTGGCTGGCTGTTGATGGATATTACTTTCCATGCCGTTCCCCAGGCCGCCGTGTGAACCAGTGCCTTTAGAAATGAACGATTGTGTGATGCTCCTCTTAAACTAGTTCAGCATGGCATCATTCATCATCCGCCGCACTGCCAGTGGGGAGCGGCAGCGTCCCCATGTTTGCCAGTCACAATGGGGTTACAGGGAGAATTGCTGTCTGCAACCTTACGACGCTGCGCTTTACACTGGGCCACTGAGATAGCATTTCACATACATCTGAAATGACTGAGGCACAGTGTAGCAGTTATTTTAGAATCTATTTTAGAAGTACTGCCACCCCACATCTATTGTGCATTAAAAGATTCACTGCAGACGTTTCTCTTGAGGGGGGAAAACAGTGAAACAGCAATGTATCATCCGCACAAAAACTGGGACTTAAAGATCGCTCACAGCATCTTGCTGTTTTTATGTTGTTGCAGTCTTTTCACAGTCATAAGAATATATGCCAAATAACACGCAGATGTGTACGATCCAATTTCAGATTAGCAAATTAAAAAGGTTTCCTTCCTATTAGCACCTGCTGTTAGCCAGTTTGAGTCATTTTGTTTGTGCTTAACTTTGCAGCTCCCCTTTTTTCTGCAGCACATCTAAAATCCACAGCTGTCAACTCTTCAGGCTGCGGCTGTGTGTGTATGCTGGGGAGGAAACGGTAGGCACAGGGAGCAAACTGTTGTTAGCAGTTAATTTAAGGCTGACTCTGGATCTGCTGCCTCTGAGAAACCTTGCCCACCGGGTAAAGGGCAAAGCTAAGCTCAGCATTTCTCTGAACTCTGATTTCTGAAAACATTTTTAAGTGACTTTTCACCACAGTGTTATTGTCTCTGAATTTAATGGACTCAACTTGAAGTGCTTCCAGAGTACTTCAGCTGTACTGGAAGTTTCTACCTGCTGTGTATACACAGCTACAGCTTTTGAAAGAAAGCAGAGAGGGGCCGTTAGTATGTGTAATAGTATGTTATAATACAGAAGACATAACTCGGACAATGAGATCAAGTTGGGGCCTCTAGCAAAATTTAATGTATAGTTGAAAAATTTAAATTGTTGATACTGCCGTCATGTCAAATTTAAATTAGTGGAACCTTATGCATTGATTGAACAACATTCAATTGTGTATTTTTGCTGAGCTATGCAGTATTGCGTCTGCTACTCTTTGCTGATATTGTCTATTAAGTGGCTACAATTTCACATATTTGAGGTGTGTCAGCACATTACAAGTGGTGTGATTTTCAATTGTTTGACACACACACACACACACACACACACACACACATACACAAATTTGCCACCACCATTTGCTGCCACTAAAATATTTCATGGATTTTGCTGTAACATATGTTGTGTCACTTCTTTATTAAGTTGTTCTTAAAGAATAAGTCATGGAGAAACAACCATATATTCGTCATACATAACCATAAAAATAGCTTTTAACTGATTTACTCTTATTGATAAATATAAACATTTATCTATGGAAAGCATTAGTGCACCCCAGGTCTCAGAAGCTAGTCCTCTGGACAGAGGAGATTTGGAGACTGGGTGAGATGGGAGGTGATCTGTTGTGGTAACCTCTGATGGGAACAGCCAAGAGAAGAAGAAGAAGAAGAAGAAGAAGAAGAAGAAGAAGAAGAAGAAGAAGAAGAAGAAGAAGAAGAAGAAGAAGAAGAGATACTTTTTTGTTATAATTTCTTTGTGACATTTTGGCAAGTTGTTCACCCAACAACATCTCAATTGGCCTGATGACCTTTTCAACTGGGGAGTACCCCGCCTTTTGCGCCATGACAGCTGGAATAGGTTCCAAGCCCGGGCGGACGGATGATAACTAGAACATTTTCTTAACTAGAAACATCTACAATCTTCTTTCTTGAGTATTTATGATCATTTTCCTACTGAAAGGGCCACTAAAGTTTATCCTTAATTTTCCGACAGATATTATCTTCAAGAACTCTTTGTTGAAGAAGTTGAATCAGTGACTACAAGCTGCTCAGCTGCTAAGGCACAGAATGGCAACCCCAAGCGATTACATTTTTTACATGACAGATAGTTTGAGGTTTTTCTGCAGCAAACAGAACACGTTATTCCAAAAATCCTGGTCCTATGTCTCATACAATCTCGTAAAAGTACAGTTTGCAATAAACTTCCAGATCCATCCAGCCATTTCCTACAGAGTCATTTATGTCGTTCATCTTTGATGAGATAATGCACAGTTTGGAGAGAAAGCCTACACAGTGTTAAGGTTCGGTCGAGTTAGGGAAGAGAAGAAAGCAAGCCCAAGTCGAAGTAGGTGTCAAAAATAGTGATCTTTATTACACTCTGTGCACAAGAGTGGGAAAAGACAATTTGCAATCGAATCCTCTCGTCAACTGAAGCATCAGTCTCCTTATATTGCCTTTATGACATCACAGTTGGATCTTTACTGGAAATGATCTCAAATGATAACAATTCCCCGCCTATCCCAAAGTTTTCCCTTATATAGACATCAACTGCTACTCTTAAGAGAAAAACAAGTGTGTATTACATTGTGCATTTTGTGAAAGTGTATTTATCAGAAAAACTGTCCTCAGATGACCCTCCTATTATTACTAAGTGTGTAGGTGACCGTGCGTGTGTTACATAAGTGCGTGCATGTAAGTAGAGACCGGCGTACGTGCAAAATTACACGCAGGCCTGCCAGGGCCCAACAGGACTCGTGGGTCTGTATGGTGTGACTGCTCTGCTCTAACGTGCAACAACTTTATATAAACAGTCAGTGTGGATTAATATAAACAGTCAGTGTACATTAATATTTGCTCAAAGTAACACAGATGTAATTAAAAGATTATACTGTCATCAGATTCAACAATGGCAAATGAATAATCAATGATAACTGATTGTGAGAATACAAAATAAAATATCTCCTGATCACAACAGGCAAACTCTAGACAGAAGGACTCTGGTTCAAACCCAGGACCTGCTATGTACCTGACTGTGACTGTCTGTGTCTATATTCTTGTGTGGCTATTCGCATGTCTCCAGTGGATATCTGACTGTCACATGTGAGCTTGATTATCTTGTCACCAGCCCGTATGATCTTGTTGTGGTAGAAACTTTCAAATTTCCTTCTAGTTTCAGGTTTTGTCGTGATTTCCTGTGTTACAACCGAGTTCCTTTCGCCACTTTTCCTCAAATGCAGTTCTGCCTGGATTCCTCTGGACAATTAGTCCACATTTCAGCTGGTGTGAGTACAGGCTTTGTTTCTGTAAAAAAGACAGTCATAGTGGTAGAATCAGTGTACAGCATATGAAACGATTGCTGAACTGCGTTCAAAAGTCTCTCCAATGCTTATGCCAGTTTTACCTGGTAAAAATTCATGGAACTGGCTCTAGATTGGAAACCATCTCTGGCACTGGCGTCCATGGAAAAAGGGGTATTAGTGCTTCAGAATCCTCATTTGTCAAGAGACTTACCTGCCTGCTCCGCTCCCCAGTTCCCCCCATATCCCCCACAATCCTCCTTGATCATTGCTCTCTTACAAATCATTTCACGTTTCCTTCTGTTCTTGTAAATAAATCTTTTGAACTCTGTTCCTTTGTCCATCATTCAGCTTTTATATATGCCAGATCATGCATGAACAGAATAAAGTAAAAGAAAGAAAAGTATCATGCCATGACATGAGATACTCTTTAATATTCAATAGATAATACAATACGTATTTTTACATACAAGACCAAATGTTGTGTGGAAAATGAAAATTTTCTAATTACCTCAAATAGTGCACTGATGGTTGTCATAGCTTAGATAATTATGTGCATTAATAATTGTCCTGCTTTTGTCCTGCTTTTGTGTTACGGCCGCTGGCCTCAGGTGGCCCCGCCTTCCTCCCTGGAATCTACAGTGCTCCAGGATTCACGGGGGATTGGCTGGCCCGGACATATGCCCGCCCCAACTTCATGTGGATCCGAGCCTGTCAGACTACGCACACCATTGGCTGCCGCAGGAGCCTGGAGTACGACGGACAAGTGACACAGCTGTCTGCAGTTATGACAAGTGACACAGCTGTCTGCAGTTACCTGATAGTATAAAAGGCTGAGGAGTCTTCATTCGTCGAGGGACTTGTTGATTTGAACAGACTGTACAGAGAGTCCCTCCCTTTTGCCTTTTGCCTGTGTTTTGTGTTGCCTCCTGCGAGACGTTTAGTAGAGCAGTGCTCTACTGGTGCTATTAATCGTGGTGTTTGTTTAAAGTTTCTCTGCTGCCTAGTGAGTTGTTTCACTAACGGATTTCAGTTGTGTTAATAAACCTTATGTTTGTCGTCCTATCTAACTCCTTGGTCTCTGGGCTCGTTTATATTACGTCCGCTGCCGCCTAGCAGAGCCGGGCCGTAACATTTTGCTAAACCTATAAGAAAAAATCCAATGACAGTTTTTCTAAAGGCTTCAGCTCGGGGCTCAGCTGGCACTGGCGCACAGGAAACATTTGATCAGAAGCCATAAGTGGATTTTAGCATCTCTTTCCATTAAAAGGGCTCCTTTTATCCAGATGTCCAGAAACAAACCCACAGATATATATCCCTAATGAAAAACAGCCAGAATGGAGAAGAGCCATTAAACCCCCTTTAAAAAAAACTTTTTATGCAAGTTATCTGTCTAATTTTAAGAAAGCCATTGGTTTTATTTAACCCAAAATATAAAAAGTATGCAATACATTGTTATAAATGTGCTGGTAAAGCTGGAGTCTTGCAGATAGGGACGGTATTCCAGCTCAAGGTCTCAAAGGTCATTTTTTGGCCATTCAGTAGCCTATCATTTGGTACCATGTTTACATATCCATAATTTACTTGAAATTAATGTTTTTTTCTTCTGCAATCCAGAGAAGAAATTCCCCTTAATATATAAATACATGCATATAAGTAGAAGTAATCAGTGGTTGTATGTCTTAACATTCAATTTCAATGACAAACTGTAGTGAAGAGCTGCAGATAAAACTTTTATAACATATTTTCATTTAAAATTTCATTTCATATGGCATTTCATTTACTACAGCTTCAAATTTGATTACATCTAGTCAGAAGTTCAAGTACTCAAAGGGCCAGCATCGGACAGCTGTCCAAAAAAACAAGAAAATACAGACACTCCACGTCCCCTTAAATTACACAGAACAGTGCCTCTCAAAAACACAAGCAGGAACTAGTTGTGTGCTTGTGACAAGCATTTTCTAAAATGTACAAATATTTATATAGCACCTCACCAGAGTAAATGAATGAGCAATTAGTGTATAAGGTAAATTACAAATAAAGTAACAGAACTGTGAGTCTTATAACA
This sequence comes from Copadichromis virginalis, assembly GCF_057382275.1. Taxonomy (NCBI): domain Eukaryota; kingdom Metazoa; phylum Chordata; class Actinopteri; order Cichliformes; family Cichlidae; genus Copadichromis; species Copadichromis virginalis. The sequence continues at coordinate 11,724,117 of NC_140622.1, read as the reverse complement.
ACCACAAATGAAATAAGCTATGAATAAGCCTAAGTCTGAACTTAAGCCTCTTAGTAGTGTGTGTGTGTGTGTGTGTGTGTGTGTGTGTGTGTGTGTGTGTGTGTGTGTGTGTGTGTGTGTGTGTGTGTGTGTGTGTGTGTGTGTGTGTGTGTGCTGTATTGGTAAGGTAAAGCATTGCAGTAAGCCAATAATGTAAGGAGGAGTCACATGTGTACCGATTTTAAAATGATAACCAGGACCTTAAAGAAGTCGACCGAGAAACTGATTGGACAAGAGAAATGATGTCAGTATTGAGATTGACATCATGGAAAAGCGGAAGACATGAAAACAGAAAAGCAAGCAAACACCCAGAAAAACAGGCAGATGACAAATCTTCCTTATTGAATTTTCACATTAACTTCATAACTTGCATTTATTAAAGCTTTCCAGTGGTCTACTTATATTTGAGGTTTTCTTTGGATTTCTGTGTCTTTGATTGATTTCTGTGTCAGTCAGTACATCATTTTGCCCATTCTATAGTAGCTGTTGTTATTCCTTTGTGTTCTTAGGTGTTGTTTATCTTCAGTTTTGTATGGATTATTTATGGTTTATTTTCTGAGTCTTTTGTTCACAGTAGTCTAAGGAGCTTGGGAAAAAAGCATCTAGACTTCTTCGAGTTTCTTCTTTAATTTTTTGAAGCTGTTTCACCGTGTTTCACGTTTCATCTTCATTAAGTCATAGTGGCATATTTGAAGAAGCTTGTCATGAAAGCTTCTGCTCATCTTTACTTCTGAGAAACTCTAACATGATCTTAATATACCCAATGAAGTAACTGACATGATGCTGCCAGTTAACCTAATTAGTTGCAAAATGTTCCTCCAGCTATTAGTCTTAGTTTTACTTACTCGCTTTTCCAGCCTTTGGTTGACCTTGTCCCAACTTTTTTGAGGTGTGTTGCTGCCATCAAATTCAAAATGAGTTAATATTTTCTTTTCTTGGACAATTTTTTCTTTAAACATTTGATACATGTTCAGCTGTAAATAAAACATGGGTTTATGAGATTTGCAAATCTTTATATTCTGTCTTATTTACATTTCCCACATCGTACAAACTTTTTAGGAATGTTTTTTTGTAACATTGTGCATTTTTGTTATTATGAACATTGGCTTTTTTTATTTGTAAGTCCTGTTCGAAGGCATCCAATGGCCCAAATGCATGCGAAAAATCAACCAATTTACAGCTAGGTGAAATGGTACGACAGTCTAAGCCAGGGGTCGGCAACCTGCGGCTCTTTTGTCCTTGTACTGCGGCTCCGGGTGGTTTGGGAAAATAAATTAGAAGTATTTAGCTGAAGTGTATTTTATTTGTGTTTAGTTCTTTTTTTAACTTGTAGTTCTAAATTGGAAGATTATTGTGATTTTGAAATATAAAAATAAAATTATATCTTATTATTTTTTCATCGCTCAAAATAAGCGTCACACTCGCGGAAGCCGGTATACCCGCTGAAACACCGTGCATTTATCGAGACTTTCGACCCCAGGTGGGCCAGTTATGGATATTCGCATCCACATTATGTCGGCAGCTGTTCTCCACCGTGAACTATGTTAAAAAAAAAACACTGCTCACGCCTCACAGATGACAGCTTACAGTCGTAAAGATGAAAGTGACTTCGTACAGCCCCGATTTGCAGACGCTGTGCGCAGAGGTTCGGGACCATAAGTCTTATTGTAAACATATCACGGCAGACCCGACAATGTTTGCATGATCACGCTTTTCAGCATCTCTTTATTGACCACTTTTCACACACGGTTGCTGTATGCATACAGCCGGGTGTAGCTTTTCAGCTCACAGCCCGACAACACAACAGCATAGAGTGCACAGACTTTAAGGCGGTGATTGCGGGTGCCGCTCAGGTGCATCCGACTCCCCTGCAGCGGCACTGCAGGCCACGCCCTGCCACACACATTGTGGTGTTTCGACAGAAGAACGGAGACGGCTTGGTTTGTAATGGAACGTATATATTCAGCAGTAGCTCGCCATTTTACATCTCACTTCACTTCTTCTCTCCTTTCATCATTCTTAGTCACAGAGCCCCCTACTGGTAACTGAGTATATGTTCATATTCAGTCCCCCTTGTAAGCAACCCTTCACCATCTTAGCAGTGTATGTAAACACAACATCTCTCCTCATTCTCACAGAATTCTACTACCTCAGTATTACTTACTTAGCATGGCAACATTACTATTTGCACAGAACATTATCAGTAGTAAACTTTGCAACCAGACAGCATTTTCAATACTTATTTCACTTATAACATTACTGTTTGAACTATACCCGTGATCTTAACATACAATCTTGTTATGGTGCCTAAATCGTCCTTTATAATGAATACTTGTACCGTTAAGGTTACTGTAGTAACTTAACAACCTTAAGTCACAAAACTCCCAAATAAATCACAGTAAATCAATCCTCTATTATACTTGGACCTCAGAACTAGCAGTATGGAACTTAACATTAGCACCCAACAGCTCAAGCGTGTTTTTTTTTTTCACTTTTTTTTCTTTTCATTTTTTTTTTTTTTAAACTCATTTCATAACATAATCCTTGGTCCAAGCTGGTACCTGTCTCGGTCTGTTAGGAACAGAAGGTCTTTTAGGAGTTTCTCTTGTGTTATTTTCAACCTCGTCACCAGCCTGCAACGGCTCAGCATTCTCTGCGCAGCAGAGTGAGAGACGGGCTGCATTCCATCTCTTTCCATCACTCAAGATGAAGGTGCTCAGTCCAGTCTGTTGCTGCACTGACAGTGGATCAGTGAACTGTCTCTCTGCCTTCCCCACTCGGAAAGGTTTACGTATCCGCACCCTGTCACCGACCACAAGCTGGGGAGGTTTTGCCCCCCTCTTTGCATCAGTGTAGCGTTTACTCTTACGTTGCTGGTGAGAGACTCTGGCCCTGCATCGGTCATACTGTCCTGTGTCTTTGGGAAACGGCAGGACATTTAGCTTTGTTCTCATGGGTCTCCCTCTGAGAAGCTGGAACGGAGCTGCTCCAGTCGTTGCATGAGCTGTAGCACGGTAATTCTGTAGCATCTCTGTCACGGCGGGCTTCCACAGCTTCTGGGACACCTGTGCAGCCTGAACACAGTCCTTCAGCACTCTGTTGAATCTTTCAACACACCCGTTCGCTTGAGGGTGATACACACTTGTTCTGATGTGCTTGATGCCCCTTTCCTTCAGGAAATCAGCAAAGGCAGATGAAGTGAATTGTGGTCCATTATCTGTGGTAAGCTCACAAGGGTTTCCCTCCCGTTCAAAAACTGAAGACAAGAACCTAATCACAGTGTCTGTAGTAGCTGATGAAGTAAAGGCTACTTCTGGCCATTTGCTGAAGTAATCGACCAGTGTGATGGCAAACCTGCAGTCCTGCGACCCGCGGTCAAAAGGTCCAACAATGTCAACGGCCACATGCTGAAAGGGACCATCTGGAAACTGAACCGGCTGTAAGGGAGTAGGAGCAGTTTTGGCCATTTTGTCACACAATTGACAGACTGAGCACGATGACAGAATCGCATGGACTTGAGTATCCATGCATGGCCACCAGTAAAGCTCTCTGAGCCGCTGCTTTGTGCGAACTATGCCCTGGTGACCTTCGTGTGCAAGACATATCACCTTTTCCCGCAGGGACCTTGGGACCACCAGACGTGTCCCCCGGAAAACCAACGGTGATTCCACAGCAAGTTCATGTCGCACCAGGAAATACGGCTGTATCTCAGGTGGGAGAGACCTTTTCACCTTAGGCCAGCCTGAGCGGATAACCTGTCGCAGCAGAGAAAGGTCAGGGCAGTCCTCACATTCAGCTGTAAAATCCGTCAACGGTGTCGCTGTCAAGAGAGGAGAAACTTCAGCTATCTCCAAGAGAAGGTCTTTTTCAGCATCAATGTCAGTGCTGGAGTACGTCAGGGGAACCCGTGAGAGGCAGTCTGCGATGACATTCTGAACACCAGGACGGTACTGCACATCATACTGAAAACACATCAGCCTTGCAGACCATCGTGCGATTCTCATGCCCGCTCTGTTCATACCTTTGGTGCTGAGAAGGGTAGTAAGAGCTTGGTGGTCAGTACGAAGCGTGAATCTGCGGCCCCATACATATGTACGCTACCTTTCCACCGCCCAGACACAGGCTAACGCCTCCTTTTCTGTGGTGGAGTACTTTCTTTCAGCAGGAGACAGTGTTCGGGAGGCGAACGCCACAACCCGCTCCACTTGATCTGGGTGTAACTGTGTCAACACAGCGCCTAGCCCATAGTCTGATGCGTCTGTGGTGATAAAAGCAGGTAAGTCAGGGTCATAGACGGCAAGTGCGGGACTTTCCAGAAGGAGTTTTTTCAGGTCACTGAAGCTCTCACGCGCTGCCTCGTTCCACTGGAGTTCAACTTTCATGTCTGTTTTCAGCAACTGTCGCAGTGGTTCCACCAGTGTAGCATAATCTGGAATAAATTTACTGAACCAGGATGACAAACCCAGGAATGAGCGCAATGCAGCCATATCCTTTGGAGCAGGAGCCTCGGCAATAGCAGTAAGGTGATGTTGGCTTGGACGTAGGCCTTCCTTTGAGATTACATGGCCCAGGAATGTGATGTGTGACTGGCAGAAGGAACTTTTCCCAGCATTAATCTGCAGGCCGACATCTCTGAGACGTTGGAGAACAGCTTGCAGGCGTGTATCATGCACCTCCTTTGATGTTCCGTAGACGATGATGTCATCCAAGTAGTTGCGAACACCAGGCAGATCTTTCAGGACCGTTTGCATCATTTTCTGGAACGCCGAAGGTGCTGATGCTAGGCCAAATGGGACACGTGTGAACTGGAACAGTCCCTCATGAGTGATGAAAGCAGTCAGCTTGCGGCTCTCCGGATGCAAAGGTAATTGGTGGTATGCTGAGCTGAGGTCAATCTGGCTGTAGTGAGTGGCACCTGCCAAGTCAGAAAACAGATCCTCCATATGAGGAAGAGGATGGCAGTCAGCAATAATGCTCTTATTGGGTTCACGAAGGTCAACACACAGTCTCAACTCCTTTTTTCGCTTTCTGGCCACGACCAAAGGACTCACCCACTCAGCTGCATCGATCCTTTCAATTATGCCAGCTTTGAGTAAGCGAGAGAGTTCTGCTGACACCTCTGTACGTACACTTAATGGCAGGCGTCTCAGCTTTTGGCACAGGCCGCACATTGTTGTTTACCTGTACTTTATGGATGAACCCTTTAACACATCCAAGTTGAGCTGGTGGAATAGGATCAACATTGTACACAGCAGACTTCTGGTTAGACGAATCCGGATCATCTGCAGTTTCATCCTGAATGCGGTCCACTTTGCCTCCGACGATGCAGACGTTCAGTGCTCTAATGAGGTCGAGGCCTAATAGCGGGGAACCAGCTTTGACAATGTAGAAGGAAGCAGGAACTTTTTCATTCTGTGCATGCAGTGCAACTGATGCAGGCAGACAACCCATCACAGCCAACTCATCTTTAGCATAAGTAACTAGTTTGACTTTAGGTCGCACCAGTGAACAGTCTGCAAAATACTGTCTGTAGATAGTTTCTGGCAGAATAGACACAGAAGCTCCAGTGTCTACTATCAGCTCTACTGTCTTAGAGCCACCTTGTACAGTTTCAATGTCGACAGTGCAGGTAAGCTTATCTTGAATAGCTGCCATCATTTTAGCATCTTGCACGCACAGTACTGCCAATTCTGGAACCACTACTTCTCTCACTTCACTGACTGACGACTTACATACCTTGGCAAAATGTCCCTTTTTCCCGCAGTTATTGCATTTTGAAGAAGCAGCCGGGCAGTTTTTATCATTAGCTAAGTGCTTGTGAGAACCACACCTGAAGCACTTCCGCTGCTGCTGCTTTGAACCTCCCCGTTTGCGTTGGTCTGGAGTGCAGCCTTTAGCGGGGCGAGGTCCTCTCCTCTGGTGAGAGTGGGAATTTGCCGCGTCGACTGTCTGAACAGGCGCGGTCGGACACGAGCCGGGTGTGGAGAGTAGAGTAGCGTTTTTGACTGCTGCTTCTACCTGGCTCGCAATAGTTAGAGCCTTATCCAGTGTGAGTTCATCCTCCAGTAACAGTTTGTCTTTCACAGCGCTGAGATGAGCATTGGAGATCAACTGATCTCTTATCATTTCACTTTCCATTTGTCCAAAGTTACAAGATGAAGCTAACGCTCTCAGAGCCACCACATACTGAGAAACAGTCTCATCCGCTCGTTGAATACGCTGTCTGAATGTATGACGGCACGCCACGACATTCACTTTCGGCACAAAGTGCTTCTCCAGTGCGCTCATGGCGTCAGCATATGTATCACCTTGCTCCGGTAACGTGTAGAATAACCGCTGTCCCTCCGGGCCCAAGCAGTGTAGCAAAACAGCGCGTTTCCTAGCATCCGGCCATGCGTCTCCCGTGGCATTGATTACTAGCATGTAATTGTCGAATATTTTCCGCCATGTAGTAAATGGAATCGGCGGCTCACCCACATGTGGAAGAAAAGATGGTGGACTCGGAACTGATGCACTCATCCTCGTCGCCAATTTGAGGTGTTTCGACAGAAGAACGGAGACGGCTTGGTTTGTAATGGAACGTATATATTCAGCAGTAGCTCGCCATTTTACATCTCACCATACACTTCACTTCTTCTCTCCTTCCATCATTCTTAGTCACAGAGCCCCCTACTGGTAACTGAGTATATGTTCATATTCAGTCCCCCTTGTAAGCAATGAAGGAAAAAAATGTCCATCCCGGTTTTCCCTCCAAGGCACGAGCGATAAGCAGAGTTCTGTCCTTTCCTTCTAAGATTCCTAATTATTTAAAGTAACACTCAGGTATGCCATTCAGCGTGTTAGTACGAGCTCGGGAGCAGCTTGGGAGAACAAGAAAACAGAGACTGCTTTAGGTTGCCTTCCCAATCGACTCAAAGGTTTATTAAGTATACAACAGCTTATATAGAGAAAAAAAGGTTCGTGTGTCAGCAAGTTCTCAGTTCAAACCGGTACAGACCAAATAAGGAAACGTCTTCCTGCCTTGTGAGCAAAGAAGTATCCTGTGTGTAGTTTATCAGTTCAGCTACAATTTATGATCATCCCAGCAAAATACACTCCTAGACATAGAATACAGAGTTCTTTCATTAGTGAATTCTGAAACAAACCACCTGGCCTTTAACGAGCCTTTTTCTAAGAGATAAAGAAAAAGGGAGGATGGGAGTAAGGAAGTGGTCTCGTCTCTGTGGTATTTTCGACCTTGGGGTACCAGCTTGTGAGTCTTACACATTAATTCTTGGGTCACAGAGAAAGAGAAAAACAACTATTAAATGGGCCTTATTGAGTAACTCTTTTCTGTATAATATCACAATAAAACAATATCCTGTAAATGCTACCGTGGTATCAAAATATCACAACAAGCAACCCTTCACCATCTTAGCAGTGTATGTAAACACAACACACATTAACCAGGTAAAATACATATTTAGGCAGAATTTTGCAAATATCTATTTTTTTAGCAGCATAGTGCTTTTTTTCCCAGTTGTTTTTTAAAAGTCAGGTCAAGGCTCCAAAAGCCCAAAGGCAATATAAGGTTGGCGGCTCACAACAGTTTTTGTTTGCTACATGGATCCTTTTAGTTCAGCTGGGTGTCTTTCCTTTTGTTATACTTCTTTAAGAGTTCAAAATGTGTTAATTACATAAATAAAATGTAATTTTCTCTGTAGCACTTCATGGATTTCATAAGCAACACACCTTAGTTGCTCTGTGGATTCTTTTAAAAAGCAGTTAAAAACTTTTCTGTTCAAACAAGCCTTTTGTTGATCTACGTATTTTATATTCTTTACATTATTTACATTTGATCTTTTACATTGTGTATAATGCCTATTGATTGTATTATTTATTTTAATATTTGTGTACAGCGCTTTGTGACTGCCTGTCTGTGAAAAGCGCTTAATAAATAAACTTTACTTACTTACTTTAGTTGTTCACACAAAGCATAAAGGTAAAAAAAAAACAATATATACAGTGTTATCTTCATTTTAGATTTCAAAAAGTATTTGCGGCTCCCAGTGTTTTCTTTTGCGTGGAAACCGGGTCCAAGTGGCTCTTTGGGTGTTAAAGGTTGCAGACCCCTGCTCTAAGCAGAATGGAATATAAGTACGAGCAGCCCTCTTCTGAGATGGAGCCAATTATATTTGTGCTGCTGCTAATGAACATGGTATTTTAGCACACAAAGTGAGCCTGCATGTAGGATGTGTGGCTGATATTAATCACAACAGTGACATACGTATTCTGGTGGATTCTAAAAGAGGTAGACCTCTGGCTCTCAGCTCTTTGTTTAATCACCTCTCCAAGGGATACACTGCTCTGAGTCAGGTTGGCTACTGACATCACACACATGCACACACACTCACACAAACAAAGCAACTGCAGAAACAAACTCAGTTTACCTTTGATTTGTACGTTGTCTTTCACAGATTTGGTGTACCTGTGCTATGTTCCAAGTGCCTTTCTGTAATTGTGGAATTGATTACTACAAATTATAGTGAAAGTCTTATAAGACTACTGCATGATAAACCAAACGTACTGGCAACGCAAAATGTTGTTTAACCCAGTGCTAGAGTTTTAAACAGTTATGTGTTTATTGGCTGAACAAAAGCCATCACAATATAATTTGATCCCAAGTTGAGGCGGTAACATTGGAGACCGATTACTCACTGTAAATATGATTTATCTCTGTCCATTTACGTTTACTGTAAAATGTATGCCAAGCCTCTACTGATGTCACATTACTATGGGAGGCTAATAAAAGTCACATAGCCAATACTTGTAATGCTCCCTATTAACGCACAGCTGTGATTCCACAGGAGCTTTGGTACACTAGCAGCTATACACGGCTGATGTCATCTCGATATGTAGAAGGAAACATGTTAAAGAAATGACACAGTGGTCAACAATAAGATTGACTGTACTGTTACACTCCCAAAATTAACTTTTTGTAGTTGTTGTTTCCAAGTGTAGAAATCAATATACAACCAACCATCAGAACTGATAAAAAAGTGACTTTGAACATGGCATAGTTGTTGGTGCCAGATGGACTGGTCTGAGGATTTCAGAAAATGCTGATCAGTGACAACAAATGGTTTACAGTGACAACAAAAACAACAAAAATAGTCTGGCAAGACTATTTTTCAGAAATGCCTTTGTGATGCCAGAGGTCAGAAAAGAATGAGCAGACTTCTTTAAACTGATGGGAATTAACACAAATAATCACTCATTACCGCCAAGGAATCACTGAAAGCACAACACGCCAAACACTGAGGAGCAGAAGACCACACTGGATGCCACTCCTGTCAGCCTGTCCTGTCAAGAACAGGAAACTGTGCCTACAGTTCACACGGGCTCACCAATATTGGATAATGGAATAATGCAAAAATGATATCTGGCCTGATGATATACAGATGGTAGGTTAGAATTTGGAGAAAAAACATTGCATGATACATTCAGTTCCAAAGGCAAAAGGAGGCCCACTCGATACTAGCAAGGCATACCTAATAAAGTGGACGTATAAGGCTGAAAAGATTTGCATGGCTCATAGGTATGTTTTCTCATGAGTCCACAGTCTTATAAGAAACTATGCGTACAACATGGGATATCACTAATAAGCTGCTCCTGGTGAACAATTAAAACAGTTATTATGTCAAAGGAGGAATTTTATAATTGGGATTTTCCCATCCCTGTCAAGGTTTGTTTACTGTGTTCCCCTGACATGTGCGCTCTCACCACTGTGCTCAAGATCAAGTTTTTATTCTAACTCTGACCTTCTACAGTAGACTGCATGATTAACTATTAAATTCTAGTCACATAACCACAAATCTTTAAAAAAAAAAAAAAAAAACACCAAGTCAGCACTCCTCTGCTGCAATTGCCAGAACTCCTGTCTTGCGCTTCCTGTGTGTTCGTCCATATTTTTGTCAGGTAGAGTGAACGAGTTAGAGTGTCTCTGCAGGTGGCAAAGCTGTTTAAGGATGATGAGAGATGGTGTGTCTTAAGCCCATCTTTAATTCAGATGCCTCATTCTTCTCCGATCGAGAGAAAACAAGAGACTTCGGATTTGAGATTGATGCTCGAGTGGGAGGCGTGCACAGCCAGCGTGAGTCACACGCCTCAGACGTGATGCAAGAAAACAAGCAGTAGATTTGCAGTTCATATGTCATGACATATCTATTGATTGGACTGCCTCATTTTACACATTAATCATAGCCATTGCTGTCATTTTATGCACTGAATTATTGCTGAGATATTTACAGATATTGCGTCTGAAATCAATATTTAAAAATAGTTTGAAGGATGTATTCAATATTGATTCAAACATAGCAGGAAAGTTCCACGTTGGGGCCAAGGGTGATAATGAACTGTGGGCCCTGGCTAACACTCTTCTTCAGTGCACTCTATCACCTTTAAAGAGTTGGCCAAAAAAACTATAGTTAACACATCATATTAGAGCTTCTGATGAGACAGCCAGTACTTCTTTGGTGGAAATGCATTTTTTTCCTGTCAGCTTGAGAAAATGTAACAAAAAGTGTCTTTTTTTAAGTACAGCGCTCATATCCTGATAAAAGCCCACCTTGATTTTACACGACACTCTACTTAGTTGAAAATGTGCAAATAAAATCAATCAGCCAAAGCACAGCATCATACCTGTATAAAAATAGCATCCATGGTTAAAGAGGTGTGTAATGAAGGGTAGAAGTTAGTGGTATTAATATGAAGGAATTTTTAGGCACCTGACATTAAGCTCTTACCCTCCTCTTAACACCTCCATAAAACAAAGCAAGCATGTGTCTCAGGAGAGCTTTTAGGGTAAAATAACAACTTAGAGAGTAATGCACGTATTATTAAAACTTGCTGCTGTCCTCGGTACAATATAAAGGTCAGGGAAACACATGCTTGTCCTTGTACTGCAGGGACAAACATGAATGATATTGAATTATTGGTGCTTGAGAAAAAAAGGGGTTATTTAACCCACAAAAAAAATCATCTCCCGAGTACTTTGAACATTTATTAGAAATATCCTGCTAACAGAGCATTATTCCCATTACTGAATGTGTGCAGGCCTTTAAGAAAAACCTTTATATTTATATTGTAATCATTATAAATGCTGTTAGGATAAAGCAGTACAGGGCTGCAACTATAAGCTTTGTTTTCTTGCATTTTTTCATGCCATGAGCGCCGCCTCTGTAGCTCATAGAAATTCAATGTCTTGCTCAAGGACAGTTTTTGAGAAGTTACAAACAAGTAAGGCTGTCATCTGGTATTCCCCCCTTATATAAACAGTGAGAACGACTGCATCCCGGAGAGGATAGAGGGAAGAGTAAGGAGCGGTATGAAGAGAATGAGACTACAGGTGCTTGAATTAACTGAACGCGCAGCAGTAGCCATGCTACCCCAGAGAGAGCTCACCTCTGAGAATCAAAGGCAAAGGAAGAGCATTTGCAACACATGTCAGTACTAAATCAGTGTCATTTAGTACTGATGTGCTCGCCTGTTGCATTTCTGGTTTCATCAGATTACAAATCATATCTATTTCACCATTGGCAATCACCTGCAAGCAATTTGCAAGCAAATCAATAGTAAAATATTTTGGAAATGGATTTTAGGATTTTAGAAACACCAGCCTACCTGCTTTAATTGCTGTTTGCGGCTGATTGGTATTTTCTTGCACTCTACTTTCCCCACAGACAGCTTGGTTATCACTGATATTGCGAAAGGCTTTTGATTAAATGTAATTCTCTTTTTTTAGTGCTCTTTTCTTTGTGCAGTCTCCATATCAACCCTTCTCTATTCTTGTATTTGTATTCTGTGGAAAAACCTTACATTTCTTATACACTTTATACACCGCTCTCTGACTTTCATATGATACGCACAGTAATTACACACAATAAACAGATGGACACAGCTATCGTGGCATCACCCACTGGTGTCTGAAGTCTCATTTTGAAGCCTAGTGAGAGTTTCAGCTGTCATCATCATGGTTGCAAAACAAAACAAGAAAGAAAAAAAAACAGATGTGACAATAAAGGGAAGGGCTGTTAGCCAATTAAAAAGCACTTTCATTAGACATAAACTTATCAGTCATAAGCCATTGCCCAATGAGTGTGTGGTTTCATAACACAGACCATGCTCCATTTAAAACATGGTATGACGGAGGTTTTAAAAATGAACCCTATATTTTTTCAACATGACCCTAAATGAGTGACATGAACTCATCATGAAAGTGATTACAGGGGTGAAGACAGAAAGTCATTTTCCCATACGCTTTTCAACAACCGGAAGTCTTTATGCAACCTCAGCTATCGCCATCTGGTGGCCTTCGGATAGACTGCAGGTTTAACGCACTTCCACCCCGGCTCTGTTTGTCTGCCTCAGAAGCTAGATTTTATTCTATGAACACAACATGTCCATATGTGAAGACAACTGCAGTAAAAAGCCGTTTAGTGTCAAGTGTTAAGCTGTTATAGCAGGATGCTGTAAAGTCATATAATCCGTCTTAAGTACGGATGTAAGTAAGTGGGGATGTTTATTGAAGACATTATGTTATTTCCTCGATAGCTGGTGAAGCAGTGAAATCCCCCTGTGTTTGTCTTTATGTGCGTTTGCCTGCCTTATTTTGTTAAGCTAAACTGCTCTGTCCTGAGTGCACGCCCTTATCACATTCCATATGTTTGGATCAGCTGTGACGGACAACAATTGCTGGCCCATATTCGGCTCGTGCCGTCGCAATACAACTTCTGCTGCCAAACTAATTTACTCCTGCCGCCAGCACTTTTCATAGTTGCCTTGGAAACAAAACTTGTCGTAGCCTTTCTGTTTAGTGAAAGTGAAGTAATTGATGCATTATATGCTAATCAGAAATAACAGTGTGGGTAGGATGATGTGGATGTTCACCCGGTTGGCATACCAAGCAGATGCAGATGAGTATAGAGCTGTCTTTTTCCTGGGCAGACCTTTGATGATGAATGCCAGGCGCAGCTCTGCTGATGGAAACGTCTGCTTCCTGCTCAGCAGACCAGCAAAGACACAGTCAATGGAATATTAAAATCATTATATCTGGGAATGGGAAAAAAATGCGAGCATTGGAAGCAGGAAATAGTGTTGCGATAAACAGCAGCGATAGTTCAAAAGAAACCATTTCACCTGATGGCTGCTGCTGTCGTCATCACTCACATTCCCAGAGCAGGTAAACTGCCTGTATGATGGACAATGAAATGGCCCGCAGAGTTAGATGATGACTTTAATTGGCTAAGAGGCTCAAAAAAGGTCTTAAAAGAAGAATGAATGTGTGCTATACTGCACTGGTTGCTATTACTGCTAAATGCATTACTTTTAATGCACCATTTAGACAATGGCCTAAATGGCAAAACAAAACTTCCTTTTTCTTATTGTTTCTATTTGTTTTGCTGTTTTGTTTTGTTTTCTTCGTCCCCCCCCAAACTGCCACTTTTTTAATGAGCATTTCTCTATATGATGGAAAATACAGAAGTGTCTCCTGATACAGTAACAGTGATATGGGCTTCTCACAGCTGACAGTAGGAAAAGAAGAGGAAAATGGAATAAAGCTGAAGTGCAGTGTTGTAAATTATTTAGTGCAGGGGCCGTAGCAAAGATCTGACAACTTGCTCATTTAGGAAGATTAACAGATGTGGCAAATCACTCTGTTGTCAATCTGCTGAACTAAAGAACTATGAATAAATTGGCTTTCATATCTCCACTGGGAACTATTCTTTATGAGGGACCTCTTTTCCTTCCTCTCCCTCCACAGTGTGACTAAAAATAAAAAAAAAATAAAAAGGGATACATTTGTTATCTAACGGCACTGAGGGCCATTGTGTTGCATTTTCCTCTGTTGCCTTATCTCGTTCATTCAAATTCTGCTCCGACTGCAACTTCTGAATCAGTCTTAGTTACAGGAGGGAGCACATTTGTGCAAGTTTTATGTAGAGCTGCACGTAATGAGAATAACACAGCTGCTGGACAGGAGATAAGTGTGACCCGCACAATACAGAGAGACCACCATCCATAGATTTTCGTAGAACAGACAAACGTCCTTGTACCAGAGCAGCTATGTTGTTATAAACTGCTGAGAATCTCTCACTCCCTTTATGAGATGCTTTTGAATTCATGTCTGACGTATTCACTTCTATAAGCCGTCCTCCAGCAGAAGAGCACTCAAACATAGTGAAGATGCTTATATGTAGGCATTAATCTGCCAGTGGCCAGAGCCTTGTTTCATGGCTGCAGACGTATTGTCCAAGAAGAATAAGAGCTCCTCTTTACCATCTATTACTTTCTCTATCTCCCATCTCTCTCCAAGCCACTGTTTAGGCAGGAAGCCTCGTGCTCAGAGAAGATGTTGTCTTGTTAAATGGTACGAGTGAGCAGGAAATGGATAACGGCCAACCTTGATAATTTTACATCCTGTTCTTCAAACAAAAGAGTGAATCACTGGAATTTTCTTTTACTGCCAACACAGAATGAGCAAGTCTCATTTTCTGTTGTCAGGCCTCTTATACAATAACCATTACACAAGTTATGTTAGAAACAAACCTCAGAGTCTACAGATGTGCTCTAAAGCCCTGATGGTGCTTTGAGCTAAATGCTAGGTATTTGCTGATGAAGGCCGATGATGGTCATGGCACAGGACTTAAAGTTGGATAATCAAAGTCTTGGAACCTTAACTCTTTACCACTTGAAAGTAACCTTCGAATCTCTTTTCTGAGCTGTCATGTTTCAGGCCTGCTCATATACCACAATGACTGGATTATCATAAGAGGTTAGCGAGAGTGGTCACTGCTTTTGACTCACCAAGGTTTGACACACGTACAGTGGGGCAAAAAAGTATTTAGTCAGCCACCGATTGTGCAAGTTCCCCCACTTAAAATGATGACAGAGGTCAGTAATTTGCACCAGAGGTACACTTCAACTGTGAGAGACAGAATGTGAAAAAAAAAATCCATGAATTCACATGGTAGGATTTGTAAAGAATTTATTCGTAAATCAGGGTGGAAAATAAGTATTTGGTCACCTCAAACAAGGAAAATCTCTGGCTCTCACAGACCTGTAACGTCTTCTGTAAGAAGCTTTTCTGTCCCCCACTCGTTACCTGTATGAATGGCACCTGTTTGAACTCATCATCTGTATAAAAGACACCTGTCCACAGCCTCAAACAGTCAGACTCCAAACTCCGCCATGGCCAAGACCAAAGAGCTTTCGAAGGACACCAGGAAAAGTATTGTAGACCTGCACCAGACTGGGAAGAGTGAATCTACAATAGGCAAGCAGCTTGGTGTGAAAAAATCAACTGTGGGAGCAATCATCAGAAAATGGAAGACATACAAGACCACTGATAATCTCCCTCGATCTGGGGCTCCACGCAAGATCTCATCCCGTGGGGTCAAAATGATCATGAGAACGGTGAGCAAAGATCCCAGAACCACACGGGGGGACCTGGTGAATGACCTGCAGAGAGCTGGGACCAAAGTAACAAAGGTCACCATCAGTAACACACTACAACGGCAGGGAATCAAATCCCGCAGTGCCAGACGTGTTCCGCTGCTGAAGCCAGTGCATGTCCAGGCCCGTCTGAAGTTTGCCAGAGAGCACATGGATGATACAGCAGAGGATTGGGAGAATGTCATGTGGTCAGATGAAGCCAAAGTAGAACTTTTTGGTATAAACTCAACTCGTCGTGTTTGGAGGAAGAAGAATACTGAGTTGCATCCCAAGAACACCATACCTACTGTGAAGCATGGGGGTGGAAACATCATGCTATGGGGCTGTTTTTCTGCCAAGGGGACAGGACGACTGATCCGTGTTAAGGACAGAATGAATGGGGCCATGTATCGTGAGATTTTGAGCCAAAACCTCCTTCCATCAGTGAGAACTTTGAAGATGAAACGAGGCTGGGTCTTCCAACATGACAATGATCCAAAACACACCGCCCGGGCAACAAAGGAGTGGCTCCGTAAGAAGCATTTGAAAGTCCTGGAGTGGCCTAGCCAGTCTCCAGACCTCAACCCCATAGAAAATCTGTGGCGGGAGTTGAAAGTCCGTGTTGCTCGGCGACAGCCCCAAAACATCACTGCTCTCGAGAAGATCTGCATGGAGGAATGGGCCAAAATACCAGCTACTGTGTGTGCAAACCTGGTAAAGACCTATAGTAAACGTTTGACCTCTGTTATTGCCAACAAAGGTTATGTTACAAAGTATTGAGTTGTATTTTTGTTATTGACCAAATACTTATTTTCCACCCTGATTTACGAATAAATTCTTTACAAATCCTACCATGTGGATTCATGGATTTTTTTTCACATTCTGTCTCTCACAGTTGAAGTGTACCTCTGGTGCAAATTACTGACCTCTGTCATCATTTTAGGCGGGGGAACTTGCACAATCGGTAGCTGACTAAATACTTTTTTGCCCCACTGTATCTGTGACAATGTTATGGTTTCTCTTGCAGTGGCACACAAGGACGGGGCCCACTTTACGTCAAAGCAGGAAGAAGAGCTTGACAGCTTGTTGCCTCACAAGTGAAACACTCACAATGCAACAATGTGGCTACTTATAATGGCCGTTTAGCCTTCGCACGGCAAACACAGACTGATGCTCTTCAATTCAACTTCCTTCCTATGAATTCATGAATTTAGATCCCATTATTGCAGATATTCATCCCTGATAATTAAGGGGTGACTCAAACTCTCCTTTAAGGCCTAAATTAAACTGCAATTAATCAAGCAGTGTGATCCCTTTGACACAAAATGTCAAAGAGACACAGTGTGTCAAACATAGCATCTGATTGGAGGAGACAACCACTGAGTAAAAACAGCCTTTTCACCCTGTTTGACACAAGCAGTAAATTGGCTGGAAATTAAAACTAATGAGCAATTACCCTACCAATGAACTTCTATTATGTCTGTTTTCTCAGCGCTCTCCAACTGAATCCCAATTTCTACTTATTTAATTAATCTGAATAAATATGACACTTGTCTTTACTTCCTTAATCTTTCATTGTGCTCACTGTGAGAATGCAGAGAGAATACATTTTCCATTCAGATGCACATCCGAGAAAATAACTCATAATCTCCCAGCTCCTCCTGAAAGACTGTGAATGTGGGGCGCAGCAGCCACTATTGGTTCGGTCTATTTGTATATTCATAAATACTTTATTTGCATATTGCTTCTATTATGAACCTACAGCCAATATTTCTGCCATATTAAAGCCATATTTACCCTTTCGAAAAGGTCGGCTTGCACTCTGCTAGAACCGACGGCTCGTTTCTGATTTAATCTTGTATCTCCTACCATGCAACTACACATGAAAGACCTTACAGCATGATACAGAAATGACTTAAATATCTAACAATCTAATGAATAATTCACCCACTCGATCAGGCCCGAGCCAAAACAGTACGACCGAGTACAGCTTTGATGGTGGAATTCAAAACTGTAGTCAATCGATGGTGATGTTAATAGGAAGTTAATACCCTTTTGTGACAGAAGTTTTTTTTTAGTAAACTTTAGTATTACTGTGCAAACACTTCAGATATAGGCAGAGCTCATAGGAGAATCGCTGTCATTACACAAAGCATAAAACCCAAATGACTGGACTTCCTACAGAACTCCATTATAAATGTAAACAGCATATGGGCAAGCATGCTTGAATGTACATTGAAACTGGACTCACAAAAAAAAGGGTCTTTTAAAAGGATCACTACCACCACCTTCAGCTCACTATTTGTAAAACCCATTATGCATACATAAGGAGCAACATCATATTTCTTAGCAGTGCCATATACAAACAGCTCAACTGAACCACAAAAGGAGACTAGGAAAAAAATCTAACTCTACCCACAACTCTATTGTGTTGTTATGCAGTCACGCACGAGGTAACACAAAAGCCGGAAATCGTCATACTGCTGTTTTTGAAAGAAGCTTCTTATTCTGTGTGTCTGAGTCATTGCGCGCCGTCATTTGCCTCTTTTTTTTCTTTTTTCTCTTGTCTGCGTGGACACTTTTGAGCACTTTCAGGTTCTAATTGTTGGGCCAGCCATAGATGCATCGTAACAGGAATAAAGTGAAACACCATTTGCGACATTAATGGACTAATTATGCAAATTAGATACCAGTTTTCATCCCTCACGACATGGTGAGCTTTCTGCCACAAAGCCCGTTGTTCAGGCTTCTCCTTTCTGCTGGTTCACAAATATCTTTCTAAATCTGAGGTGATACTGCTGGCTGCTGATACATGTCTGCCCGCTTGACCGAAAAGCCTGTGCTCACTTATCAAGAGCCCGAGCGTCTATTCCCACAACAGCAATCTGTGTCATAGTTCATGCTGGCAGATGAAAACAAATCTCTGCTGTCATGCTTTAATTCCCTATAAAATGGTGATAGCACGCAGAAGTAGTGTTTTGTTTCTGAGCTGTTTTACTCGCTGGAAGGTGTAACACAGACAAGATGGTTTTAACAGCAAGCAGTGTCGTTGTTGGACTCACAATTTATAAAATAAAATGTTTATATGTAACCATCTGAGCAAACAGAACTATCAGTGTTGGAGAGCTGTGAGGACTCAGCCTTTGTTATACGTAGACCAATGCTGCTCTCTAGTGTAGGTAATGGCAACAAGGAAAAGAAATATGCCGTGTGTGGATTAAATGCAAGTTACTGCTGGTGGGCCCTTGTGAATGGGCTCTTGTCAGGCAGCCTAAAAGTCTGTAAGGAGTTGACAAGGTTTCCCTGTGCCTTAGTGGGTGCCACAGGCCAAACACGGGCACTTTAGACTGATTTATTTGTTCTAAATTACATGCTTAAAATGTGCCTTGTAGTCTGAAGCAATATCAGTGGTCAGTAAGCCTACAAAGGTGTGATATAAATGCTAGTCTATTTCAATTTCCTGAAATTATGCAGTGCCAGACTTGAGGGATCCACATGGAGGTCACAGCACAGGGCAGTTACAGATTAGTGATTTAAAATGACACCGTACTGATTCAAAAATCAGCTACAAGGCAGCATGTGGGCCTCAGTGTCTTTTTTCAGGCTTATTTAACAAGACAGATGTTTGCCATCATTGGTATGGATCCCACATGTTCACCAGCCACTCAGTTAGGTACACCTTACCATGGGTTCAACAAGGCGTTGGAAACACTCCTCAGAGATTTTTCATATCCAAATATGCTCTGCTGGATTGAGATCATGTGACTGCTGAGGCCATTTTAGTACAGTGAGCTCACTGTCGTGTTCAGGAAACGCCCAGCTCTCCAATCAGAGCTTCTGTTTTGTAGATTGTGGTTACGGGTATGTGGAAAATGGATTTAACATGTTTCTACTAACTGTTCGAACACATTTACTGGCCGTCTTTCGGATGTAGTCTGAATTGGTTTTTTCCTTTGGTGAATGCGTCTGGCTGCCCTGGCAGTGGTGAGTTGGATCACAGCATGAAGTCTCTAGACTGGACTACAGTAGTATGAACACTGGATGATAAACATTTTTCTCTCTTTATAAATTTCTCCTGCTGCTGTTTTATTTATGTCTTTTCATTGTATTTCAGCTTGATTGTCTAATCTAATGTATTAACCATGTGTTGTTGTTTTTTTATTTTAATAAAAACTCTTTAGAGTTATTAATAAGTTTTTGTTTTATTTTTGATTTTGTTGCAATGAGACACACTTAGTGAGTAGTTGGAGGTGCTCTTTAGCGTAGATTGCCTCTCCAAGTGGCCAAAGTTAGTTGCAATGATTTGTAAGTTTAGTGGCAATACCGTGGTAACAGAAATATTATTATAATAAACTAATTTATCTAATTCTATGGACTTTATGTTGGTTAACAGTTCTTCTATTTGTTACATAAACTACTGAAATTAATCTCCGACACCTCTGACTTTCCAGTAACAAGGCTCTGTTCCTTTATGTATATATATATATGTATATATATACATATATATATATACATATATATATATACATATATATATACATATAGAGGGAGTGCAGAATTATTAGGCAAATGAGTATTTTGTCCACATCATCCTCTTCATGCATGTTGTCTTACTCCAAGCTGTATAGGCTCGAAAGCCTACTACCAATTAAGCATATTAGGTGACGTGCATCTCTGTAATGAGAAGGGGTGTGGTCTAATGACATCAACACCCTATATCAGGTGTGCATAATTATTAGGCAACATCCTTTCCTTTGGCAAAATGGGTCAAAAGAAGGACTTGACAGGCTCAGAAAAGTCAAAAATAGTGAGATATCTTGCAGAGGGATGCAGCAGTCTCAAAATTGCAAAGCTTCTGAAGCGTGATCATCGAACAATCAAGCGTTTCATTCAAAATAGTCAACAGGGTCGCAAGAAGCGTGTGGAAAAACCAAGGCGCAAAATAACTGCCCATGAACTGAGAAAAGTCAAGCGTGCAGCTGCCAAGATGCCACTTGCCACCAGTTTGGCCATATTTCAGAGCTGCAACATCACTGGAGTGCCCAAAAGCACAAGGTGTGCAATACTCAGAGACATGGCCAAGGTAAGAAAGGCTGAAAGACGACCACCACTGAACAAGACACACAAGCTGAAACGTCAAGACTGGGCCAAGAAATATCTCAAGACTGGTTTTTCTAAGGTTTTATGGACTGATGAAATGAGAGTGAGTCTTGATGGGCCAGATGGATGGGCCCGTGGCTGGATTGGTAAAGGGCAGAGAGCTCCAGTCCCACTCAGACGCCAGCAAGGTGGAGGTGGAGTACTGGTTTGGGCTGGTATCATCAAAGATGAGCTTGTGGGGACTTTTCGGGTTGAGGATGGAGTCAAGCTCAACTCCCAGTCCTACTGCCAGTTTCTGGAAGACACCTTCTTCAAGCAGTGGTACAGGAAGAAGTCTGCATCCTTCAAGAAAAACATGATTTTCATGCAGGACAATGCTCCATCACACGCGTCCAAGTACTCCACAGCGTGGCTGGCAAGAAAGGGTATAAAAGAAGAAAAACTAATGACATGGCCTCCTTGTTCACCTGATCTGAACCCCATTGAGAACCTGTGGTCCATCATCAAATGTGAGATTTACAAGGAGGGAAAACAGTACACCTCTCTGAACAGTGTCTGGGAGGCTGTGGTTGCTGCTGCACGCAATGTTGATGGTGAACAGATCAAAACACTGACAGAATCCATGGATGGCAGGCTTTTGAGTGTCCTTGCAAAGAAAGGTGGCTATATTGGTCGCTGATTTGTTTTTGTTTTGTTTTTGAATGTCAGAAATGTATATTTGTGAATGTGGAGATGTTATATTGGTTTCACTGGTAAAAATAAATAATTGAAATGGGTATATATTTGTTTTTTGTTAAGTTGCCTAATAATTATGCACAGTAATAGTCACCTGCACACACAGATATCCCCCTAAAATAGCTGAAACTAAAAACAAACTAAAAACTACTTCCAAAAACATTCAGCTTTGATATTAATGAGTTTTGTGGGTTCACTGAGAACATGGTTGTTGTTCAATAATAAAATTATTCCTCAAAAATACAACTTGCCTAATAATTCTGCACTCCCTGTACATATACATATATTCTTTATTTGTACAGTATTTCATTAAATGTACCTGTGTATTCTACCCCTACCTATAATCCAACTAATAGCACCGTGTTGCTTAACCCCTTCTTTAAGATACATGCCCACCTTTGTCCACCTCCGTCACAGCCTGACATCAGTGGGTTTTTCTCAGGGTGGAAAGCTCATTCAGATCCACTGAAGACATTACATAACATAGTATGTAAGTATCGGTGGTTTGTATTAAAAATCTAATCTGCAATGTGTCATTCAACCACACATCTGAGACAATAGCTTGTACTTGGAGGCCACTTCTGTGCCACGGCTCATTTTCTGTTCTTTGACAGAGATGATATGATTGGTTTTTACCTGGCTACTGCCGTCATTCAGTCATCTTTTACCATGTGTCCGTCTCCAGGTCCCCCAAAACTGAGCAATAAAGATGAACATTTTTACCTGGGGAACTAGCCAGAGCAATGAAGTGAACACTACTGACAGGAAACTGCAAAGTTTACTGACTGGAAATAACGGTCAGAAAAAAGGTCACATGAGACAGTGCTGCAGCGAGAAGACAACGTATTCATACTCAAGTTGTGTGGGTGCTTTATTTTTGTTTGTTTCTTTTGTTTTTTAATTTGCTGGTTTGTTTTTTGCAGGTGATATAGTGAAGGAAAACCATAAAGTTGCATAAACTATACTTTATTGATATACCTCAAATGTTAGATCATTGGTAATGTTCAGTGTAAATACAATATAAACTGCATATTTAGTTTTAATATGTTACATTTTATCAGACAAGCTTCATAACAAAGAAAGCATGAGGCAGTTTATTCCACCAAACAGAAAATCAGATGGTTTTATGGGCTCTGTGCGTACAAAGATCCAAAACAAAACAAAGGCTATTTCAACTTCAAGTCTTCAAAGATCTCAGTCAGAGTGATTTCCACCTGCTGTGAGAATTGTTCTTGCCCAGACAGAGTGCCACGCTGCTGGGGGAGGCTTGTGATGACATGGTGTAGAAGCTGCAAAGGGCCTGGTCCACTCTGTAGGAGATGGTACTGTAAAAGACAGGGTTGCTATGGCTGCTTGTCTGGTCACAGTGGGACTGAGAGGCGCTGTTGTAAACGTCCATGCAACAGCACATGCAAAGGAACAAAGCCTGGAGTCTGCTGGGTTCAGGCAGGTTTGCATTCTTGGGTATAATAGGTCTGTGCTCCTCTGCAGGAGAAGAGAGGAGGCTGACAAAGCTGTTGCAACCCTCCATGGGAAAGGTAAGCCTGCAAAGTTCATCTTCATCATCCTTACATAGGTCCTCAGCAGTTCCTTCTCCAGTGTCCACGATCTTCCTGTACTCCTGTTCTTCTTCCCCTGCTGTGGAGCTCCCATCAAGCTCACCTGAGCTTACAGTGAGAAACCTCAACACCACCAGGTTAAGAAATGCTCCGATGACCGTCAGCCCAACTAGAATGTACATGAAGCTAAATGCCACGTAGGTAGGTTGCTTCTAGAGGGCATCTTTTGTCTGCAAGGCTACAAAATCTCCAAACCCAATGGTAGTAAGTGTGACAAAGCAGTAGTAAGAGGCATTAAAAAGCTCCAGCCCTCAAAATAGGAAAAGGCTGCAGCTCCTACAAACAAAGTGCTTACCCAAGACAGTAAACCCACCAGGACCATGTTTCCCATTGACACCTCTGTCTTCTGTAAGCCCAGGCCCTGCTTGACTCTGCTCAGGAGGTATCTCACAAAAGTGTTGATCCTCTCGCCCAGGCACTGGAACATGACCAGCGTCAGAGGGATGTCCAAGAGCGCATAAAACATACAGAAGGCCTTTCCAGCATTGGTGCACGGAACAGCATGGCCATAACCTGCAAAGTCAAAGAATAATACAGGTCAAAGGTTGAGTACTACTGTTTCATAGTCATCAAGCTCCATCGACATCAAACTAGTATATTGCTGCTGTAAACACTGCAAGGCAGGGATACTCACACATAACTCAGTGCAGGTTAAAGTCAAGTCTTTAAACTAATGTGAGCAAACATGGTTAAACCACAGATAAGTCTCACTAAAACTGCTTGCTGATGCTGTGCCAGGAAACATTTGGCTATCTCTCTATAACTGCAGCTTAACTGGTTTGGTCCAATCATGCTGTCCTCGTTAACCTCATTTCCAGAAGCAGCTGCTAGCGGTGTACATGTGTAAAAGCTCTGTTAATACCAGTGTCCGCCACCTCCACAGCACTTAATAGCAAACTGAGAAACTTGGGAGGTGCAACTAAAGAGAAGGTTGGTGACAGAGCAGGCTGAACACACAGTGATAAGTGAACACTGTTTATTTGGGAATGCTAGAGGCGGGCGGATTGATCTAAATATCGATACCAATGCTGGTATTGGTATCAGATCAGTACTAGCGCCTCAGTATCGATACTTTGTTTCTATCCTCTATGTTCAGTATGTCCATGGAATTGTGTTAAATAAATAAGTATAATAGAAATGAAAAAATACAAGTCAAACACGGGCTATGAAAAATATCGGAACTTTTTTTATGTTGACTGTCACATAATTTTATTTATAGCCTCTGGCACATTGAAACAACAGAAGCTGACTGAAAGTCCTTTAGTGATAAGCACATTTACATTCCAGGTCTCCAAAAAAAAAACCCACAAAAAGCTGGAAAATGTGTTCAGACTTTGCAAACTGATGATTAATCTCATTCATCTCACTGCCCTCTCCGACATAAGCCATCTTTATCGTTAAAAGTATCTGTATCAGTATTGGTATCACCAATACTGGCCCTGTATTTACATGGTATTGGCTTGATACCAATATTTTTCGATACCAATATTTTTCAATCCTGCACACCACAACGTAAGATAAAAAGTGTTTACTGGACATTAACAGCAGGTTTTCTCACTTTAAGCCTGATCAGCTTTTTAACCTGTTTATATTTCTGCAATTAGTTCAGCTTTTTGGGAAATGGTAAGGACATAGGTGATTAACAAAAGGCAACTGTTTCTACATAAGATATGAAGCTACCAAGCTGTAAGAAAACATAGTGACACTTTAGCTTCTTAACATTACAGGGCGTGCACTCTTACAAAGGTGGTTTCACTCAGTCCTTTGTTCCGCAGTCTGAGGTTGGACAGGAAGGCTGGAGCTTATATCAGACCAATAAGACAGCACGTGAGAAATTGTAACTGAAAAGTGTTATTGTTTCATTGCTTTAGGTCTGTTCAGGCCAACCTTTGACTGCTCACCTATCCAGGGTGTACTCACCTCTTGCCTACTGCCAACTGGGATAGGCCCCAAGGTGGCTATAAGAGATTAAGGCTTCTGATCTGTACTTTCTTTGTCACATAGAGGTGGTTTAGGTATTTTAAGAAAGGGTTGGGGGGTTTTTTACCATTAAAAAATAAAAAATAAAAACTTTCAAAAACTTTGCACACTTCTTTACTACATATGCAGCTGCCTACATAATCACTTTACTGATATTTTGCTGAAAAGGCCAAACTACATCTATCTTATTCCAAGAATTTGGACCTAGAACAACAACAGCAGGTGTTTCTGGACAGCTTTGCTTTCTGTAAATAGGCTAATTTAAAACAAAACAAAACTTTAGCTACATCCCAGCATTACAAGGAGTAATAATTCACAATCAAAAAATCATTTAGGTAGGCCTAGTTTATGTGTCTATCTTCAATGAGTTGCTGTTCAGGGTCCAAAAAAAGAAAAACTGTCAAAAAAATTACTGCAAAAATCACACAATACCGTGAAGTCAGGCCACAACATTATATACTTGCCAATTGTAGTGATAACGGTGATGCCAAAGTAAAAAGAGCCGACGAACTTCCACTGCCTCCCAGCGCGATGCGGCTCTGTCTGATGGACCACTCACTAGATCTGGTTGAAATCATCCTCGTACTTTTTCTTCAGCTCGCTCAGCTTCTGCTCCAGCGCCTTTTTTTCTTGAACTCTCACTTTCTGACTCTAGTGCGTCAAAAACTGCGGCTCCTACAAGCAGGTAGAAAATAATTGAGAGGATGAGAGAGAGGGTCCTGATGTTCTGCGTCCTCATCCTCAAATCCAGAGTGCCTGGAGGAGGCGGGGAGGGTGCTGCTGCTCCTGCTGCTGCTGCTCAGAGGCACAGATGCACATGGGTTTCGCTGGTCTTCACGGTGTAAAGAGGCCATGGGCCTGTTAGGAGTACAGCATAGGTCTAAATGGCTTGAAAGTGTAGCCTATAGTATTAGCGTGTGGTCAGGTGAAGCATGCTCACATAACCTCGTTTACTGAACTTTAAGAGGACTATGAGGACTTTTAACAAGTGCTAATGTGCTCAGTTCGGTTTCTTGAAACAGTTACAGTTATATTCGCTTTGATGTTGCAAGATTTCAGCATAGGGTGTTTAGTTTGTTTCACGTTTTGTGCTAGAGTATACATTTCATTTCTTACTTTAAATTCAGTTATAAGACAGACTGGAAGTTAGAAACTCACGCATGATACAATATGTCTAAATTAGAGCAGGACTATATTAAACCTTTTCTATGGGAAAAGCACAATAAAAATCATTAAATGTTCTACTAATGTAATACATGTGCATCACTGTATATAAAATATGACTGTAGTTGCTAACACCTTTTCTCTAGCGAATTTGAGCATATTGGCTATCTTTCGTCTTTTTTTCCTTAAACCGGTGGTCATCAGGAGGGATGGTTCTGAATATTCCTGCAGAAGCTCCATGTCAGTGATGTCTTAAAGCACATCCTGCTTTAACCTCCATTTTACTTAAACTGCATTTGACTGATTTGTGAAAATGGTTATCACACTGTATCAAAGAAGACCTAAAATTAAACAATAGACACCTTGAGGTCCTTTATATTTTAAGGTAAAGACCCTACAATAATACAGAGTAAACCCCAACAATCACATGACTCCCTATGAGCAAGCACTTGGCAACAGTTGGAAGGAAAAAGTCCATTTTGACAGGAAGGAAACATCTGGTAGACCCAAGCTCAGGGAGTGGAAATCATCTGCAACGACTGGTTGCGGGAGAGGGCAGAGACAGGATGAAGGATGCACTGTGGAAGAGAACGAGAGATTAATAGCAAGTAACAAGTAGAAAATGCATTTTTTGAAGAAACTGCAGTGTGAATGCTGATCGCTGAATGTTTTGAGCAGAATTGAAATGATTGCTAAAGTTAAGCTAAAAATGTTAAATGAGCTGAAAAATACAGAATTTTTCATCTGAAAAAAAGTGCAGAAATGTTGAAAGCTGAAGTTCACACAGAAGAAGAGGTTGAAAAGTAGCTGAGCATGTTTAAAATGTGCATTTGAAAAAGCTGAGTAATGACAAAAGAAAATTTAAAGTCAGGAAACTTCTGAATGAATATTAAAAGTTTGTATCTGTTTGTTTTGAGAGATGCCTCAAAACAAACAGGTTTTCCGCTTAGGCAGCGGTTGTCCTTCTCTCCTGGATCAGCTGGAGCTTTCTTTTGGCACCTGAAAAAAGTCCCAGCTGGACTTTTGTCAAAGCTGGGAAAACCTGTAGTGATCCCGTATGTGTCAGGAGTATGGGAACAGTTGAGACAAAGTTTTTCTAAACACCGTGTCTCTATGGCTTTTAAACCCCAAAACACGCTGAGCCAAAAATTGGTCCACCCCAAGGATCGTGTCACCAGACACAAACAGAGTAACATAGTGTACGCTGTTAAGTGCCAGGAGGATTGCCAGGATTTATACATGCCAGACCATTTATACACGTACCACCTGTACGTTCAAGTAGTATTTGCTACAAACAAATACGGAAGCTTAATCAGCATCCACACTAATTAAATGTAAAGTTGTGTATTCTGTACCTCACATACGTGGCAGCCTTTTAAAGAAATCCAGCATCACCAGCTACCCTTTCTGGACTCTCGTCCATGTGTTATTTTGCCCTATGAAATACTCCTGTCTGGAGTAATCACACTACCCGCAACTATAGTATTACTCTCAGCAGTGAGGCATTAGCTGGTGGCAGCGTTGACCTTTATCAAGCGTACATAGCTGCTGAGCCAACTACCACCCTAGCTGTGGTCATTAACTACATTCTGCGCGCTTGCCGAGTGAGGCCGTCTGTAGAGGTGGTTTGTGTGTACGTATCAGTGCAACTGTGCAGGGCCCTCGTCTGAGGGGCCTTCACTGAGATTTCCTGTGGCATCTGTTGGATTTTCGCACGTGCTAATCGGGTTCACGGCAGCGCGATCAGAAAACAGGCCAACTGCCTTAGCTCCATGCTGCAACTTATTTCACTTTCACAAAGTTCCCATCTATTTTAGGAGGGCAATCCAATTTGTGGAAACTATTCTTGCACTGAAGTGAGCCATAAAGAGCCTAAGATCTGTCATTAAAATCCACAGTTACTGCCTCCATTCCCCGCAGAACATATGACTATCACTATGCTGTGTTTTCATCTTCTACAGCCAATACAGGACCTTAGCTGCTCTGGTAAGCACGAATGAATCGACTGCCATGCAGAGGTTAGCGATGTAGCATTCTGACAAGTCTTTATTTCCTCTAATGGCAGAAAGAACAGTCCTGTTGAAATGAGTATGAGAGATAACAGCCTCATCATGGAGCACTAAGTGAATGCACACAGTGCTTAAACAAGTACAGATCAATTCCTTTTGCAAACTTCACGTCATAGGAAACAAATATTACCAAAGCAGTGTTATATAGTCATAAATATATAGCTCATTGTAGCGTGCCATAAACCCAAAAAGCAACTGAGTTTATAATAAGGGCGTCTGTGCTGGTTTGAAAACTCCATTCATGAAATAATGGCACTGCATTATCTGATGTACTCATCCCATATCTCTCTGTTCAGCAGGACAATTCATACAACCTGTTATCTCTCATGGGAAGACATTAAGAGCAGGATGTCCACCGACTCAGGTCCAGACACTCATCTGTCCAAGTGCCATTCTCGTAGAAAATGAGCCATGGAAATATACTGCAAACATGATGCTATCTTTGCATTGATAACAGCCACAGTGGGAATACGGGCAGTGGATACGATGATAATATAGTATAAAAATCCAGAGCATTTTTATCATAAATATAAAAATTCTAACTCTTTTTAAAAAAAATAAGTAGAGGCTTCACACATATTTGCAGACAAACATGTCTTTAGTGACAAGGCTACAGTGTCACAGAGGGAAACAGGCTTGAACTTTGCAGCTAATCTCAACAGTCCTTTGAGCCTTTTAGCCAAAAGGGCATGGACATGGTCTGTAAGTCATGTACGTCAGAAAGGGCTCCTAATCAAAACACCTGCAGTGAAGATGACTCTGACTAGAGAAAGTACTCTTCTAATTTAACTTGAATTTATTCTAATTTATCAAATGCAGAAAAAATCTCATTTTTAAACACCTGCAAATTGTAATATTTACTATTAATCATATTGAAATGATGAATTTAATGTGACTCAAGCGCAAAGGGAAGTTGGAAAACTTCTGTGATTTCATATATAAAAAAGGCAGGTTTTACTCGAGCTTTGGCTGCCCTGGGAGGGAATAATATTTACTGAGTGTACCTCACTATTGGGGTGAAGGTGTGACTAAATTATGGGTTATCTGTGCAAAGGGGATTCCTGACTGTTTATGCAATTACAGGTAAACTTTGTAGCTTTTTAAGCTAAAAATAGGGTTTTAAACCAAGTCCTGGAAATCTAAGGTGTTGAGCCCCTTCACTGGTGCAATGTTTAGGTTTAATTTAAGGGATGTGTCCCATACACTTAAACCGTGATCATTAATAAGATGAATAAATATAGAAATATATTTTAAAAATTGGTTTATTAATTAGATATACAGCCAAGTCACATTACAATATCATAACAGTGAAATAACACTAGCCCAAGTGAAGGTATTTGGATTTCTGACATGGTTTACTTTTAAAAGAAAATTAACTTTTACACGTCAACCAAGTTTTCCCAAACTAAAGTCTAGTCTACTTTTGATTTGCAGCAGCGTGTCGGTAACATGATGCCGGCGGTCGGTAACATGTTGTTTGTCGCCGCAAAGTTTAGTTTCGGTTTTCTGTGAAGTGCGTAAGGGAAAGCGAAACAGACTGACCGATTATCTTCACGCATGAGGGTTATGTCGGTGCTGTGTCGCTGCTGTAAAGTAATAATGCATTGGTTTGGATACAATGGGATTCGCTCGCTTTGGCACTGGATAGTGCGCCACAGGAATCCTTTACTGTTCTTGCTTTTTCCACTGGTTCCACTGTTTAGATTTTTAACTTATTCAAAGAAAGACGGAAATGAGCCTGAAACAAGCGACGACAACACACGTCTACTCAGGAATTCACTTGACGATGAAGAGAAGGCTATTAGTGACGGACAGAAGAGGACCTCAGACGAAGATGGGGTGCCCGTGAGCAAGCGAGCAAAGTCTAACCAAGATAACTTTCAAAATGATCGAGTTGAGACCGCTGATAAAAATGTGAGTAAAGAAATAAACATTTACAGTAAGGTGATCATGCAGGTTTCTCACCAAACGTTTTACGTTCGTATTCAGTGAATGTAAAAACAAGAATTGATCAACTGTATAACAGGCAACTTGGAGATACAAACATGGCATAATACCGTGATTTGCTCTTTACTTTATTCCTTTTAGGTTTCTATGGTACACCCAAATGAGTCTGAAATGCGCACGGAAAATGCAGTTGACGAAGGGAAGAAGCTGACAGGGCCGGAAGAAGAAGAGGAAGAGTTTGACAGCACAGAGTATCGAGTTCACACTACGGATGAATTCTACTGCGACTATGATTCAACCTGGGAGACCGACCCGAATGAGGAGAGCCCACCCAGCAGGATCAGACGGTCAACAAACTATGTAAGTAAGCCAGTGCCTGTCACAAGTGCTTTGATTTTCCACGTCTGCTCACAAATCATTTACTGCAGGCATAAAAGGAGCCACCTGTCACAGGCCCACAGGCCCAAGGTGTTAGATGGCCCCTCCAGAGAACTTTATTGAGGTGATAGCTCTGTTCACATTTCTTGATTTTTCCTGCAAGAAAAAAATCACAAAGATGGCTCAAAAAAACAACAAAAAGCCAAAGAAAGACATTTAAAATTTCCCAAAAGAGATTAAAATCAGTGGGAAAGATAAAATGGACATAAATAACAATGGTGAACAAAGAAGTAGATAACCAGAAACATTTTTAGAGTGGTGACTACATTTTGTGTTGTGAAATATATCTCTGAAATAATCAATATGAGATCAACAAATGAAAACAAAGAGCCACAGAATGACATATGCACAAAGACAGAAACCCATTTATTGTAAATAAAGATGGAGGATCTCCAAGGATGATCTTTGGGTTACTGAATGTCTCCTTTAGCTGTGCAGTGTTACCCCTGAACTTCATTTGTCTTCTGTGTTCCAGTACAACTTCAGCAGATTTGAACGTGCTGCGAGAGACATGCAGAACTACAGACATGACTACCCTGTAAGTCTCACACACACACACTGTAAACACACACTCTCATGTTTAAGCACGAGCCAAGCACATGTTGTTCTTTTATGTGTCCCTGCAGAGCCAAATCAAGACACAGCACAGGAAGGAGAACACAAATGTATGTAAACGTTTGTTTTTAGATTTATTTCAAAGAAGAACAAAATAAATGGTTTGAATCAAATTCTTTTCTCTTGTGTAGGACGACAAGTCTAATCTGAATTTCTACCTTGGAAAGAAACGATCGGTGCCAGATGGTAGGCCTTTTTAGTAGAACAAAGTATAGAGTCAAGTATGTCCATAAAGTGGAAGTGAAATAAATGTTTTTCTGTAATTTATTTGTTCAAGAATGAGAGCTTATAAAATTCATTATTTTATTCAACTAATCCTCTCAATATTTCCATGTCATCAGAACCTTAAGTGGCCTTAAACGTTACTGATATTACACAAGAATGCTATAATCATGAGATGTCAAAAAAAAAGATATTTTTTGATACTGACATCAGTTTGAGCCACCTCAGTGATCACTGGATAAATCGTAATCTGTGCAGCTTCTTTTACAAACAGATTTATTTGCTGTGACTTGTATTTGTTACCAGGTGTCAGCATAACTGAGTTCCATGAACAGTGGTATGGAGACTATGAAAGCCTTGAGTACGTGCACACATATATTCAGTGGTAAGTTACTCTATAGTCACAAATATGATGTAAAAAGTTCAGTTCCAGTTTGTAACGACATTTTCTCTCAAAGGTTGTTCCCACTGCAAGAACCAGGAGTGAACTATGAGGCCAGTACACTGACAAAGGAAGAAATTACGGTAAACCTGTGAAAGTTACCAAGTTATGATTTAAAAAGAAAACATGTCTTATACACTGATAGAGGTTCGATGTTTCCTTCAGGATTTTCTTAATCACAGCACTGCAAAGCAAAACCTGGTGAAGTCGTACAAGCTCATGTTGGACTTTTATGGTATCGTGTTGTGTGATGAAAAAACTGGAGAAGTCAGGAGAGCAAAGCACTGGGAAGAAAGATTTGACAACCTTAACAGGTAAAACTACCTCTGAATTTAAAAAAAATCTGTGTGCAGTAAAAGTGACAAAAACCTGTAAATGATCTAATTTTGGGACTGATCACTGTCTGACAGTCACACACACAACAGCCTGCGCATCACTCGCATCCTGAAGTGTCTGGGAAACCTGGGTTACCGTCACTACCAAGCCCCTCTGGTCCGCTTCTTCCTGGAGGAGACTCTGGTCAATGGACAACTTCCAAACATCAGGGACAGCGTCCTCAGCTACTTTATGTTTGCTGTACTTGATAAGAAAAAGCGCAGACGTCTCATCAAGTATGCATATTTGCACTATGAGCCTAAAGATGAGTTTGTGTGGTGCCCAAAGAAAATCCAAAAATTGTGGTCAATGCAGCCCAAGGCAGCAAAGGAAGAGGCCGCTGACTCTCTGGAGTCGCAGGAGGACACTGTGATTTCTGACAGTGAAGCACAAGAAGAGGAAAACCTGTCTGCAGATGAGTCGTGTAACAATGCAGAGTATGAGTCTCATGAGGGTGAAGAAACTTTCAGCCATAATGAAGATTGATTGATGACAATGGAAAGCTTATGAATAATACTGATAAATTGCACTGAAGTATGGAGTGATTTAGTTCAACACTGTAGATCTTAGATTACTAGCAGGTTATTGTGCTTTACACACTGAGTCAAAGGGCTTGATTCTTTATAGAAATGTTTGTTTACTTCAACATTTACAACTTAAAGTTTGGATTTTTATTCGCAATTAATTCTTTTTCTGAACATAAATAATGAAGCGTTCTGAAATGGATGCATGTTTTACACAAAATTCAAGGGTTAATGTTATTGTGTGACTATGTGGGATCAATTACTAAATGTTTTTGCGTTCTTGTGTCTAGAATTAAAACATTCTCATTCAGAAAGTTCACATCTTGTTGTTTTATATCTGTCTTAATTTCCTTTCAGAGTTGCATATTCAAATCGCAGGTTAGTAAAGGTTGTGGCCAAAATAAAATTAGAGGGTGGCAAGATAAAGAATGTTACAGTCAGTTACAAAGCCAATTCATGTATTACTACAGTTGGTCACTTTACAAAAGGACATAAAAATCTCTGACAGACTCCGAAATATTGCAGCCCATCAAAGGTTAACAGCCTCAACTGTTCACTTTCTAATTCTGTCACCTGACTCCTTACACCAGCAATCATCACAGCTAAACAACAATGTGAAGGCAAAGAAATTACACACAACTTTAAAGTTGAATACTTGCTCCGTTAATATTTGAAAGAAAAGGGTTTTTAAAACTGAGGCAAATTTCATCAAATGGGTTCAAACAGTTGAGCTGAAACAAAAATAGCTTGTGTTCCCACCAGACTGTGAGCACCATCTTTTGCAGGCTCCACAGAGACAAAGGGAGAGCATTTAGATTTCTTTCTTTTTTAAAAAAGAAAAATCACCTAAATCGACAGCATGGATGGGAACAGCAGGAATGTAACTGAGAATATTGCTGAAGTAAAGCTTTAATGTACTTTTACCTTATTTAGGTATTTCTATGCCACTTTCTGCTTTTACTCCACTGTGTTTATAATGCAAAGATTAGACTTTGTACTCCATGCTGAAAGGCAGAGGAGAGCGAGCGTTCTCAATTGCAGGTCCGATGCTTTGGAATAACCTTCCCCTCCATATTAGACAAGCGTTATCAGTGCAGGTCTTTAAGTCCAGATTGAAGACCTATTTTTATTCCCTGGCTTGTAACTTTGCAGGAAACTGACACCTTTCTTATTAATTTTATTGTATTTTTAATAATTTTATTGTATTTTTAATTTTGCTAGTTGTTTTGATCTGTGTTGTTCAGCACTTTGGTCTGCCTGGTGTGTTTTTAAAGTGCTATACAAATAAACGATGATGATGATGATGATGATGTGAATGATTTTAAAGCTCTGATTTCTTGCTTTTATTATTTTGCAGATAAATTGCATTCCTATATATCAAGTTACCCAGCCATATACACTGGTGTGGGAAAAGTGTTTGGGTTTTTTTTTTTTGCTATTTTGTCACACTTAAATGTTTCAGATCATCAAACAAATTTAAATATCAGACAAAGATAACACAAGATAACACATATAGTTACTTAGATTACATATTCTGATATCCTGTATTCAGTGTTGGGAAGGTTACTTTTAAAATGTATTCCACTACAGATTACAGAATACATGCCCCAAAATGTATTTTGTAACATATTCCATTACATTACTCAGTGAGAGTAACGTATTCTGAATACTTTGGATTACTTAATATATTATCATGGTTTTTTACAACTACATGAATGTACTATTGTTGTGTGATTTATTACTGTTACTGCAGGTTACTCGCCATACCAATACCAACTAGATTTTTAAATCTTAATATAAAGTGAGTAACAGTAGGTGGACATTAGGTAAGGCTGCACTTTTTGCAGCAATCTCGTATATATATATATATATATATGGATAATGTTATATTGTTTATGCAGGTTACAATTTGAAGTGGCCTTGAAGAGGCTTGCTGATACACTAAGCCTGTTTTTCCTCCTTATGGTTTTAAAACCATTCAGGTACTTGAAGTTTTTACCCTTCATCACCTCATATCGTTATTTTTTCATTGCTTTTTATTTTCCTTGCAGATGTAAAAAAAACAAACAAAAAAAAAACAACCCAAAACAATTCGAAGGAATTTTTTTTTCTTGTAAGCTTTCGGGTTATTTTTCAGTTTCATTTTAAACTGTTTTAAATTGCTTGACGCTGGGTGGGATAACACTTAACCACCCCCACAGGTGGATCTATCTGGCTTATGGTGGCGTAAAAGTTTTCTATTGGACTGTCTAGTCGGCGCCTCATCAGGAGATGTGGATGTATGGTTTTTTGTTTGCTTTGTTTTTCTACTGCAGCATGGGTCAAACATTAAAGAGGTTCTGTATTGTAGTCGGTGTTGCTGAAGCTTGAATTTCTTCACAATTATATATATATATTCATATTAGTACAGGCCATGGCCAAAATATTATATGGTGGTTCTATATGGACTGAAAAAATAAGCTCCTAAATTGAAAGTTAATTATCGAGATTAATACGTGTTTTATTACTGAAAAAGAAAAGCTTTGATTTCTGATCTTTAACAACTGAAACTGCTCACTTTATCATCTGACTCAATAAGCTAATAATCAGTATGTGTAGCTAAAACAACAGTGTGAACACAAAAAACCCCACACCACTTTTAAGATGAATAATCGTTTCATTTATATTTGAAAGAAAAACTGTTTACATCCAAAACAAATGCCATCAAACAGGTTTATTAGTAGAGCTGAAACAAAAAAAAGTGACAGTTCATAAACAACCATTTTTGTGGTGTATACTGTAAGGCTGATGTCATTTTATTTCAAATCTGTTGAACATATTAACACATTTATGTCTCAGTGTATCTTTAGCCTTCACATTGTCCATCTCAGATATATGGCTTTTATTTTCTCTACTTAGAAAAGTATGA
The DNA here is from genome assembly GCF_057382275.1 of Copadichromis virginalis. Lineage (NCBI taxonomy): Eukaryota > Metazoa > Chordata > Actinopteri > Cichliformes > Cichlidae > Copadichromis > Copadichromis virginalis. The sequence goes on along the minus strand of NC_140622.1, from coordinate 11,688,469 downwards.
TTAAAAACATCCTTATATACACAAATACATTCATATTTACATATTGCAAATGGTGTGAATCAGTTACATTATTGTTTTCTAAAAAGAAAAATGCTTTGACAAAAAAAAGGTACATGTAATAGGACTGTGCAGCCTACATTAATACGTCTTGTACCACAAGCAGTTTAGCTTGCATTCAGTTTTTTGCTTTTCAAATGTAATAAAACAAACTTAGAAACCTTTAGGTGACAAAGAGAATACAAACATATTTAAATGTTTTTGTCTGGTAGGAACACAACCGTGGAAATCTGATGAAATACTGCTCTTCTGTTTTTACAGTGATTAAAGATGTAAAAGTCTTGGAACCGTAATGTCCATAAAACAGAGACTAGGAAACGTTCTTGCTATTTTCTGTGGTTTTATCACTGTCCTTGGACGTATCGTGTTTACTGTCCTTTTTCTCTTCTTTCTTATCTCGGCTTCTGCTTCTTTCCCGACGATCTCTGCCTCTGTCACGGTCCCTCTCCTTTTCTCTCTCTCTCTCCCTCTCTCTGTCCCTATCTCGATCTCTGTCTCTGTCCCTGTCTCTACCCCGATCTTTCCCACGATCCCTGTCACGGTCTCTCTCTCTGCTTCTGGATCGGTCCCGCTTCCTGTCTCTCTCACGCTCTCGTTCTCGCTCTCTGTCACGGTTTCTTCCCCTATCTCGGTCCAAGTCTTTCCTGTCAGATTCCCTAACTCTGTCTCTGTCTCTTTCCCTGTCCCTATCTCGGTCTCGCCTCTTGTCTGAATCTTGATCCCTGTGTCGTTCTCCCTCTGCATCCCTGTGCCTCTCACCCTCCCTCCCTCTGCTGCGGTCTCTTTCTCGGCTACGCTCGTTATCCCGGTCCCTTTCTCTGCCTCTGTCCCACTCTCTTTCTCGGCTCCACCGCTTTCCCTGCCCCTTGTCCCATGAGGGCCTGCCAGCATGAGGGACATCTCTCTCTTTCTCTCTCCGGCGGTCCTCAGACAGATCCCTCGGCCTCTCATCAGGGGCCTGTGAGGAACCATGAATGAGTTCTCTATGTCCTTCAAAGCGGCTGAAGCGATCTCCACTGCGAGGCTCTGAGTCCTCACGGGTGGTGCTGCTCCTCCTCCTCATTTCAGGAGAATGGCGGCGCCAGTGATCGTCCCGGTGTAGGTCTGGCGGACCTAGTGGAGCCTCCGGAGGAGTTGGCAGCAGTGGCCCGCTGTGGCGAACAGGTCTCGCCTCATCAGAGTACCTGTCAAAGCGGTACCGGTCAGAGCCTGCAAAAGGCGGAGGTCTGGTCTCCTGAGATGGAGGACCTCTGTGCTCATCAAAAAATCCTCGGTGTGGTGGTGAAGATGGAGGTCTGGAGCCCCCATACTGGATTTGTGGATTGAAGTGCTCCCCACTGGGAGGCTGACCTCGTCTGTCCTCATACTGGTTATGTGGAGGTCCCCGGTAGCTTGGACCTGGTGGAGGGCCCTGATTGGGATTATTAACAGCATCTTTGTTATACTGTTCTGCAGATCCTCGAGCCTGGTCTACTATTGTTGGTTGAGCCCCATGGTCACCATACTGAGGTGGTGGGGGACCCCTATGCCCTGGAAAGAGATTTGGAAGAGGAAGCCTGTTATCAAAGTGACCAGGTGGCAGAGCGGTGAAAGGCAGAGGAGGACCTCTGTTTCCAGGGAAATTAAAAGGTGGTGGGGGAGGACTAGTGAATCTGGGCGGAGCTAAGCTGTTCTGTCCATCGAAGGTGGGGGGAAGGGGAAGTCCTGGAGGGGGACCTGGTTGTCCAATGTGCTGAGGGGGAATGGAGGGATCAAATATCTGAGGAGGTGGGCCCCTCTGGGTTACTGGAGGGAATGGTGGTAGTGGTGGGCCTCTGGGTGGCATGATATTCTGAGGTGGTGGGCCAGGTGGTGGCTGTTGAGGTGGTGGCTGCGTGCTTGACCACTGGTTTTGATAGGGAGGGTATGAAGATGGTGGTGGGCCATACTGCTGACTGCTGTCACCTTGCATTGGGGGATGACTGTGCACAGGGGGAGGAACATGGATTGGAGGAGGGGGTCCCTGAATAGGAGGGGGGGCTGACATTGGAGGACCTTGCATGGCCTGCATGGGTGGTAGCACAGGCACTGGAGGCGGCCTCATTATTAGATTTTGGCCCTGCATGGAACGGGGAAGGGAGAAGTTGGGTTGTGGAGGAATGTCAGCTGGAGGTTTGTACTCACTGTCGAAGTCTGACCCTGTCATGTGATGCAGCATGTGATGTGACTGAGTGTCAGCTGCTGCTGTGCTCTGAGTGAGTACTGGGATTGTTGAAGTTATTTTGGATGTTTTTGCAGGCTCACTGTAATATCTTGCTGTAGATGTCTCTTGGCTATTCTCCTCATACTCTGAATCCTCAGCTTTTAAAATACTGGCTGCATTTGGCCACATACTGAACTTGTCCATCTTTGTTTCAGACTTAACTGGCTCGCTTTCCTCTTTTTTCTCTTCTTTCTCATCTGTGTAGCTGACTTCCATATCAGGGTCCACCTTTTCGCCTAATAAAGGAATTGAAACCTCTGCCTTGTCCGATTCCATGAAAACTAGCGCCTCACTTTTCACTTCCTCTTGATGCAGTGAGGGGTCTGAATCTTGTGACGAGTCTGCAGGTTCGCCTGTTTTAGGCGACTGCAGCTCTTGCACCTCAGGCTGTGAGGCTGGAGGAACAGGATCGGTCACTGGAGCAGGTGTCTCCTCTTTGTCCTCGGGTTCATCAGACAGTTTTCTGCTGCCTGTAGACTGGCGAGGATCCCTGCTTTGTCTGGGATCTCTCCTCTGATTGATTAAAGGAGCAACAGATGAAGATTTCACAAGCTCCTCAACCTTTTTGCCAAGCTGTAGCAACTGACAATTGGCCAAAAGAGATTTTGCAGGTTGAGTTAAGAGTGTGCTTGCAAGTGTCACTGAGGCAATAGGAGTGCTTGTAGAGGACATTTGCTGTTCTCCTTGTTTCTGCAATGCTTGATCACCAATGTGTTTAAGGCTCTCAAGAATCTTTTGGGGATCGGCTGCAGACTCAGTTGCAGGCTTAGCTTGACCTGGAACTAAAGTTTTAACCTCTTCGAAAATAGAGTCATCCTCTGGGTCATATGCAACATCATCAGCTTCACTTGTTTCCACCTTAGGTTGCTTAGTGACTTCAGGTTTGCTTACCACCTCCATAGGCTTCTTCGGCACATTGTAGGATCTACTGGGGTCATATTCTTCTTCTGGGTCATAAGGTCGGTCATCTTCATCCTCCTCTACTGTTTTTTCTTTAGAAATCTGTGCAAACTTCTGAACTATAGGATCTAACATTGTACCTGTTGGGGCAGCAAATTCCCCACCCTGATCAGACGGTGAGTTGGAAGCTTCAGAGTCATGTTTTTTCTTGCCAAAAAGAGTCTTGAGAATGGTCTCAAGAGGAGTGGCAGCTGCTGCGGATGAAGAAACAGAGTTGGATGAAGAAACGGAGTCCTTGTCAGTGGTAGCGGATGTGGATGGAGCCTTGATGGAAGATAACAGGGACAGAACAGAGGTGGTGGAAGCCTCGGAGGAGCTAGATGGAGGTGATCCTGGAGGAGTTGTGCTGAAGGGGATTTCAAGACTTTGCCGTGTGTTCTTTTCTGCTTTGACTGCAGGAGGTGGCTTTGGAAGGCTGGTTTCCTCTGCATCTTTGGTTTGAGTCTTGGACCGTTTCTCTTCACTTTCTAACGGAGCACCAGGACGTTTTCTATCCTTCTGGCAGATCAGCAGGCCAAGGAGCAGGTTAGGACGAGCTGGTTCAAGACCTGTGAAATAAAAAGACCAAAAAATAAGCTGAACGTGCAAAGCTAAAGAAATGTTTTCATGGTCCAAACTGAAACAAAATGTACTGTACTTGGTTTTAAAAGACATAAAACCAAAATTCATAGAAGACTAATTGTTAAATTTGCTGATATCTGTCAGTTGTGATATGTGCTGATGATGAATTTCCAGATAATCTACTGACAGTGGCAAAAACAAAAAAACAAAACCCAATAAAACTGTGTGAATATAATAACTTTGATGCTTTGTTATCATCAGTACCCTACAGTCAGGGCCAATGATTTCCACACTGACATTTCATTTCACTCCTTTAATATAAAAAGAATCATCAACAGCTAATAGTTGCAAAATATGCAGAAAAAAATAGCCCTGAGATTCCCAAATGGACAGCTGACTTTATGTTGCCGTAACTTCTCAGCTGTTGTTTAAGACTAAATGCAATAAAAACAGTGACTTTGTTTCAGTGGTGCAGCATGTGAAAGAATGAGCAAAACCTATTTGTAATGTGACTGAAAACATAGCTCATAGAAGTGTACTGGTAACATCTATCCAATATTGTTTTCACTGATCCAGCTCAGAAGAAACAACAAGCTGAGACTAACATGGCAACCTGCGATGCAAACTTTCTTTATTAAGTCAAATACACAGAAGAGACACAGTAACTGTTACATGCAGAGATATTTACAGGGTATCAACAAGGAGCGTGAGCACCCTCTACAGTACAAACCCATCAATTAAACCAACTCTCTTTTCCAACCTCAGGAAAAAATGGATTTAACATACTCCAAACACACAAGGAATAGAAAGAAAGTTTTACCATAAAAACAATAATATTTACAAATTTACACACAAATACCCACAAAGATGTATACATCTATCTCTTTACATGCTTACCTGGCCCGTCAAATGGCAACAGTTTGGAGGGTAATGGGTCCTTTGAGCCCAGGGGGATGAGATAGAGGTCTTTGATGCGGCGGTTGTTGTTAGCTACCACACCAAATCTTTTTCTGCTGCTAAAGTAAGAGAAAAGAGAGACGTATGCCACCTCTTCCTCCTCTGTGGCTGGATGGAAACGGATCAGGCACAGCTCCTGTGATTTGAAAAAGAAAACAGTACAGTTTCATGCAAGGCTTTAAAGTTAAAACAGCCTTTTAACAAGTTAGTTTTTGTACTAACAAACCTTGGAGAGGGAGGTTTTTAGTTTCCCAACATAGTCCCAAACTGTGGTTGGAGAAATCCGACCTCCAACATGAATGGTGTCTGGCAAATCCTGCACAACAACAACAAAACCAGTTATTTTTTTGGCCTGTATGTATGTCAAACAGTTTGAAATTCAAAGATTACAGGGTCTGATATTAAAGTGGACCTATTATACTCCTTTACAACCAGATATTTTTTATTCTTGGACTATCCTTTTTCATTTTAGGGCCTTTTTGCATTCTACTTTCTTCTAACTGAAGACCAAAATGTTTAAATAAGAAAAAGCATAAGGCATTTACAAAGAAAACTAATACCATAAATGTCATTTCTATGAATCATTAATGATAACGAAAATATTCTTGCTTTAGAAAATGTACCTCTTTCAAGTGTTCAAATGATCCCGAGACCAGGTAAGCCTTGGTTACAAACTTTGCTACTGACTGCATGTTGATAAATCCTTTCCAAATCTTCTCTTGACCATGGAGAAATATTGCAGTTTCCCCCTCAGGAGGCGGCTCAGATCCACTGTAAAAACAAAAGCATCTTCCTTTTAGACAGGCTACATGCAGTCTCTTACTATAACATACTACACAAAACAGTATCTCAAAGCATCTCATCAACAACAAAGTCCCTCAGTATCACCAGCACTACAGCTGCTGTTACTTTACTCTGGTATACTTTTAGCTAAAACGTAAAATATCTGTGCAAAATACTAAAGCTTATTAAAAAGAGAGCTCTCTGGTATTTTTAAGAACTTTGGTGAGATGTAGCACCTTGTTTTTGACAGTTTGGGCGCAGCAACTGAAGGTGGCGGCGCAGGGGGCATCGGTAGTGGTGCCTTAGGTAAAACCTCCAATGGAGCAGTAACAGGAGCTGGGAGTGGGTCTGCTGCATTGCTGGCAGGCTTTTCTGGGGCCATGTAAGTGACGCTCACCCCAGTGCTGTGCCTGGCCATGCGAGGGTCCCTGCGGGTGATACTGACAGAGGAGATGGGTACAGGGGCCTGTGCTACAGGTGCCATCGTGGTGATATCCTCCTGATAGAGCTGTGGCTGTGATTCTGGAACTGCTGGCTCTACGGTGGACTGGTAGGATGAAGAGGCCGGGTGTTGGTACAATGAAGGATCTTGGTAGGTGGCCATGCCGGCCTGTGGCTGGCTGACAGGTGAGACATCCCCTGATCTGGATGAGAATGACTCTTGTCTAGGTGGCTTTGTTTCAGGCTTCTTGGTGAGTCTGGCTTTTTTAGCAGCAGGCTCATCTTCTGTCTTTTGGCCTACAAGGCAAGATTATTACAAAAATAAAGAAATAAATCATCCATATAATAATCAATTCTGCTGAAAAATGATAGCACTTCTTCTTAGCCTCTTATTTACCTGTACATATTTTGCAGTTGAGGTCAAACAGATGGGCCCTGTGTTCAGAAGTAGTGTCTTTGAGCATGCTACTAAAAATGTCTGGCATGCTGCTGCCACTGTTCCCCTCAGCAGCAGATGCCTGAGCTGAAGCTGAAGGGGTGGAACCAGATTCCTCCTGATCCTGAGGATATACCAAAGAAGATCAGTCAAACTTCAGATGAACTGGAATCGCAGGCACTCATGTAACAACTACAATTCTCAGTGGTTCACACACCCATGCATTTTGTGAGAGGCAGATAAAGCTTAGGAAAGAAACTGACAGGACAAGAGGCGATAACTTGTAAGCTGGTGAACATTCTTTGATAGTTTGCACTGTGTGCCAAGAACCTCATGCATGAAAAAAAGAGGGTGAGAGCAGCAGCTTGCCACCACTTACTGTAGAAGAAGCCATGCGAGAAGATGAAGTGGTGGCAGAGATACATACATCTGCATCAGATGTTGGTGGAGCATCCTCCACATCGGCGCTATGGGAGCCACCATCATGCCTGTTGCCTGGTTTGGACTGCCCTGAATGGGCTTTTGCACTAGGAGACTGAGGCTAAAGAAAAGGAAAAGGGGAAAAAAACTTTACAATGGTGTAAATTTATGCAGACAGGTTTTTCAAAACTGCAAATCCTAACAGGAAAATTTATGAGTCTTAAGCTGCCCTACACCTGATGTTTGAATTAAAAGGCAGTGCCATTTACCTCAGGAGCCTCAGGCTTCCTCCACTCAGATATCTCCTTTGAAAGCAGCTCTTCAGCACTTAGTCTGACCAGTCTAAAGGGACTGACCTCACCTCCCACCACTCGGTAGAACAAGCCCTGAGACAAACATGCCATACAGCGCAAACATGAGAATATGTTTTTCAAGCTATAATTGGTGTCCTTCCATTCACAGCTGCATAAACACAAGATATGTACTTTACTGAAAACAGCATGCACGTTAATGTTGACTCACTTTGTTTTTAGGGTCCTTCAGATTGAACATGAGGGACCTGTATTTGTTTTTGTATTTGCTGTCGGTGCTAAGACAGAGGTTAAACATCTCCTTTTCAATAGCAAATGCCAGTCGTCCCACCTCGCTCTCTGTCATTTTCAGATCATCACTGTCGCACACCCTGGTGGAAATGAACAAAAGAATGTATGTTTAAATCTGCAGACCTCGGGTAATGTTTTTGGAACCAAAAGAAGAAAGAATTTGGAAAAAAAAAAAATCAAACTGGGACTTGCAGGTCACTCACCTTTTATAAAGGATGTCTGTCAAAGACCGCCGGATGTTCTGTCTCATCTGGTTGTTAGGTGGAAGCGGCATAGGGGAAACAGGTGGTGCTGAAACAGGTGGTGCTGAAACAGCTGAATGTGTAGGTCTGGAGGATGAAGAGTGGCTGGAGGGAGAGGAGGAAACGGGAGATGATGGGACTCTAGGGGATGAGGACGACTGTCTGTGGGGACTAGTGTCCTTTTGCTGAGGTTGCTTCTTGGGAATGGTGAAGTTAGACTTGGTGACTCTCAGTGCTCCTGTGACGTGGATCGGGCCTGAAGGAAAGGGAGATGGGGAGTGGACAGGTGGCTGGCCGGCCTTTTTGGACTTTGTTGCAGTTTTAGCTGGGGGTGTTACAGGCTTCTTGGATCCCTTTGAACTGGCAGCTTGAACTGGAGGTTTCTTTCCCTTTGGGGAAACCTTGGTTGGTTTTGTTGCTGTGGACTTCTTGTTTCCTTTTCCAGCTGCCGCAGATGCTGAAGAGGATTTCTCAGGAGCTGGGGCTGGTTCCTTTTCCTTATGGTCCTTCTCACTGTGCTTCTCTTCTTTAGTTGGGGCTGGAAAACAAGAACAAGATCCAATATTTTAAAATATGTGATAATGTTCAGTTGTAATGTGCAATGTGGCAACATATTTTGCTAAATTACAGGCAGTCAATTGCACAAATCAGACTATATTGCTAAGTCGAAGTCAAGCAGTTTTAAAATGTATTTCAAATAAACTGAATCCCCCAAAAAACTAGTAAAAATGCAAATCATATTAGCGAGAGAGAGAGAGAGAGAGAGAGAGAGAGAGAGAGAGAGAGAGAGAGAGAGAGAGAGAGAGAGAGAACACTGTCAAAAAAACAAAGTTGACAACAGAGCAGATGAAGTCCCTTTTTATTTTGTAGTAGTGACAGCACAGTAGTGGGGGCGATACCTTCTTCCCAACTATTATAGAAATATGCAAGTGATGATCCTCAACGACAAAATTAGTATTGTTTTCCAATCATTTTGATATATTCACATAGAAGATGAGCAGGTTCAAGTACTATAAATCATGTGCCAGCCAAGCAGAATGAACTAAATAGCATTAAATCTAAAAAGATCTACAACTACCAGCTCCAAGCAACCACAACCAGGTATCCACTGGTTATAACCATGTGCCACAGGTGTCACACACCCTAAATATCAAAATGTAATTTAGTCTAACCATAACACTGTAAATATAATTAGTTAATATGACAAGATCACCTATATGCACCATCAAGTTGATAGTTGAACTCTGACCCCAGAAACACCAAAGCCAAATTCTTCTCCTCTTTCAAATTGTGGAGACAGTAGTAATCCATTTGATCAAAAGCTTCAGTCGCAATAAATATCACATAGAATATTTCCTAATTTGATATGGGGGGCGGGGGGGGGGGGGGGGGGGGCAACCAGTAAGCCAATAGATCTGCTACCTGGTAAACACTTTCAAACTGTCATGTGCAGATGTTTGTCCTTCCGTCATCTCAAACGTGCAGCAGAACTGCATTAGCTTTGAGCTAACTTGACATACTATACAGCCACCAAATGTTTACACTATGCCTTTGTGCAATGATACAATATATACAACCAGAGCAACTAAAATCAGCTCTTTTCTATAGATCATAAGTTGTCAAACAAGCCAAAATCATCATTCAGCAAAAGGGATATGGATGATCAAATCACTGAGCTCTAACTTCCCCCTGTTGAAGAACCATCAGTGGCTATATGGCCTTCTTGAACATTAGGAATGCATTTATACCCAATTACTCTTTGCTGTCCCATCAGGTAAAATCCTCACTATTTCTCCAGGCTTTTTATAGAGGCAGCCAGACAGAAAATGAAACTGTCCACATTTCATATTGTTCCCTCATTACATTTAAAATCAGGTGCAAAAAATATGTTTTAAAAAAATCAAGATGGCACTTCTTTTAGCCCTTTGTGCTCAGCCCAGGTCTTCAGATTTCATCTTCAGGTGTAGCATTCCTGAACTTCACTGCATCTCCACAGGTGCTCCAGTCTGATAGAGGTTCTGTCATATCCAGCTGTTCACCATCTGAGAGGCTCTCAAGCTTCAAAGTCTTCATAGTGTGTGTAGACTTAAACAGTTGCACATGTCTAATTAAGCTTAACTGGTCAGGATATCCTACGGCAAGCCAACAACGCTCACATAATCAATCGAGGCATCCAAAAATCAGTTTAACACCTTTTATTTTAAAACCAGTTTCCCACGAGCAGTGATGAATCATATTCAACATGCATGAAAAACTTTGAAAAAAATAGCCCATTACTCATAAAATGAAGGGCAAAAAACACAAGGTTGGATTTTTAATCAGCTCAATATGACCCAACTTCATAGGCTGACATTATCACAGGGGACAGCTCAGACACCTACCTGCTGGAGGATGGGAGGGAAGGGCCTTATTTGAGACCAACAGCTGAGGAGATGAACCCAGGATGTGAAGAGACATGTACGGTCAAACCAACCAGGTAATTTGAAAACACACACACATCATATCAATCAATCACTAAGATATTGCCCTCCTTTTTGTTTCTACCACACTGGCCTTTATAATCTCTTAGGTTGCAGGCACATATGTGGGAAACCTATAAAAGGGGTACTCCAACAAACCAGTGCTGCATTTCCAAAAGACCAGGGACTCCCGGGAGGCATTCCTGAAACTAAGGGATTAAAATCAATGCAGCAGAGGCATTGCTCTGAAAAAAAAATTTTTTTCTCATAACACATCGGCCTCAATGTAAATGTCTGCAACTTCCAAAATGATGATTTTGATTTACAGCACAGGCTTTCTGTAAGAAATTAAAAGGCTCCAATTCAAAGCCAAGATAAGAGCGATGCAAGTTGTTTCATGCTTCAGAAAGCTCCTCTAGAGCCAAGGAACACATTGTCCAACTTAATTAAGTAATCTTAAAAGAGTGCAACCAATGGAGTGAAGGACCCGTTTCCAAATAACTATCTGCTGGATCAGAAATACTTACCAAAATCACACGGGACACTTACCTGTTCACAGCTGCCAAGTTTTCATTAGACAACAAAATCCTTACATTAAACATCACAAAACCTTGTAAATGATAAAGTAGTCTGCTATACAGATGAGTTCATGTTCTTTCCCAAACGTTTGGACCAGTTTTAAAGGATGTTAGCATGACAGGAGCACATTTATAATGGAAGAGCAACAGTATGGTTTCAACAACAGATCAAGACCTTCAAAGAGATACATACACTTTTTGTTTAACACTGTTGGTGATATGGGTGTAGTCTTTTCTGGTGTTACTGCAATGTAATTATGGTCGCTGGACCAGGATGCAGTGGCTGGCGGAGGTGGGTGTTCCTCAGCATGCTCATCTTCGTCGTCATCATCATCTGGATCAGGACTGTGGTCTTCGCTATCCGACTCCTCCTGGGTCTTCTTCTGCACCTTCTTCCCACCGGCACCGGTCCCCTGAATAGACGAGAAGAAACACATTCAGACGTTTTAGCCACTCAGATTGATTTAAAGTGACAGTTCAGCCCAAAACCAAATTCAAATCTTTTTATCCAGGCCTACAGTACATTTTTATTCATATTGCCTATACTCATGAATCAAATGACTATGCAAAGAAAACATCCACCTACCCACTGTGATCTGTGCAGCTTTTAAACACCTATGGCAGCCCTCCTTAGCTGAGCTGTAGGGACTGCTAGCTACAAGTTTTATTTGTTTATAGAGTAGAAAGAAAATAGTTCCAAATGAACCTGCTCAGATCAAGGTTTGTGGATTTATTTATTTTGTAGTTTTAAAGACACTCAAGCTGAGTTTTAAAAAATGCATTTATAGGCACTCTGAGCACAATAAGGCAAGTACCATCTCGCTCCACTCTAATAAAGAACATTTCCCCGGCCAAAATCTCTAACTGGTCAACTGATACCATCAAAATCAAGATGGAAAAAACAGCACAACGGGGCAGGAAACACACATCACTTTTATTTAGGAGGTGGTGAACTGTTCCTTTAACAACAAACGAAGATGTTTAAAACGTGTTTACTTGTGTTGTTTTAAGAACAGATTTTTCTCTCTCCAAACAAAACAGGTAAACAAAATCAATAGCCTTTTCAGTCTACTCTCCTCTTTAAGCATACAAATAGTGTGCAGTTAATAATTTAAAACATATTAATGACATTTCTGTGTACTCCAATGCTGGAGCTGGAGGTCTCTTACACTGCTTTGCATGTATCCAAGTCTAAACCTGGACACATTTCTATGATTATTGTACTGTGTACTGAACTTCTTTTTTTGAAATTGAAAATTATCTAAATCCGGAACATTAACATTAGTGTTTGGGCCTAGCATACCAAAATTGTCAGGCTTCCTGCATATGCTCTCCAGTTTAAATTATGACCATGGATTTAAACTTCACAAAACCAAGTAAATGATTACATAATCTGCTATACAGGTGAGTTCATGGTCTTTCCTAAACCTCTGGACCAGTTTTAAAAGACGTTAGCATGACAAGACCTACATTTATAAAGACACCCAATGTCTGAAGGAGTTGTTAAACTCAGGGATTGAGTTAAGCCACTTTAGTGTGCATCACTGCTCACTTCCTCTCCAAGCTGCTGAAGCTTTAATACGAAAGTCCTTTTGAGTTCCTGGAGAAGGCCTTTCTCCCCCAGTTTTTTTTCCCCACAAGACAAAGTTTGCAAACAATCACTTCAGAAGCAACATATGTGAGACTACTGACTGCTTTTCTTGTCAATGAGAAAAAAATACATTAATACTGAGCTAAAACACATGTAGCAAATGTAACCACAAATTTTAATCTATAAACAAAAAAAAAAAAAAAAAAAAAAAAAAAAAAAAAAAAAAGAGCACAAACAAGAATATAGACCATTTATAAGACAGATGAGTCTGCACTTTTTAAGTCTTTAGATTTTGCCCAATATATTAAAAATGTAACCTGTGATAGTGTATACAAACTACAGCCATGACTGTCAGTGCTTCATCATTGTTCCTGCATAAAGTCACCCCATATTCACCAGGGCGAGGGAACATCAGTAGTCTTTATGAACTGAAAATTATAATGGATCATTTATATTGGCTTGTAAAGTTAATACATGCTGGTTGTCTTAAAAACCCTAATCTGTATGCAGCACATTTCTTTGTGTCATGACACAGTAGAATGCTGAGGAATTATTCTCTTTGAGAACTCAAAGAGTGTTCAAAGATCAGATAGCATCATCTATCTGACAATGGATTAACTGTCTGTGTTGATCCATTTTCTGCAAATTACACTATTACAAATACATCCATTTTATGCCCCGATTGGCCAGTAGTATGCATGTTTCTGCCACTTCACATGAAATAAATGCACGTTTCATACTGGAAAAAGCCTTTTAAGACTAGGTTTGTGTGCCGACCCAATACGTTTGCTTATTTAGGCCAGCACTTAAACAACAAATTATGCTGAAATCAGAGTTTAGCAGTTCCCATTTGTTTAAATGTTAGAATTAAGAGTAGACCATTCAATTATATTTATGCCTTGTGTACTGACACTGACATGCAGAGTGTAATCAAAAACAAGGAAACTTGATATTGCCAAGACAAATGATGAAACTAAATTGGTGAATTTTTCTTCCCAAACAAGACAGTAATGACATCTGACTATATTAACTTCAGCAAACAATGCTGATATAATATCTCAAATGTGTCAAGACATGATGAAAACTCAATGAATGACTATGAAATATAAGGAGTGATTCAGTTTAGATAGTTCAGTCTATCTGTGAAACAACAGACTCAAGTGTTGGTGACTACCTAATAACTTTTTAATTGTCAAAGGGAATTAACATTCCTGCTTTAAAACCAGGCAAACGTCATCATTTTAGGCCATCCAAGTTACCTTTAGTGTGGACTTTTTCTGAGCCTTGGCCTTATCCTTTTGCTTGGGCTCTTTGACATCAGTGATGGACTTCATGGCAGCAGCAGCATGTCTCAGGATACAGTCGTTTCCACAGTACACAGAATCAGGTTGGGCATCATTTTCACAGCCAGGTCCAATACATCTTGAGAGGGAAGACTCCTCATCAGCCTTTCGCTCAGCCTTGTCCTCGGGAACCGCCAATGTTGGGGTCGTTTTCACCTCCACGTGTGATGCGACTTTCTGTACTGTGTCTGGTGGGGCTTTGACTTCTGGTGTGCCTTCTGTTGCCTTCTTCTCAACAGGTGGTGTGGCCTTCTCTGCCTTTGGTTCAGCTGGTTGCTGTACTGCCTGCTTCAAGCCAGTACAAAATAAAATTAACAGCTACTGATATTCTGCATTTCGCTGTACGATTGTCAGTTCAAACAATTTAAGAATCATCTTATTAATTGTGATCGTAATAGCATTTAAAGAATTTTGAGCTTCAAGCTGCTTTAGGTAGGCTTCTTTTTGCCATGCTTTCAATTTTTATCTGTAAACTTACATGTGAAAAACACCTACATCTCTCAGCAGAAAACTGGGCAGAGAGCCCTACCTGCCACCAATTATTACAACCTAACTGACATTCTTGAAAATAATGATTACTGTGCTCATTTTCAGCTACATAATTAAGCTATATATATTTGATTCCTGAGCTCTATTAGGATTTAGTGCAGCTTTGTGTGATTTATATATTAACATTTAAAATTTATCCTAAATTGACACTTGGTGCAGCCCTCCCCCTTCTAGCTGGCTGGAATTTGTAAATGGAAGGTCTGAAAAGGGCGGGCCTGCAACTAAACCACAATGGACCCTGAGAATATGCCCTCTTTATGACATCAGACAGATCCAACAGTAGAAAAAACACACACAGAGCATTTACAGCAGTCTGAAGCTTGAACTTTTAGCACACAGATATTACATCTACATATACTGGCCTTATTATTTTAAAAATCACAGCATGCACCATGGTAGTATATGACAAAAAAATAAAAAGCACATAATTTTCCCTTTAAAAAAACCCAACATTTATGCACTCAAAAAGCAGTAGTAATGTAACTGGTATATGGCATCAAATGAGAAATTAAGTCATTAAGCATGGCATCAAATTAAGGACCGCACTTAAAACCCACTGTTAAATATTTAATAATAAGATGTGCAAAAAATAATTTGGAGGCTAAAACATTTTTTACGTTCATATCAGCTGCAAAGACCTACCGGCTGAAAGATTTTTATCTTCTTTTTTCCCGTTGGATTAGTAGCCTTCTCTATCCTTCCTTTGATACCCAGGTCCTCTGTTGCTTTCTCATCAGTACCAGTAGTTTGTGCAGATGAAGCTGCTGCTCGAACAGCTGACGGACTGGAGTCCCCTCCGGCATTATTACCTTTAACAGCACTTGTAGACGAGGTAACAGGAGGAGTGGAAGCATTGGTCGGCGAAGCAAAATCAGTTTTGGGCTTCCCAATTTCCATATTTGTAGAAAGAATAGAAGTTGCAGGCCTGACCACCTGGTTTTTCTTAGCGGTGCAGTTTGGGCAGATGTAGTCTTCCCCATTTCTCTCCATCAGCCGTCCACGGGCCTCAGTGATTCCCACACAGTCCCCATGAAACCACTCTTCACAGCGGTCACAGCAGATCATAAACCTGGTGAGCAGTGAATATCAAGACATTCTCAAATAATAGTAATTAAAACATTTTTTTACTTGTGTATGAAATGATTCCTACAAAAGGCAACTAAGAGACAGTAGAGAGAAACAAAAACAAGTTTATGCACTACAGGATAAAGAGAGGCCAAAACAAACCTTTTGTTATGTTTTTGACGACAGATGCAGTAAAGTGCATTGGGGTCATAGCCTCCATCATCAGACTCCACTGAAGATGACGATGTGGATAAGTCATTCTCATCCTCATCATCTTCATCATCATCATCATCTTCTTCTTCTTCTTCCTCCTCCTCCTCCCCCTCTTCCTCCTCCTCCTGTGTCTGGGGTTTCCGTGTTTTTACACCACTCTGGGTAGCTTTAGGCTTTGCTTCCTTCTTTACAAGAGCATTGTTCTTGTTGTCAGAAGCTTTAACAGGTGTAATGTTCTGATTAGCTGCCTTCTTTTTATTGACATATGTCCGTATTGGTCCACGTTTTCCCTGCACTGCTGCAGCCTTGTCTGCCTCATCCTCGCCAGTCTTCTCAAGTTCATCATTTTTATCGTCATTCTTCTCCTCAGCAAACTCCTTCTTCTCAGAGTCCTCCTCTGGCTGAGTCTGTGCTGCACTGACACTCCCTACAGCTTCAGAAGTGAGATCACTCTTTTCTTCTTTTTTCTCCTCACTGTCATCCTGTGTATTCTTGACAGCATCTTTACTGTCTTCTTCATTCTCAGAGCTTCCCTCATCTTTCACCGTCGCTCCACCACCTCTGGTCTGCCTGCCACTACCTCGACCTTTCTTTTGAGTCTGCTTCCTTGCACCACTCCTTGTCCTTCTCTCAGGAGTCTCTGCTTTTTCCTCAACGGCCTTGGAATCAGCATTACCATCAAAGCTGGCCTCTGAGGCCGTCTCTGCATCAGTTGGGGTTTGTGAAGGAGGATCTCCACTTTCCACACTGGGAGGTGCGCTCTTTCTTGACGCTCTTTTGGCATTCAAGAGGAATTCCTCTAGTTTGTCAGTACGTTTAGGCTGTCGGCCACTACGGCGCACAGGACAGCGGGTTTCAGGGCTGTCGGTTACCGCTTCCACTGGCATCTCTCTCTTTGCAATGGTGGACCGACGGAAACCCCAAGTCTTCTTTAGCTCACTCTTGGCCTTTGAAGATTTATCTTGCTCCCCTACCAACTGTTTTGGCACATTCTCACTTTCAAGGTGAAACTGTTCCTCCTTCTCACTCCGTCCTTCTCCAACGCCTGTGAACAACCATTATTGATATCAAATCAGCATAACATTGGAAGAAAGGGAGAATGTTTTGCAAGCATGCATATGTAAGGCAAAACAAACCAAAACACAAAAATTACTGCTCAATTCTTATATCGCCCATACTTACCGTATGTCTAACCACATTTAAAATAAAAGTCCCTGACACCATAATTGTACCCACTTTTACTTTTTAAGACAAGGTATTGTGAAGGGGGGGGGGAAAAAAAAGCTCATTCAAGATACCTTGAGAGCAGCTATCCATGCGGTCCCAGCTCTGCTCTGGCTCAGGGGCTAGAGAGAGCTCAGGGCTCACATTCCCATCCATAGATGATGGAGTCACTATTTTCAAAATTAACGTCTACAGTTCAGAGAAAAGAACAAGAGACCGACTATGAGTCACTCTTTTCACTTTACAAAATGAAAATTACTGAGGGGTGCCAGCTTTAAGGTAGCACTAAGAATGCTTAATAACGCCATCATTCTTAGACATACTTGTTATATTCTTTTGTACTTACACTCGCAAATAATAATACTAAAAAAATATTTTTCCTTCTTTTTTTTCTTTTTTTTAAGTGCAGCTCTTCAGAGGGTATGTTATGACACTAATGCTATCATGCATAGGGAACCCTGTGGGTGTAGAGCACCATGTACAGCACCCATGGAAATGGGCGCGATAGCACAAACATCTTAATATCATTTAGGCAAACAGGATAAAGAGAATCATTCTACAGAGTCTGTGCTTTGCGATCTTTCCAGTACTGTTATGCCATATTTAATACAGACAAAAATCACAAACCCTTTTTTAAAGGGCAAAACCACAAAATACTACAAAAAATAAATAAAAATCAGTAACCATCCCGCTGTTTAAAGGCAGTGATGCACATCCTCTAAAACTCTAATGTTGCCATGGTTGAAATAACCTTTTTTTTTTTTTTAACCGTAACCACATACTTTACTTTTAAATACACTTTAACTAAAGGTTAATAAATTATGACTTTAAGAATATGACAACACTTTATAATCTTAGACTTAACACTCATAATTAACTATAGCTATTCACAAGCCTAGACAAAGTTCCTGGTGGTCTGATAAAATTCCAGTTTTGTTTTTCTGTTCTTCTTGGCAGTTTGAGTTACAAGAATTAAGATGATGTTTCCTTTATATTCTCTAAAGCCAGAACTGCTGTTCTAATTTAAGGAAAAATAATGACAGGGAAAACCAATATCCATACCTGCAGTTCAGCAGATGTCTAACAAAGCAGTTCTTCAAACAAAAAAGCTTCCATAAATCCCAAATCATCAGAATTGGTATGAGGTTAGAGAACCTGAAAGACACAAGGAAGCACAAGTTAGGACACATTTATTTCAGGCTTCACAGAAAACAGACATGCAGCACAATGGTATGATGACAAAAATAACAAATTATAATTTTTAAATTATATTTTTATATTTTTAAAAAGTGACTGCTGCATTTTAAGAGCATGGGCAAATGGATGAAATAATCTAATCTGAAAGCATAAGTAGGCCAACCCATCACTTTACAAATACGCAAGTTCAAGTTTGCCATTTTCAGACAAGTTAGACCAAGTCAGAAACCTTTGGCAATTGTGTAAAGCCTTCTAGCATGAATATTCTTACGCAATGGACGCCTGAGTTTCCTGAAATTAGCGTTTTTATAAAGCCTTGCATACTGCACCGCCATCGATGGATTGGAGGGGGGTAT
This sequence comes from Copadichromis virginalis, assembly GCF_057382275.1. Classification (NCBI taxonomy): domain Eukaryota; kingdom Metazoa; phylum Chordata; class Actinopteri; order Cichliformes; family Cichlidae; genus Copadichromis; species Copadichromis virginalis. Next base: position 11,670,193 of record NC_140622.1, on the reverse strand, counting down.
CCACCCAAAGACTGCGAGTGTGATTGAACGGGATTTTGTCCAATGGTATGTCTGTGGTCACGACAACTCGCCACGTGAATGGGAGGACCGCTATAACCGAGGAAGGTGGGAGGGGCCATGACGAAAATAAAATTTCATATTATATAATATTGTGTATATACTTATACAGAAAAAAACAACTTTAACACATTTGCTAAAGGTTTACATCAGGATGCTGCCTGACGGCAGTCATCGGAAGAGCCATACTCGTGTCCAGTACTTGCTGCGCGACATTTAAAAGGTAGACTGCACACGGCCTTAGGACGCATGATATAATCTAATTTCTTCATTGCAATACGGCATACCACACTGTCACATGATACTAAAAACTAAAAACAGAACAAAAAAACCCAATGTGCAGACAATCAAGCTAGCAAAACGATATTGGAAAATCCGCATACTATAAGAGCAGACCCGTTCTTCACTCCTACATCTCCAGTGACGGCCGCAAAACATTCAACATTCCGCCAACCGCTTAGCTATTTACCATTAGCTCATGTAAACTACAAACGGGGTGCCACAAGCGGCGAAGAAATATTCAGTGGGAAACGGTACGCAACCCTTTCTATAACACTGAAACTACATTTGTATTATTAGGTTATTCTAGTCGTTTTTGTTTTGTTTCACAATGCGAAACTGCGTGTTGCAAAACGTGCACTTGTAGCCAGTAAGCTTAGCTAGCGCTGTTGGCCACAGCGAGCGTGGGTAAGCTAGCGGCAAATTCAACTTAAAATCATTAGCATTTAGGTAACCGTTAAAAAGCCAACATATAGTACAAACAAACTACGTGGGACAAGTATTTTGTAGCAAACTCAAATTTTAACCAATGTATACAACTGAAGTCGAATTTAAAAGCGTAACTGTACTCAAGCTATCGTCAAGCGAATCGTGTTCAACGTCCTCGCATCCGATACCTTCGCCCTAGACATGTTTGGTAGCAACAAAACACAAAAGCACGAACACACTCCAAAAATAAATATAACGGAACTAAAATAAATTAAGTTGCTGTATTTTACCCACCCATGCGTTATAAATACGGATAATGTCCCCTCGCTCTTTCGTGGGTCAGTCCTCCATTTTCCATTCCCTTTGGAGCTAACTGACTGCAGCAGATGGCTGACGGTTTACACAAAACGCTTTGTGTCTACAGCGCCCCCATTGGCCAGGAGGGAAACTAAGTAGAAGCAGAGGTCGACGTTCCGTCAATACGTAATCACTTTCAAACGGCGGGAAAGGGTGTAATTGTTTTGGGGTTGTTGTTGTTTTTTTAACAAAATGTGATTTGTCCTAAACTTAGTGGATTTAAATAAGTCTAATTCAGCTATTTACTTGATATTTGTCCCAACATGTGAATGTTTGCCAAATGAGCTCTTATTATTATGAGCTGATATTTAAAATTTACTTCAGTCACAACTCTTTCTATGTTACTTTTTTACTTTACTGTTTTTGTCACAATTTACACAGAAATGTACAATTCCGACCTCTCAAAAATCTGTTTTTGATAGGCCCATAAACGTCTACTTGGGGGCATTTGATGCAGATTATGGAAATGTTCAAATCTTAAAATGTGCCGCAGCTGTTTCATTGTTAGTACAGTCTTATAACATTTACATTCAACCAAACCCTAAGGTTCCCCTCAACTTTAGAGACAACTAAAAGATCAAATGTAAGACTGTTTTTGTAATCATATAAAACAGCTTGTTTAAAATGTGTATTTGTTACTTTCTTTGCAGTATACAACAGACAACAATAGAATAACAAATAAATTAACACAAAATACAAAATAAGTCATTTACAGACACTTCTGTCAGCAGTCCTCTAATCTACAACTGAGGTGGTTCATTAACACGGGTTACATTTCTGTAGTCATAAATGGTTTAACTGTTGTCCAATATACCACTGATATGTTTTATGACACTCAAGCATGCTCTTAAGCTCTTTATACTGGCAGCTGCCTATAAAGACCAGCAAGAGAGTGCAAGAACATACACTGTAAGCTATTTTTTAAACTGCCGCACTCTGCTGCCAGTCGTGTTTTACACCACTCTGCAGTGGGGGAACCATGTGACGCCCGAAAGGCAAACAAATAATATAAATAAAAAATAAATTGATTTTTTTTTCACTTTCAATTTGGAAAAGGCTGTTGAACAGAATTACATGGACATATTATTGTAGTGGGAGGAAAAAAATTTACATTTACATTTTCAAGTATGGTAAGCGTGGTTATGACAAAGTGACGGCAACACTGTCAGTGCTCTTTTCCATGTCACAGTCTTTGTCCGAGGATGACGCAGAGGCTGGTGTGTCTCTGAGAGGGTTTGGGCCACCGCTAGTCTGCCCTAAACCTTTATTTGGGAGGTCTGCTGTAGGCTCGGCCTCAGGTTCCTGCTGTGGAGCCGTGGCTACAAATAAAACAAAAAACAGCCCAAACTAATTACAACTACCGTAAGAAATGAATGGTGGTTATACAGGCATGCAAATGGAGAGCATAAGAAAATACAGTCTTTGTTTTTGTCAATATGATCCTCAGCATGTTAGTGACGACATGCGCTGTTACCTGACTGAGTGCAAGACTTCATGTGTTCTGGCCAGTGGGCTTGCTGACAGGGGTAATCACAGTAGCTGGTATTCCAGCAGCAGTAGAAGATTGCCTCTTTCCTGCAGTTAGCACACCACTGTTTCTTCTTTGTCTCATCCACTGCCTGCTGCTTCTCCAGCTCCATCTGTTTCTTCACCTCGCTCACCAACCTCTCCCTCTCCTGCTCCAGACTTTGCCGCATCTCTGCCATCGTAAGCTCTACATTGAAGAACACAAGCGTGACCAAACACGGGTAGAACTAATTGTACAGTGTGAGGGGAAAAAAAGACTGCACGGTTACGTTGACTGATAAAGTTCACACCAAGATTGTGCTTCATTTCGGACAACTCTTGCTGATGCAACCACTGTAATTTCTCTATTTCAATCCTCAGTCTTCTTATCTGTAAAAAAAAAAAAGAAAAAGATAAAGGCATATGAGGATAAGGAAATGAGCTGAATCGTTTTCAGTCTATATGCAACCGAGAGCAACCACCTACCTCTGCTACTGTATTCCCTGAAGGATTTTTTGAAAGGTCGTTGTAGATTTCACTCATTGTACCTTTAATTGCATCCATTATCTGAAAGAAAGAAGACAATTTTATGAGGATGTGTCATTAAAAATGATATACTTTGCCTCTCACCCAGACTAATAACACAAAGGTTGTTCTGTCACTAATATGTAGTTTTAAAGTTACCCAGTGCTAATGTATCTTGTGTATTTTTACTACACCAGCAGTGTTTCCAGTGAAAACATAAAACAAATTGCTTGTCTAAGAAAATATGCACTAACTTTATTTGTGTACTTGGCAATGTCTGCCGCCACATCTGCCGAGGCAGTTGGGATATACAGGTCTGTTGCCACTGGTGAAGGTGCAGCAGCCGTGCCTAAACTCGACGCTGCCATCATGGCAACGGAAGCTGGGCTACTGGAAACCAGCGTGACAGCTGAAGTGGACGTGCTGAGTAGGGTGTCTTTTTGTTGAACAGCTGGAATAAGAAACACTATTATTCACATGGTGAAACATGCAAGTAGAACATTTTCACTGTAGCCATGAAATTGTAATATTCTAATTCATTTTGCTCTTTAGGTCTGTACGTTGTCTAACCACTCTTACATGAAGGAATCTTGACTTGTATTGAGTCACACAGTTTTAGGTCATACTTAGTTTAGCATACCGTGAAGCTTGTTTTTTACCTTTCACCGCCTGTCTGGTCTGATAGCGTGTGCTTTGTGAAGAGGAGGAGACTGCTGTAGAGCCGTTTGCAGCTGCCTGGGTCTGGGTTAGCACTTGCGTCTGGCCTTGCCTGGGAGATGACGCCTGCATTTGTGTGGTTGCCACAGGTTGCTGGTTTTGCTGCTGACGTTGCACCTTCTGCATGTGCCATTTCTGAGAGGAGGTCTGAAATTTAGCTGTGGGATTCCACACTACAGCCCTCTGTACCACTGGCACTGTCTCTCTAGGCAGCAGAGGGCGCTGTTTCTTCAAAGCCGGTGTGGTCGAGGTGGAAGTGGAAGGGGGGGGTGTTGCAGTGGCACTGGATGCAGACGCGAGGCTGATGGTTGCAGGAGAAGGAGCAGTGAAGGAGACCACAGTGACAGGAATGGCCACAGGGGACTGCATGGAAACACTAGAGGGTGTGGAAGGTGCCGTGCTGTTTTGAGATGGGGGCGTTGACGTTATAGAAGCTTTACCTACAGGAAAAATCATATCTTATTTGCCAATTTTGCCCATACAAAGTTGATAAGGTTTAAACAAAATAAGGACTATAACATGAAGTGTTAGACGATTTCTAGTCAGACACACAGAGAAAGTATAACTGTCACCTTCAACTTTACCAGTAGTTGAATCTTTAACAGTAGCGCTGTCTTTTCTTCTCCTTTTCCTTTCCTTGCCACCTTGCTCCTCTCCAAGATCAATAACCAGTTCCCTCTCTGAGTCAGAGTCCTCCACTGGCACAGTCTGCTTTGTCTCTTGTTTCACCTGAGACTTTTCTCTGGGAACAGGTGATTCTTGAGGTGCTTTGCTTTTCTCTGGGCTCTCTTTTTCTACTTCACTGCTCGTTTTCTCTTTAGTTTGAGCGTCAGACACCGTCACACTGGCTTCGCCAGCTGCTGATTCAGTTGCTACAAGTAAATCAGCTCTACCCTCCTCTTCATTGCTGGGGGAAGGTTGGTCTTTGACATTAGTTTTGGTGGGTTCCTTCTGGGGCTCCTCACTGGGTGCTGTGTCTTGTTCATTCTTGGTCTTCTGCTCCTCATCGCTGCCATACTCACTGTCACTGGAGTCAGATTTATCAGTCTCTTCTGAGTCACTGTGTTCAACACCTTTGTACACATCCACAGAGATCTCACCAATACCTACAAAGCAATGAAAGAGGCTGTCACATCACAATAAACTGTGTCCTGGGACATATCTATGAAGAAGGTCCCAAAATGACAAAAACAAACAAAACCCAATTAATATTTCAATTATGGCACTGGTAACAAATTATCAACACAAAGGAATTACAAAACTGGCCTCAGTAGTATCTCTACTAACCCAACTGAGCCTTGCAACTCTCAATGGTTTTGTCTAAGTTCAGCTGGAAACGGCTCTTGATTTGTCTTTTTGGAGATGTGAGGACAGGTGTGGCTCCTTGTTTCTGCTGAACTGTTTCACTCAGCTCCTTTAGGTCCATATCTGCTTTACTTCGATCTAGAGAATGTGCATATGTACATGAGCAATAAGGAAAGGTTTTATGATTTGACAGTCATAGTGTGTGCAGTAGAAGTGGCTTTTAAAATAGAGGGAGACATTTTTAAACACATTATTGTGTGTTGTAGTTTTTGTTACAAAGACATAAAGGATTCACCTAGATTAAGGTTCAGAATACTTCCTGTCTGTGGTGTCTTCTCCTGCTTGGGGATGCCAGGAGCTTGAGAGGGTAATGATTTGGGGCTGTCCAAGGAACCACCTGCACCACCAGGTCGAGGATGAGCTGGTGAGACTGTCGATAGATATTTGTTTTGAAACAAGGTCTACTGTCTACACAATGCAGATATAAGCAGACAGATATATGCAATGCTTGTTACATATATATGTTTTTAAATGATGTTATCACAGTTGCTTTATATCAGCAGATATACTGATTTCATTTTAAAGGTGACTACAGGTTTAGTAGTTGATAAATATATGAATAACCACATCTGCTAGCAACATACTGCTCATAGTTGATACAGGGGAGGACTTGGAGTGGCACTCACACACCTGTGCAGTCCATGGACTCCTCTCCTGTACTGAACTGGCTGTTTGATGCTTTTGTCTGGGACTTGTCGGTTGTTTCTTGTTCCCCATCTGAACCTGTATGAGCAGAGGAGTTGGTGCTCATGGGTGAGCGAGGCATGTCAGTGAGAGGGAGCCGGCGTCCTGCTGCGCTTCCTCCCACCCCAGCCCCAGGTAACAAGGTCCTGGTCAATGCAATTTTAGGCGATGCGGTCATATCAAAACTCAGCTTGATCTTTTCTTGCTTCTCAGGTTTGATGGGACCTGACGAGGGGTTAGAAGGATCCAGGAGCATCTGAAAATTATTGTCCGGCGTGTACGGCGTCCTGAAGGGGGCGTAATTAAACACTCCAAACTTCTTTCTCATATTCTCCACATAGACCTCCATCTCTTGCATGGCACTGTTGAAAATGCTTTTGGTCTTCTTTACAGAAAAAGGAATTTCCTTGGACATGAGGTAACAATTGTTTAAAGGAACCCAGGCCCTGAAAGAAGAAGATCAATAATATGTCTCTCGTTTTAACACAAAGACTGTAATATGCCACCAAGCCCAAGAAACTGAAGAGCAAAGCACTGATACCTGTCGTGCTGCCCAAAGAAGCGAGCATCCACCTGCCCATCTTTGTCCCGCAGAGCTTTAGCAGGCCAGAATGGAAACCCTTTCAGTTTGGCCCACACTAGAGGGTGCGGGTTACTCTGCAGACATACAGTAAAACACTGGAACTACAGAGTTGTACTCTAAAGATTTGTACATTTGAGAAGGTTCTGATAGCATGATCAGCAGAAACTTCAGGTAACTCAGCTTACACAAGGCTCACAGAACCAGTTGTCTCTCTTTTGGCACGCAGATAAATAACACTCAGGGCAAACTTCAATCTCATTCATCTGAAAACAAAATGAAACAAATAAATGTGCATTTAAAGATGGCTAAATTAAGTTTCAGATGTCATAGTGTTACCCATAATGAAAAGTAAAGTAATATTTACCTCATGTTCACAGATTTTTACTATCACCTTAGCTGTAGTTGTAAGTTTGTGGTTGCCTGAAATAAGGACATGCAATTAGGTAAAAACTTTTAAATCTTTTAGTTATACGGTTATTTTATATAAGACAGAATTACTGTTAATTGTCCTCATCTGGAAATGCACTCTAATAACACATTAATATCAGCTAATCTGAGGAAAGTGTAATTATCTGCTATTAACACAGTCATGCATCGTGTGCATTACTATACTCATTATACCATAACTGTAGATAAGTGTAATACAGCTCACACATCGAGGAGCATACCTCCGTTGTATATAATACAATTGTGCAAGATCCATTTTGCATCCGCCAAAAAGGCCTCTGTGCAGCCATACATTTTCTTTTTGACATTCTGTGGTGACAAAAAGAAATGATGTTCAAATGTCAAATGATTCAACTTTTCCACATTTACACTATCCAATCGTCGCGACTGCTCAACGTATTACCTTCTCAAGTGTGCAGAGATCCATAGGATGAAATATATACTCTGCATAATCAGGATGCTGTTCAAGAGACACGGGTTTCTGGAATGGTTCAGTCTAGGATTATGTAAACAGAGAAGAGAGTGAAGCTAAATAAACTCAACTAAACCTTAGCTTTTTTTCAATATTTATTACACCTTAACCTAAATCTTATTTTTCAACACCTGTCCCCTCTGCCACAAACCAACATGCTACCACCATGCTACTACTAAAAGTTCTAAAAGCCGCTTCAAACAGAAGGAGGAATACTAGTGGAGGAAGAAATCATGACGGGGTCTTGTTAGTGGTGTAATTGATTACCCAATTATAAGTCTTTCTCTGCGTGGAAGCTGCATGGGGGGAGCGAGATGACAAGCGGGGATGATCCTGAAAGAGAGTGAGAGGGGCAGCTGTATCCTCACCACCAGCTAGGATATTTACTTTCATGGTTTCCAGCCATGTCAGGCCCATCATTATCAAATGATTGTTAGTTGTGTTATTAGAAATTATTAGCACATGCAAATCAATATTATACCATGCTGGACTGTTTGTGAGGAGGTTGCACCTCAGGATGTGCAGATTATCTGATATGACAGATGGTAGTACAGTTATCGTTTGGCTGCAAAAGGTGTCTAAAAATCACCACTGGTCAGCAAAGAGGAGATGCCAAAATCCCAGTGATATACTGCATGTGAACATACACATGAAAAAGAAATTTGTGCCTTCAAACTTTTTAGCAGCACGAATTTCTGGAAACACAGGGGTAACAGAATACTTACACCTGGTTGTTTCATCTTCTGCAGGGCAAACTTTAGCAGGTAAGACAGCTGATCTATAGTAAGCATCATCATGGCTTTGCTTTGAGTCTCTATACACTCGGCAACTGTTATTTTCTAAAAGACACCAGGAGAAAACAAACACTTTTGTTATATCTGCACTGAGCATACGAAAGCCTGACAACCTATCTTTGTCATCTACAATCCATACTTACTGGTTGGTCTTATTTTATTAAGCCAATATAAGTACAGGATTAACCTACGCTTTACAACACTAATATATTTTTCACATTCCTGAGTGAGTACCTCACACTCCGGACAGAACCAGTCGCCCTCGGGCTCGGCTGGTAGTTTGAGACACTTGGCGTGGTACACCCTGGGGCAGAGCTCACAGCAGAGCACCTGGCCCTCGCGGTGGCACAACCAGCAGTAGAAGTCATTCCTGCCGTCCTGCGGTACAACATCAACAGGGTCTGTGGTGAGTGCTGGCTGCTTCACATAGTAAAAGGGACCATGTCTTAGTTCTGACTGGAATGCAGGCAAAAGAAACACAAAGTTGGGGGAGATCAAAATCAGGCCAGAGATTAGAGAAGCCAAGCAGACATGCAAAGCATTGACAAAAAGCACACAGAAGTTACCATCCAAAACACAGACTGACTCTCTTACACACTGACTGCTGTTTTATGAATCTACCATAAAAGAATTACAAGTCCAGTTATTCTAGGTAATGTAGCTTCATTCCGTGATTTCAGTCTGTGTTTTATAACATAAAAGGGGAAAACAGTGTGGACAATCTTGATGGGAATCAAGGTTGAGGGGATAACTAATTATTTACAAAGGACAACATAATGGGCAATGTGATTTACCACCAATCATTTATCTAATGCAATCATATTATCTCTGGGCACTCTGGGGACTTCAATCATGCCTCACTATCTGTCACTCTCCCTAACTTCTCCCAGTATGTTGACTGCCATACAAGGGACAGCAAAACCCTGGATCTATTGTTTGCCAACACAAAGCAGGCTAACAGTGCATCACCCCTCATCCTGCTTGGCCACTCAGACCACAACCTGGTCCTTCTCCACCCCACTTACACTCCTATGGTGAAGAGGAACTCCCCCACGAAGAAAGTGATAAGGGTGTGGTCTGAGGAACGCACTGAGGCCCTAAGAGACTGTTTTGAATGCACAGACTGGCAGGAACTCTGCAAGCCTCACGGTGAGGACATCGACGCCCTCACCCACTGCATCACGGACTACTTTAATTTCTGTGTTGAGAACACTGTGCCTTACCAAGAAAATACAGTGTTTCTCAAACAATAAACCGTGGGTCTCCCCACAACTGAAGGACCTGCTGAACAAGAAGAAGAGGGCTTTCTGGTCGGGAGACAAGGAGGGACTTAAGAAAGTCCAAAAGGATCTTAAATACAAGATCCGAGAAGGCAAGGAGTGCTTCAGGAGGAAGACGGAAAACCAACTCCAACAGAAAAACATCAGAGAAGTCTGGAGGAACATGAAACAAATCTCTGGCCACTTCCAGGACAATGGAGGAGCCACAGTGTCTGCTGGCCGGGGGTGGGCTAACAACTTGAATCTGTTTTTAACAGATTTGACAATGGCCCACTTATCACCTCTCCCACCCCCCAGGTTCCATTAACCCTCGTCCAGTTGCCGCCCCCCGGGTGCAATGCCATTGTCACCTGAGCTCTCCTCTCACCACAACCCTGCTTCAACCCTATCCACACATCTACCCACAACAGAGCCAGCCCCACCCTCCATTCCAGCCCAGCCTCACATCTACTTCACAGCTGAGAAATCAGCTCAAGAGGACGAAGGCAAGGAAGGCAGCAGGTCCGGATGGAATCTGCTCCAGACTGCTCAGGGACTGTGCAGACCAGCTCTGTCAGGTGGCCCTGTACATCTTCAACCTGAGCATGAGCTTGGAGAGGGTTCCTGAACTGTGAAAGACTTCCTGTGTGGTTCCTGTGCCAAAAATCGCACAACCCAGGGAGCCCAACCACTTCAGGCCTGTTGCCTTGACTTCTCATCTGATGAAGACCATGGAAAGGCTCATCCTGCACCACCTTCGGCCACTGGTGGGCTCAGTGATGTTCGCCTACCGTTCTGGAATTGGGGTGGATAACGCTGTCATCTACCTGTTACACCGATCCCTCTCTCACCTAGAGCAGGCGGGGAGCACTGTGAGGATCATGTTTTTTGACTTCTCCAGTGCTTTCAACACCATCCAACCTGCACTACTGAGAGGAAAGCTGGAGGGAGCCGGAGTAGGCAAACAGCTGACTACATGGACCATCGACTACCTTACCAACAGACAACAGTATGTGAGGCTCCATGACTGTGTGTCCGAGGTGGTAATCGGCAGCACGGGGGCACCACAGGGCACGGTTCTCTCACCTTTCCTGTTCAGCCTTTACACTTCAGACTTCTGTTATAATTCGGACGATTGCCATATACAGAAGTTCTCAGATGATACAGCCATCATTGGATGCGTATCAGACGGGAATGATCAGGAATACAGGGGGGTCGTCAGTGACTTTGTTGGCTGGTCTGAGACCAATGTACTCCAAATCAACACCGGCAAGACAAAGGAGATGATCATAGACTTCAGGAGGAAGTCACCCCCTACAACACCGGTGAACATCCAAGGGAAAGACATTGAGATAGTGGACTCTTATAAGTACCTGGGTGTTCACCTCAACAATAAACTGGACTGGACTACAAATACAGACGTCCTGTATAAGAAGGGTCAGAGTCGACTCCACCTGCTGAGGAGACTGAGGTCCTTCGGAGTCTGCAGGACTCTGTTAAGGACATTCTATGACACTGTGGTAGCATCTGCCCTTTCCTATGCAGTGGCCTGCTGGGGGAGTGGATGCACGGACAGGGACAGGAACAGGATTGACAAACTGGTGCGGAGGTCTAGCTCCGTGCTGGGATGTCCCCTGGAGTCTGTAGAGGTGGTTGGCAAGAGGAGGATGTTAGTAAAGCTGACATCCATCATGAACAACCCACATCACCCACTGCATGAGTATGTGAGTGGGTTGAGCAGCTCCTTTAGTCAGAGATTGAAACACCCTCACTGCAGGAAGGAGCGCTTTCGCAGATCATTCATCCCAACAGCAGTTAGACTCTATAACTCCTCAATCACGATGTCATAAGTCACTGGACACTGTGAACATCCACGGTCACCACTTCATGCATAATGGACCTTCCATGTGTATGGACATGTGCAGGTATATATGTATACATATGTATATTTAGTGTGTACATGTGTGTGTGTACATGTCTATAAATAGGAATAGTAGTGGTACAATAGTTATGTCAAGCTATATAGTTTATGTCTTCCATATTTCCAACCATATCCATAATCACATACTGTGTATGCTGCCATTGTATATAGTGTATTATCTTACTTTTTTTCACTGATTGTACTTATTTGTATTTTTGTATTTCCTTCTGATATCTGATATCAGTGTGTGAATGTGTGTGTGAATGGGTGGATGACAGGTTGTGTAAAGCGCTTTGGGGTCCTTAGGGACTAGAAAAGCGCTATACAAATACAGGCCATTTACCATTTACCATATCTGTACCTGAGCTGAGGTGACACAAAAACTTCCCCGTTGTGGGATCAATAAAGTCTTATCTTATCTTATCTTATCTTATCTTAATGTAAATTTGTGATTTGCTTTGAGCAGAAAGCAAGCAAAGCGTTCACATGGCAATGCAAGCTAAATCATAAGCCACAAGTAATCATGTAATTATTATAGTACAGATTGTAGGGAATTTTACTGAAATACTGGCAACTATAAAAGCATTTGTTAAAATTACAGCTGCACAGACTTCATTTTCACATAATACTCAGGCATTAACAGTATTAATCAGGTCAAAACTAACAGACAAACATAAAAAATATTGGACATGGCCTCTAAATCTTATATAAGCCCTATCAGAAACTTCCCAACGATACAATACATCACAAAAGAATTATCTTGTGCTATTAAAATTGTGTAACTTATTGAAGTCTGAGTTGACTTAAACTTCATGAATACTGTAGCCTGATTTGTCCATGCCTTTCACATTCAGAAGGGACAATATCCACTGCTCTTTGCAGTAAATAAATCTGGCATCTTGAATACACCTTTTGGCAAAATCACCAGTGATTGGTAATGATACAATATCTATATAGGCTAGTGCAGGATATTTAATCCCATATATTGAAAAGCAAAAATTCAAAAGAGTGAAGTGCTGATATTTTCTAGTAACATGTGATTCTCTCCTAAATATTTTGGATCATCTATTATTACAAATTTGAACAAAACCCCCTAAAACCCTTTTACATTATCAGTGCCACTAGATAAGAAACAAAATATTTTTGTAATTATCTGTGAAAAATGAGCCTTTAATTAAGATAATACATAAGAGCAAAATATATTTTCTTTTAACTATATAAATGTATCTTTAAAAAGTTTGGACTGTTGATATTTTTTATCAATTTTACTTAGGGCTGCACGATTAATCGTTAGAAAATCGCGATCTCGATTCATACTTATGTGCGATCTAATTTCCAAATGACAACGATTTAAAAAAAAAAAAAAAAAGACGACGATTGTACCGCATTTTGATCCGGGACGTACTCTGCATAAAAACAAGCGCTCACTTTTCCTGCTCAACATATGACAAGGGCGGAGCCTTATACCACGTGATACAGAAGCTGTGCCGTGTGAAGCTAAAATTGGCAGGGAAAAAAACAAGGGAGAGCACGACAGGGATGACGAGAAAGTGACAGGAGAAAATCCGTTCCGGTCAACCACCCAAACATCAATAACGGGAACCTTATACAGCGCTTCCCTAGACCCGTCGAACTCTCGCAGGCACAAAGAAATTACGGAGGCTATCACTTATCACCTGACCAAAGATATGGCTCCCATCAACACTGTGCAAAACGAGGGATTTAGGAAAATGATCAACACCCTAGACAAACGCTACACAGTGCCGTCCCGCAACTATTTTTCTATTGTTGCACTACCTGCTCTATGCACGCAGTGTCGAGCAACGGTGGAGACGGAATTTCAAGCAGTACAACATTTTGCGGCAACAACAAAACATGAGACATTTGTTGTTTTTATGTTTATTTATTGTTTTTATGTTCAGTCTCAACTGTTACGAAGTTGATGTGCAGTTAATAAGTGCAATAAATATTTATACTGGAAAAGAAAATCGTGAGAGAATCGTGATCTCAATTCTAAGCCAAAAAATCGTGATTCTCATTTTATGCAAAATCGTGCAGCCATAAAATATGATCAACTAGTTGTTGCTGTGTTATTATTATAAATGTAGTTTATTTATAAAAAAAAAAAAATCCTCAGCTGTGAACTGACTGGTACCTGGTCTTTGCTGCTGCTAACAGCACCTGGTTTCTTCTTCTTTTTCACTGGGCACGGTGAGGTCTCAGCAGAGGAGTGACCGTTGGATGACTGAGAAGGACTGGGCATCTTTCTTTTTGGTGCCACCCTTTCTGTTGAACCAGCCTCTGAAACTGCAGACAATAATCAGAGATCAAACAGACATATTGATTCTAAAAGCAGGAAAAAGTATCAGAAATGACAACCATCTTTTCTTGAACTCACACAACTGAGTGGCGCCACTAAAATAGCTTCTTTCAGATGTAATCTTACTTGCAAGGGGTTGCCACAGGTGAACTGTGAGTTAGCTCGTCTAATTCATAGTAATAAACCAAACCAAAATCACTTTACACATAAAAAGTTTAGAAACGCTGCAGGTGGAGAAAGAGAGCCTTACCATCTGAATACCTTGCATACTTTATTTTTACCTTTGGACCGTGTTGAGATCTCCATTTCTTCTGTTACAGCCTGTTCTTCTGTTTTTCCCTCTTCTTCTTCTTCCAAACTGAAAATAACATTGCCACAGGTATTCAAATGTGTAGTGCAGTCAAATGTAACAGTCAGCTGAAAATGTGTCATATTGTTATTTTTCTAAATGTTTCGGAAAAGGGGAAAAGACACCGCATGGTGTATGAGGAACGTTACTTTCTTAGTGTAATTACGATTGAACCAAATTGCACGTAAGAAAAAGGACCAGAATTAATAAAGCTCACTGCTGAATACAAAATAACCTCTCTTATTAATGACTTCCAGTTGTGAGGTTCATTAGTAGGTATGCAAGTGGTCAGGTTTTCTTAACCTTATTCTATAACTTTCTGGATCACCTCCTATCATGTGAAGAAAAGTTCTTTTAGAGAAAAAATGACAACAGGTTTCTGGTGAGAGTTGGGTCACATAGGCGAGAAGAAGTGTCTCAGTATTTCAAGAAAGGAGCTGAGCTAAAGTATTGCAGGTTTCAAAGACTTGATGTGAATGATATCCAGCAGTAAGTCTATGTCATGTCAAGAAATAATTCCTTTGATTTTCAAAGGTAAAAAAGGTGAGATTGACTTTAAAAGACAGAGTAAGCAAAACTTCAACAGCACAACACTACAAAACCTGAAAACAAATGCTCCACTGGTAATAGTCCTAACAATTTATGTGAATGTTTTGCAGCTAGAAGACTCAAAATGAGAGAGCAAACCAATATACCAGCAGCTCAGAACAAAGGCCACATCTTGATCTCAAGGAAAGTTAAAATTAACCAATACTGAGACAACATGAGTACAATGTGTGCTGCCATTCTCCATTTATTAGTATTAGACACTTTTCTCTACTGACCTAATAAATAGTAAATATGAAAACACAGGAAAGAAATGTCTGCGTTTTCTGACATCCAACAAGTTAACAGCATGTAAATAGTCTAAACAAAAAGTCATATTCATTAATCGAGCCAATACCAGCCAGCGCATCATAGTGGAAAGCACAATCACATCCACAGTTCTGTTGGAGAAAAAGAACATTCAAATGCAATCCAAAATGTGCTCTCAAACCAACAGGTTTTTTCTCATCTGAGTCACCTTGGTTTACAGGTGCTCTGTTGTCGTTTCTTTTGTTATTACGGTTTTCTCTGACGCCACAGCAGATGCAGTGGCCTCTGTGCTCAGATGAACCAGGTTTTTTCCATATTTATTTCCCTTACACTTCACAAAAACACCTTTTAAATGTATTGTTTTCATCCAGCTAGAATACTGCTTCCATTTCGATTATCTTGTTCCCCAACCCCCACACCCTTCAACCTCCTCAATCCCTACAGTAAGATGAAATGACATCCAGAAATACAGCACATCTACAGACAAAAATAAGAGTGCAGTGAAACTGCTTTACTGGCCTCCTCATCCAGCCTTTCTGGACAGCCTTAGACAGTTTACCCCTGCACCATCATGTCCTGTCCAGGCCAGGAAATACAACAACACACAAAGGGAAAGAGAGACAGGAGGGAACTCACTGCTGTCTATCCTGACAAAATCCCTTTATAAATCAGAGACCACAGCACGTTCAGTTCAGCACATTGTAACCCTGTAACCTTCTGACACATCCCCTTCCACACCCACCACTGCCATAACAATCATGCCTCAATGTAGGAAATGAACGGCATACCTTTTTTCCTTACTCACATACAGATTCTTCAGCCTATTCTTTAATCTTTATCTTTATCAATTGAGGACGTTGGGGGATGAGGGAAAAGATGGGTCCAGGTTTCCCAGAAGGCCTTCTCTCCCTGCTGCTCTCTCCTGCAATTGACAATCTTTAACCTCGGCTGCGAGCTGCCGATTGGCTCAAGCACCACACGGAGGTGCCTGATTGGGTGCTCAGCTCGGTGTGCCACACAGGCTCTCTTCTCCCCGCTCTCCTCAACCACAATGCTGCAATGCAGAGAGGACTGATCCTCGCTGTCACAAAAACAGTCGTGAAAACCAAGTCCCTCACTGCCTTAAAACTCCATCCAGTCATACTCTGGCTCTGTTCCTTTTATCAGACATGTAAGATGCAGCCCTACGGGCTTGACAAGGAGGGGATCAGATTCCTTCTCTCTGTGCTCTCAGCCAGTATATGTGTATGGCGTCCATTTTGAAGACTCTCTCTCTCTCTCTCTCTTTTTTCCTCACGCTCTCTCTCTTTGGCCAATGTGCACACTGCACACATAGCACGTACACACGGCACCAGTCAGATCTGCTGCACAGGACCACATGCAGCTTATGATGTGCCCCGGCATGCTGATATATAGCAAGGGCCCTAAAGGTGGACACAAAGATGAGGCTGAAAAATGTCACAGGCCTTTTACACACTATGGACTGCATAGCCTCCTTCCTCCATCTACTGTCAGCCTGAAAATCTGAGCACACAGTGTGACGTAAGCTGACCGTTAAAGCAGAGGTATTCATTTTTTTAAGCCAAATGTATTTATTTCCTTACATCAAGTACCTCAAAGACATGGATACAAATAGCATACACAATTCAAACACAGTTCTCATAAAACATAAATACAGACTACGAGATAAAACAGATACACGCTTAAACGTTTGACACTAGGAAACCGTTCTTGGATACTCCTGGTAAAAAAGGAAAGCGTGATGAGCGAGGCACAGAAGTCACTAAGAATTACTAAGCAAATGACCAGTTTTCTGTGGGAAAACCATACCTTAAAACATGTTATATCTATTTAAACATGCGAGGAAGGACTCTGTAAAGGCACAAACCAAACTAAAAAGGCTGTATGTGTAGGTGTGAGTGTATCTGTACAAATCCTGAAAAAAAGCGTAGTGGAATTGGGGGGGATTAAACACATTACCAGACACCATTCACAGCAAACTGAGTGTTGACTTTGTTGTTTCAGTCCTTACAAATCGTTCCTGAACCCTGGTCAAGCACATTTATAAACACCATATTATATCCAGGCCATAACCCCACTGGTTACATTTGACTTGCTCTGTCCATTATAATCATTGTCAATAATATTACATGGTATATAAATAATGTTGCTAAACCGACAGAAAAATGACACAATCATTGACTGAATTTAAAATGTGTATCTTCTCCATGCACACAAAACACCAACACCATTATGCATAAACAGAATTCAATCTAACCTGGTCGACTTCAAAAAGGCTGCAAAAGCTTCTCTGGATGAGATGAGGTTTCTGTGCAGAGCCTTTTGAGAGGAAGTCCTTCCCTTCTTTCCTTCTGTCTTACATACAAATACTCAGTGTGCTTGGAGCAGAGGGACAGAAAGGGGAAGCTCTCTAAAATGGCTGACACTCAGCAGCAGAGAACAACACTGGGAGGCAGTGCACACCATTAAGCTCAGGCAGTTTTTCCAAGCTCGTGATAAATAAGCAGCTACAGCATATTTACTCAATAAATAATTTGTATTTTTATAATAATGATGATCAGCTCACAGGCTTTTTAACAGCATGTTTGTTTGTTTTTTGGGGGAGGTTGCATTCCCCTTTCTGGGGTGAACTGGGTTCCGGATGAAAATACAGTTTTATCATTTACAGTCTGTTCTTCCCTGCCGTGTTAGTCTGGCAAACAATTAACAAGAGTACCCTGCTGCCTTGCTCTCATTCTTGTTCGAGGTCTAAATTAAACTTGCTGTGCTGTCAGTTTACCATCTGTTAATTCCTCTGGGATCTCCTCTCTGAACTGCTCTCCCATCCTGCCTGGTTTCTCTCACTGGGCCTGTCAAAGGCCAGGGACAGTCACAGAACGTCACTTCTCTTTTGAACTTTACAAAAGGAAGCAGGTTTTCTTAGTCAGACCATACAATGACCTTGGATGTGACCTATGGCCCTCTACTATGCATATTCACAGAGCCAACCAGCTAGCAGAGGCTGTCTGTTATACTATACCATGCATTGCTCTCCTTCCAGGCTCCACTCCTGTGCTGTGAGTGACAAATATGCTTCCCCTCCCCCATTCTGTCAGACAAACCTATATTATTACTCAGGCACAGATCTGGTGCCTCATAGACAAAGTAGTATATGTGGAAAAAGATGAAAATAAGGCTTACCTCTGTGGATGCATGGCTAAATACTCTGTGTGATATGTCAATGCTTATTAAAACATGGAGGACAGCCCTGTCAGCCCTCACCCTGCTCAGAGCACAGCCACGGCTCTCCAAGCTGTCCGACTCAACTGTTCAGATAAAAGCTACGCTAGGACTGGCTCCATGTGCTGTCAGCATATAAGGCAGCTGCTGATTGGCTGGTGTATTTCCTGGCTGCTTGTCTTTTGTTTAGCACAGGCAAGCTGAAACGCAGTACTCAGAGCTAGCAGGAATCTCTAGGCCCAGATCAAAATAATCAGCCACTGACAACCCACACATAACAAGAAGCCTGCAGACAACGTGCTATAAAGGAGCTCTTCAGTACAGCTACGAACAGCAGTCAGCAGTCACATGCATAATAAACAGGCCCGTGTGGTGTTAGAAAGGAATTTGTCTCACAAGTTTCCACCCTCAAAGTAAGCTGACATCATGGGAAAGATAAAGAAACTGCTATGTAAATAAAAGCCAGTGGGTAGGCAGACACAACATGAAATGCACTCTGTGTGTTTGACCTGTAAAGGTTCAGTCTGAACACCAAATTACAGTCATGTGTTTCAGTCATACCTGGGCCTTTGAACTGCTGTTGTTTGTTGTTAACAATGTGGTTGCAGTGGTTCAGTTTCTGTTATCACTTTCAACCATGCAGTATAATTCAATAAGAGTATAAGAATCTGTATGTTACTTTATATTTCATTGTAAAGGGTTCACACGTGTTTCTTTTTTACATTAAGCTTTATTTTCACTTCTAGCATTAAGTGAAACCTATAAAGCAAAAATTTAAAGTTGCCTAATTTTGACCAATTTTCTGTATAACCTTTTTTCAGTCCTTCCTGTCACTGAGGAGCGATTTTGAACCACTCTTCTTTATAATCCTGCATAAGTTCATTGAGGTTTGCGAGTATTTCTTTATGCACAGCTCTCTTAGGCCCTGGCACAGTGTTTCAGTCAGGCTGATGTCTGGTTGAACCACAAGAACACCTCAATTCTTTTCTTTTTCAGGCATTCTGTTGTGGATTTGTGTGTTTAGGATCATTGTTCAGCTGCATGATGCAGTTTCATGAAAGCTTTCACTATGGCAAAGCAAGCTCAAATAATTACCCCTCCACGACCATGCTTGACAGTTGGTATGGGGGTGTTTGTGCTGATATCCTGTGTTTGGTTTTGGTCAAACATCTCCACTTTGATCTCATCTGTTCAAAGGACATTGTTCCAGAGGTCTTGTAATTTACTCTGATGCTGCTTTGCAAAGCTAAGCGGCCCTGTAAATGTTCTTTTTGAGTGAAGAGGTTTTCTCCTGGCAACTCTTCCAAATAAGCCATACTTGTCGTTTTCTATTTTCTTTCTCTAATTGTAGTGTTATGAAAATTTGACGTTATAAACATTTAACATGCTAACTGTAAAGCTACCCTACATGTCTGTAGTCCAAATTGTAGCTCCTGGCTTTTTTGCAGTTTCTCTGAGCATTGTATAGGCTGACCTTGGGGTGAGCTTGCTGGGAAGATTGGCAGCTGTCTTTAATGTTTTCCACTGTTGAATAATCTGTCTCACTGTAGAATGACTGACTTCATGTTGTTCGGAAATGGAAATGAGGAGCAGCAATTACTTCTCTAAGATCACTGCTGATGTCTTTCTTCCTTAGCACTGTGTTAACACACACCTGAATGCCCCAGACCAGCAAACTGCAAAAAAAAAAACAGCTTTCACAGAGGTAGTCACACCTCATCAGTTAATCAAGTCCATTTGATTAGCAGTATGTGACGGCTACTTATCCTCTTAATTCCTATAGAAAGAGCAAGGGAGTACCTCTTCCTGTGAAAACTACGTGTTTGTCTCTTTGAAAATAAATAAAATGCAGTGCGATGGACCACAGAGGTATTATCTGAAATTTACACCCTTAACTTTCTCATTCATGAAAACACTTTACTCTTTATAACTGAGTCATTAATATTCTTCAAACAAAGAGCCCACGGAGCTGGCTTGTTTAGCAAAGATATATAGACTCATAGCTCAGTGCTCACTGCCAAAATAAAATTGGCATTGGTGACGCAAAGCCATCTACAGAACAATAAACTGCAGATAATAAACTACCCACCGCTCCTGTTTTCTATTCTAAATTCCAGGCATACATCTTGGCATGGAGTAATATGCTAAAGAAAGGAAAGCTCATTATTGTTCCTCTGTGAGGAAATGATTATTCAAAAAAGCCAGAGTGCAATTACTGTTGTATATTTCTGAAAACGTAAAAGGTTTGTCTTTTGAGCACCACCTGGCTCATTTCCTCAGACGTTTGTGGCCTCTCTTCTACAGGAAGTAAGACAACACTGACCTCTAGTGGTAAAACGTTATCACAGCATGCCACTCAGTAGCCCATAAATTCACTGGACGTCAAAAATTAACAAATTTATCTGAATTAATCTTCTAGTCCAAATGATAGCTTTTTTCTGTTGATTCAGACACATATGCTGCCAAATGAAGGAAATGAATGTTAGATGGTGCACGGTGTATAATAATGGCAATGATATTGTAGTTGTTATTTATTACCTTCGCGAGATGAACTCGGAAAATAACGATGTAAACTTACTGAAAAAAGTTAAACATTGCCAGAAGAGCGTGCTAAAGACTCTGGGGGTCAAAAGAAGAAAAACAAGAAAAAAAACTGCCCAAATTCTTCTCTTCGTCTGTATCTCAAATCACTAAATACCCCTTAAACCAGTAAGTGCTAGCTAGAAAAGTACCGGGTGTATGTAATCTATGATACATGATTAAATAGGAAGTTGACATAGAAACCTGTAAAATAAACTATGACTACACATATAACTGTGTAGAATCAGACTTTAGAGGTCCTTCTGCGAAACTGTCTCAACATATAATAAAGGTTTTAGGTATGATAATGAGAAAATTGAAAATTAAGACTCCTTTCGTGTATGTAGCCTGTTGGTTGCTACCTACCAAACGTTTCTAATTCATGTTAATAAAAAACTGTGTGTCGGGTATATGAAGAAAAATAAATATCATGTTTCCTAATATCAAATGATAAGGGAACTGTTCCCACGACACCTCTCTAGCCAAATAAAAACAGCTCAATGATTAGCTTGATAGTTAGCTATAGTTGTTACCGCATAACTCATTTCCAACCATTTTATGGTCGGAAAAGAAGTCGGAAAAGTCTGACATATAAACTTTAATATACTTGTGCCATACTTGTCTATTCAAGCCGTACGGTTAGGTGTCCACACTGTAGACTCCGCCCTGTGACCTTCGTATTTGAGTGGAGCTGGAGAGCTAGTAACTAGCCTGGCAGGCCCCAAGATGGCGCCCTAGTTAGATTTTTCCGGTGCTCCTGATTTAGATTTATTTTCCTCTCTCAGCACATCAGTTCTGCGGGTAAAATAAATCTCCCTGTCACTGCGCATGTTTTGTTTTGTTTTACCAGGTTCATTTCTTGTTTTTCAGGAAGACATTTACGTGAATTGCCCTTCTAATAATTTTGCTTTACCCACTGCTTACCCAAAGAAGTGATTAGCCTACCTCAGAAAAATTCCTGACAATGCCCGGGTGACTTAAATATATTTAATTTTATTAATATCTTATTCATGTGTCTAAATGTAGATGTTTTCACGTTTAACTGATAATTTGATTTGTCTAATGGCTGAAATGCAGCAAACCAAAAGTAAAGTCTCTTTTTTCCCCTGCATCTTTGCACTAAAAATCACACTACAGCTTTAATAAACGGTATAACTTAAAACACAGAAACGTGGAATGTGCAGTGATCGTGTTTTTGTCCTTTGTGGTCATACGCAGTGTTGAGAATGGGGGGATGGGAATGGGTGCGGGGCAAAGAAAGGCATGTGGTTAGCTGTTTGCAGGTAAACCGGTCTGAATACATTAATGATTGTGGGGCTATCTCCTGTCCTTTCAAACTGCTATCTCCTGTCCTTTCAAAGTGGTAAGGGGAGGGGGAGGGGATAAAGTGTCTTGTACTGGGGGCAGCGGTCAGTTTTCCATGTTTAGTGGGGGAAGGGGTACAGACAGAGGGCCACTGGGCCCCTCTTTGGCTCTTCATGGAATGCAACTGAGGCTCTCTATAGGCCAACAAACAAACCAAAAGAAACGAACAACAAAAAGGCACTTTTTGTCTCTCCATGAAAAGCACTCATGGGTGTGGTTCAATCCATAAGTCTTTATATGCTCATGTTACAATGATACTTTATTCATCCCAGGGGGGACATTAAAATGTTGCAGACACTCAATTAAAATATAAATATGTAACAAATAAAATGTAAACTCTCTATATTATAGTATATAGTATATATAAAAATATACTGTACATGTGTACAAGATAAACAAGATATTACTTGTGAAAAAAGTCCTGGAGACATGAGCAGGAGTTGTAAAGTCTGACAGACAGGAATGACTTCCTGTGGCACTCTGTGGTGCATCATGGGTCAAAATGGCCTCATGATCATGTATGACACCCCTCAGGCAATACTTACCGTCTTCACAGCAAATAGATAAATCAGAGTGCAGGGGTGGCTGCAAGTGCTGCAGCAGTTTGTGTCATCTAAGCAATTAGCTGTAAAGATAATATGTGACCAGCCTTTCACTTTTTTTTTGTTACATCCAAAAGTAAAGTGTTCCGACAGGAAAGATCAAGTAAGGATCTAACTGCATATTTAATACTTTTGCTTGTTCGCTCCCCTCGCCCTCATCCTGCTGTTTTCTCTCCATCTTTTACCCACGCCCCTTCTTAACTTGTAAAAATTCTGAACTGGTGTGCCGGAGAGAACACTGAGGAGATTATTTATTTAATTTTTTATCATCTGTGGTACAGCTTAAGGGCCACAGAGATTCCATGGTTATTTAAAAAAAAAAAATGACAGTATGCCATTAGTCTGTGTGATACCAGGCTGTACATGCTATCGATATGACTGACAGTCACTTTGCAACTGATATAACTACAAGATACTAGATGTGTGCTGCAATGAATGGTGTTAGATAAGATTTCACAGTACATAGTATATAAAAACTCAGATTAATATTTACAGTTAGTTAGTTGATGTTTATAATTCAGGCCCTATTGCATGCAATTATGCTGAATTTTACTGACATTGTATTATTAGTAATATATAATTCCTAACTTAAATAAATTCAAAATGGCTATCAGTGTTATGTTGATTAATTAAGAGGAATAAGAAATGAGCAACATTAAAAACGGATACTCTATAGATATGGAGGGCTAAGTAGTTTGTATGAAGCTGCTTTATGCCATTAACACTACATGTAGTGTATAATTGAAAATTTACATCCACTAATAATATCTGTGTCTGCTGCTCATATTACCTAAGGGTATTAAAGGAACGTGTAGTTCATTTTCAGGACGCGCCAAACACTTTGATGCGACCTATAAATGGGGAAAACTACATTACCCAGAAGTCCAGTCGACCTGCTACAAGCTGGCTCCCTCCGATCTGGGAGTGCTTCCCATTTAAACAAACACGGTCTTGCCGAAGATGGCGGAGAGTTTCTAGAGGCGTAAAACAAACTGGTGTACTCAATGAAAGCGTCGAAGCCGGTGAGTTTTCTGCAGTTGGTTTATGATTCAGTTATACGCAAGTTTTGAACACTGGCTCTGGTGTTTGTTTGAAAGCACACGGCCGTTACAGAGGCAGTTGGTGTAGCTTCGCTTTCCGAGCAGGCTGTGCTTTTTTACGCTACCGTGATAAAACGAACCACCTTACCAGTGTCTGTTTATGGGATATTTGCTGTAATATTATTAGCTCCTAACCTATAAGTGGTATCACAATGAACGTCGAGCTTGGCTTGATAACTATCCATTCTTGTTGGTTTTTGTATTTTTTGGCGTTTCCTTTATCCACTAGCTACAAAGTTTACGAGACCAAGGCTCTGATTCGCTGGGGTGCAATACCCTAGCTGTTAACACTCAGCTCTGCTCACGAGTGAACTCTTTTGTGTTTGGAAACGTTTACGTGAAGTTTGTGCCGCTGTTAGCATGTGTTCATTGTCAACACACACAGCTGAATTGCTTTGGGGACTATATTTTCTACCTGACAGCCCGCCTTGCTTTACAGTTTCGGTTCATATGCTGCTGGAGTCGTCTGTGTTCACAGCTAATGTGTGACGGTACACCGCGGAAGTTTTCATTAGTGGGGAAATCTAAATAACAATATTGAATGACCTTCTGGACTAGTGACTAGCTTCCACGGTGAATGTGGTGGAGATTAGCACTCTTAATTACGGTGTATCTACTTGGGTTTTGTTAAACAGAGCTCCCTCCTTATACTTTGACATAGAGACTTGGAGCATCTAAGTAACACCCATTAAAAAAAAAACAGTGTAGGAAAAATGACAAAATGTTTTTTCATTTTAAAATGGGACGGGTTTTCTCTAAGTGGTTGTTACATTAGTAAAGTTGGCCAGCTGCAGGGTCGTGGGCAACCACGCAGTATTTTCCAGTAGCCTACACTATGCTGCTCGCTTGCTGCTTGCAACCCAACTTGAACTGACTGGCTCAGCGTGGCTGCTCTGAACAATCCCCAGCATGTGGTATTTATTTGCATGACTGTAGCGAAATAGCGCTCGCGTGTTTGTAGTGGTTGGTATAACTGGGACTATCTCTCTACGTGATTAAATGTTGGCGTTCACTGCTGGTAAATCACATGTAGGTGCATACGTGAGCGTGAGAGACAGACGGACTGGTTGTGGAGGCAGATGGATGTGTTTCAGTGCAGAGGATGATAAACACTCGCAGGGTTCCGGTTTGGGTTCGCCTCCCTGTGCTTGTGCTTGACAAGGTGTATGCTGAGCACTCGGGTTTTTTTTGTTTGTTTGTTTTTTTTTTTGTTTTTTAAGGTTGTAAGAGGAAATTCTTGGAGAGCGTGCTCAAGTGTAGGCAACAGTGAGGGGGTAGGTTAGTCATTTCTCTGAAATGCTTGAGGACTAGGTGTGCTGTCGCTCTGTTTGCCCGGGGCCATCCCTGCCGATACTTGCAGGCATTTACATCTCAATGCAAGAGTTTCTGGGATCATTCAGGTATATATATATTTTTTTTTCTTTCTTTCTTTTTTGTTGTTGTTGCCTACTGTGGAGTTTTCTCACTTTCAGCGATTTCACACATGGGATTAAGTAGACTGTGATATCTCAGTAATGTGGACATTAGATGGTTGGTAGCTGGGAAAGAATGAGTAAGGATGGTTCTACTAGCAGTCTTTAGCTGTCAGGTGGGCTAACTTGTCTCATAGAATGCCATTACTCAAGTCCATGTATGTGGTATTTTTCTAAGTGGGCAGAATGACCACTGTGGGAACCTGTCCAATGAGCTACTTCTGCTCATATTCTTGGCAAACGGAGCCCCCTGTTTCCCCCCATTCTCTGTCCCTTTATCTACCACTCTCTTTCTCCCTCACACAGGGTGTCAGGCTGTGTTAACAATGAATCAATCTTTGGGGGGATTCTTTGACTGCAGATGGGGTGCAGAAGTGACTGCATTGCATGGCTTTCGCTCTTTGTCTGTTGGCCCCCGCATGGGCTCTCAATAATTCATTAACTTATCACTTTTTCTCATGGGCATGGGAGAAGGCTAATCGGTCACATGTCCCATGGATTCAGCACCCTAACGCTCACCCTATTAAAATGAGCATAACATTTGGAGGCATTGCTGATATTTGGGTCATTCTTATAGAGGTTACTTGTGAAACAAAGTATTGTATCCTGTCCTTAAAATAATAAAAATGTGAATTTCTGAGGAGTGGCTATGGCGGCTATGGCTACAAACTTATTTAGTGACATGAGTAAATTGGGGAACACATGAGTGCCTGCTTCCTGCTTGAAGCCTGAAATATATTGACCACAACAAGTTCAAACTGCAATTCTCGGGGTAAGCACAGCGCATTCAAAACAAACGTATTTATGAATGAAATGGTTAAAAACCTAATTTTTAAATAATATCAAAAAGTGCAGGATTTTAAAAATATTTTTACTGCTTTCACCTCGTTATGCAATGCTGCATTTTGCATAGGACTGCCATATTTGAGTTGTCTAAGACTTCTAAATACAGTGGTGGTGAGCTTGCAACTCTGACTGCCTAATCTGTCTTTGTTGAGCGGCATTTTTGTGTCATTAATGTCTGAATAGATGGCATTCTTTGACTGTTTCGTCAGTCTCCCTGCCTTAAGAGAGACAGAGAGACAGAGATAATAAGCTTAGTTTCGAGAAACTGCCAATCGGTCATGAGGTATGTGTTTATTTTATGATTAATAGTTGTGTGGATGAGCAGTAGCTTTGAGAGTACTCTTGATGACACAGAGCTGAAAGAACAGCCTGATTGTTTCCCCTAATTGAAATATGACTCCTTGGTCTTCTTACAGCTGTATGGGGAGTGCAGGGTTAGTCAAGGAAAGCGGTTGTTCCTTCATATGTAACTTGTAACCTGTTCTTATCATTTAGAGAAAAGGAGGATCTTTATATTTTTAGCAACTGTTTTTGTATTTGACGTTATCTTTACCCAGGTCTGTTTTCAAGTCAAGTTTGAGTATTTGTTTCCCTCACTTTGACTGGTCGTTCAAGGCTGTTTTACAACCAAGTTTAAGAATTCAGAAGCTTCCTGCGGTCAGCTCAAGCTGTGCATAACATCCTGTTTAATTCCCACATCTCAAGGTCACTCATGCAGTGACAGTGATCTGGATTTGTTTGTTAAAAGGGCACATACACACTGGCAGAACTCAACAGGTAGGTTTGCTTTTTCTGCCTACCTCTGTAGAGCTAAATATAGAAATCTGTTAAACAAGACAGTCATGTTTCCACTGCTGAAATATTTAGTTACTTTGCTCAAACAAGTGAGAGCGAGAGTATGAAATGAGAGCTGCCGAAACCAGATCAACCAGGGAAGGCCAGATCGCCACCTCACTGAGACCCAAGTCAAATGGTGCAGTTTGCACTTTCGTTCTGTTTGAAGTCACATGTCATTCATGCCCTCGTTGTCCTCTTCTTCCTCTCTGAGGTAAGACCCAAGTGTTAGGTTAGCTGAGCCATATGTGAGCCATGCACACTTCTAAAAGCCATACAGGCAGCCTGAAGCAATCATTGCACCCAATTCTAGTTTATAACCAGCGTGGATTTGGAACAGCTCTCGCTCTAGTCCTCATTGATTGGATGGAGGATAGAGTTTATTAGGGAAGGGTGTGCCAAGAGCTTTGTCCCCCTCCCCTCCTTGCCCTTCCTCTTTAACTTCAACTCCCCCTTTAACTTTCGCTCCCCGAGCTCAAGAATGCTCGTAAAAAGAGTTCACCTGAACAAGCCAGTGGGAGGGTAGGACCCTGCTCTAGTTTTGTTACTATTGTAAAAAGTTAGCAAGACGTTGTTTGTGTTTTGTTTAGGGCCCCCTTTTATAAAACTGCTCTGGGGAGAAGCAGCACGGGTGAAAAAAAGTTTGGTTTGTGAGATAACTGCTACCAGATGCTCTCTCTGTCTTTTTATTCAGCATAAGAAGAATTAGAAAGAAAGGCTGCAGAAGAGAAGAGAATAGGAGAGTGTCATTTCTGAATGAACTTTAAATGAACTATCCATGCAACAGTCTTAATTCAGTCCTCACTTTTCTTTTCCCATCAGTACCCCTCCCCCCTTTTATTAAAGACAAAATCATTTTTAAAAGTGGTACAACTTCTACACATAGTGACCATTAGACCCATAAAGGCTCTAATGTAACTTTTTTTGAGAAATCTATTCTTTGTAAATATGTGTTATGTTTATGTCATTAGTAGGGCTGCCACGATTAGTCGACTAGTCACGATTACGTCGACTATCAAAATCGTCGACGACTGATTTAATAGTCGACGTGTCGTTTGAAGCTTTGTAAGATCCTGAAAGACGCAGGAATAAGTAGCAGGATTTAAGAGTGTAATAACAGACTGAAACAGAAGATGGCAGCACTGCATGTACAAGGATGCCAACTGCCGTTAAACCCCGAAGAAGAAGAAGCTGTGTCCCAGAATTCATAGCGCGGCCCAGCTCAGTTTCCAACAATGGTGGCAGCTAGTTGGTTTTACTCTTATTATTCTTTCTGGGTCACAAAATAAATGTTTAACATATTTTCAGGCGAGAATGTAGCTGTGTAAACCTCAAATATCTGCTCAGTTTATCAGGACACCACATATTTTCAAAAGTGCTCCGACGTTTTCAGAGACGTCTGTTACCCACTAGCTCGATAGCTAGCCGGAGGCTAGGCTAGGCTAACTAGAGCCGTGAGAACACCGGACTCCCGGCAAATCGTTTTCAAACCGACCGCCGTCTTTCGCTACTCAGGTTAAATATATATATAAGTCACTTAGATAACTTCAAAATGTTATTGTTTGGCTTTTTTTAGTATTTTATTTGTTCCTGAGTAAATCGGTTTGGCTGAGATTAAAGTTTTTACACAGCTGAATAAACGTCAAGCAGACAGCTGATTATCAGAAGTGTGAGATGCTCAAGAATTTACTCCGGTGTCCTGTTATATTTTAGATAGCAAGGAGTTTATTAAACCACAACAATCTGCAGATTTCATTAAAATTTAATAAACTATCATCTTGTCTTTATTTTTAGTTAGCACATACCTTAAACACTTAAAGCTGTAAGCTAATGATAGTTATATAAGAGCAGATGCTGCTGGTGCAATAAGCTGTATGTCCAATGGATGATGATCTGATTAGTCGACTAATCGCAAAAATAATCGGTGACTAGTCGACTATCAAAATAATCGTTTGTGGCAGCCCTAGTCATTAGTGAGAGTCTCAGGAATAGCTCCAATTTGGGTCAAATGCTTGAGTGTTGTGGAATTGGTTTGCTATCAAAACAACAAAGGGCTTTGTTCTCTGCAGAGTTTTCAAGGTTCTCTGGCCTAACTTTTCACAAAGCTTGTCTTTACTGGCCTTAATATTAGTAGTTTAGTGTTTGTTTGTTTTTTTTTGTTGTTTTTTTTGGGGGGGGGGGGGGGGTTATAGTTGTTTTTGTTGTTGTTTTTGGTTTTTTAAAGATTGTTTTGTGTACACATCGAAAATGAAACAGTTTTATGTTGACTTTCTGTGGCAGTGGGTTGTGGTTTCTAGGAGGCCTGGGGAGTGTCTACAAGTTATGTCAGCGTTTCCCCACACAAACACTTTACTCAAGTGGGCTGCCCAGGTGTATTTGGTGAAAACAGGTGACTAAATTTATTTTCTTTCTCTGAGAAAATGATGGCATCTTTGATTGGACAATCCTCTCATTCTTATTTAGAGTTCAGTTGCTGCTAACCACCTAGCACCGGGCCCTTCCTTCCTTCTTGTGTTTTCACCTTACAGTGGCAGCTAGCAGGTGTCCTGCCTTCTCCACACACACCTTAACTGCAGTCTATATGATAAAGGGCAGCTTTAGAGAAGGTCTCCACCTAATTCTCCTGACATTTTCAGGAGTTCATAGCCTTGGTTATAAGGTCACATTAGTCATCGCTCGCCTGAACTGTAGTGTCAACACGGCCCCATAACAATTTATACTCACACTTGAGGCATGCTTCAATCGCTATAGTCATATCCTGAATGATATGTGTCCCAAATCACTGCTGAAATGGGAATACAGGGAGTTCAGACAGGAAACAGAGTGACTGCTAAGATTTTTTTTTTTTTCCAGATTTATATGTGAAACATTGTTTCAAATTTTTTGTGCTAGTCTCCAATTGCACATCCCTGTACTACTCATTGAAATATCATAGAAATGCCTGAGGAGACACACTCGTGCTACCAGCCTAGCTGTGTTGCACTTGGTTGCAAAAGTCTGTAGTCAACACAGTCAGTGAGTATAAGCTGTTTGTGTGTGAAAACAGCTTGAGACAGTATTTGTCCTCTGGCATAAGTGAACAGAACAGTCATTTTACATGGAAATTGCTTCTAAAGCATACGGTAACATGTTAATTAAGGTGCTAGTAGACAGCTACTCGTGTGTTCTTTAATGCAAAACAACTGATTGTGGTGCCCCCACAATATCCTGACTAATTAAATTGAGTTCCTTGCTATTTTTTAATGTGTTTTATTTTAAGGTTAGCATTTTTTTTTTTAGGTGGCTAAAAGACATTTTGTTTCTGTTTGTACATTGCTCACCTTCAGTGTCAATTCCCCTGTCTACTTGGTGGTATACCATTGGCCACTGACTTAAAACACACTGGCAATGAATAAGTACCTCAGACAAACCCACTTCAAAGAAGCCAAATGATCATTTTTTTAGCATCAAAATTAAACATTTACTGTAAATTGACAATCACTCCTTTTGCACTTTACTTTTTTCAGTGTGTTTTAATAAAAATGTGTTTTCAGCTTACACCAATTTAACATTCAGTTTGCTTTGATTGTATTAATAAAAAAACAATGTGTGAGAGAGATTTTCTATTACCACAGAGTCTAAAAACACCGAGAGATGGTTTTTGGTTCATATTGCCCAGCCCTAGTTTCTAGGTCTGTCTGAACTGGGAACCAGCTGTTGGCATGCATGGCACTGCAGTCCCAAGTTGTAAGAGGATATCTGACCATGCAAGCAGGGACTGTAGGGGTACTGTCTCTGTAGTTCATCTGAAATTCAAAATCTTCTTTCATTTAGTAAATTAGCACAGATTGCAATGAGTGTGTGCATTTTTTTGCACACAGCACTGAGCTTAACACTTTTTTTTTTTTCATTTTTCCATTGGCCTGTAATAAATGTTATTTTATTATAGCCCTGAGTTCAAAGAAAAGTCATGAATGACTTACTTCCACGCCATCGTTAAAGGCTCCAGACTTACTACAGCATGTCAACACTGGCAAGGCATGTGTCAGATAATTTACTACACTTGTTTCTTATATGTGCTCTTTCCCTTTTTTTTTTTTTTCTTCTTTTTCCTCCTCTTCTCCTCACGGGAAGAGAAAAGTGTTCTTTTCACTATTACTGTTCTTTTCTGCCTACTGACGTCAGTCCTGTTTACGTGGCTTGTCGTTAAGGCAACACTCTAATCAAAAGGTTGCTCTGAAGCTTACTGCTGTCCCTAGAATAGCAGAGCTAACACTTGCCTCCTGATGTTGCCACATCACATCAAGCTGTGCAGTGAAGTCTTGGTTTAAATATCAAGCAACGCTTCGAAAAAGTTGAGCTGAAATTTG
Source organism: Copadichromis virginalis (assembly GCF_057382275.1). Taxonomy (NCBI): domain Eukaryota; kingdom Metazoa; phylum Chordata; class Actinopteri; order Cichliformes; family Cichlidae; genus Copadichromis; species Copadichromis virginalis. The sequence goes on along the minus strand of NC_140622.1, from coordinate 11,638,886 downwards.
ATTCTTTATTTTATATAGAAGTGGCTTTACTTTTGCAAGTAATTACTATGTTTCTATTTGCCCTGTTTTATATAGATAGATATATATTGCTCTTGCCATATTGGGAGAATTGGTTATGTGTGACTATGGTATGATTAAAAATGGAAATAAAGGTCCCTGTTCAATTAGCTCCACCAATGTGTCCTAGTCAAATCCTCTGGACATGGTGGCCACCCTTGAAATAGAATTCCAATATTATTTAAAGCAGTTAATGACTTTGGTTTTAAGGCAATGTGAAGGTCAAAACCAAACTTAGTGTGGCAGGGCACAAGCTTCATCTATAATCAAGAAATTCATTTTTAATATCCAAATGGGAGTGGTTTTAGATTTTAATAATGACATAATCTGAGCCCCCATTTACACAGCCCTAAAGACATCAACAGATAACTGTAGGATGTGCAGTAGAAATGAGTAAGGCCTTCACTTTGAAGTAAGAGTTTTAAAAGTTTCTGATTCCGGTTTGCGTCACACCTAGTTTCACTGCCACTTGGTGGTTAGTTAGCAAGACTAGTTTGCAGACATGTCGACCTTTTTTTTTTTTTTTCTTTTTTTTTTTTCAGACTAGAGGCAACTGCAGTAATCTGCTAGTGACCAAAGCAATCACAAGGAGGTTTTGGGTGCAGCACCCACTTTGGGATAGATTTCACCTACCAACAACCAGCAGTCAGTCTCCAAATACTTAGGGAATGCAGGTTTTTCCCAAGTGGCTGAAGGTTGCAAGGAGGTCACTGACTGATCTCTAGGTTTGTTTCAGTGTTTCAGGCCTAACGCAATCACACTGTTCAAGTAAAATAAACACTGAGGGAGGAAATTGGAAGCGGCATCATGTCTTCGTTTTTTCCTCCTTTCACTTGTTGTACTGCTCTTCTTTGTCATTCAGTGAAGCTGCGTTGCTCTCTCACTCACGTAACTGAGTAGGAGGGGAGAGAGTGAGAGGTGTGCTTGCAGCAGGAGAAGAAAGACCTTTTTTTTTTTTTCTTTTTTTTTTTTCTCCGTGAAGCAGTACTGTCTGTAGATATTATGTCTGTGTTCTTTATTTTAAAAGTTACCAAAGGGCTATGCAAAGTGTTAATCTGAATGATCTGAACGGTGGTGATATCAAACCTGTGAGTGAGATGGAGGAGCTGAGGTAGCGTACATTACTATATTCTAAGAAAAACAAACAAAAATAAAACAAATATCAATAGTCTTAAAAACCCAACATTATAGTTATTGACTATGAGGTACAGTCCTAGTATTGGTACAGAATGAATTATTTGGGCTTTAAGAGGACTTGTAATTTGTGGGAAAAGGAGACTTCTTTAAGAGACAGCTTTATTTTCACACTTTGCTTCAAGTAAAACAAACAAAACAAAAACCCTGAAATGATGCATTGTACTCATACTTCATAAGCATTTTTTTTTTTGCCTTGAGGAAAAATCAACAATATTTCATTTTTCTACCAGCAGAAACAGCAAATGCAACTTTTGTTGCTTTATACTTCAAATAAACATAAACCAGACTGTAAATATGCATAGTGGTGTGTGTCCGCTCAGTCAGCCTGTGTTGTCCTTTGCTTGCCCCCTTGAAGAGCGAAAGACTTGATTAGCAGTGCAGGCTTAATCACTCAGCAGATGGGACAGAGTGCAGTGTCACCAAGGCAAAAACAAACCCACAGTTGGATTATGGCTGGCTGTGTGTCTCTGTCCTCTTGGACTGAGCAGCTTTGACTTGACTCCTAAACACACTCCCAGGTGTTGTGCTGAATCCCAGCAGAGAGCCATGTTTCTTTTTGTCTCTCCCGTTAAACAATTGGTCGTTGCTGTCCTTATCAGTTATTTTGTCTAAAGCATGAAATAACACAATGAATTAAAAACTATAAAACAGGGCATGTTATATAGCTTGAGATGATAAAGTCTGTTATCTCTTCTGTTTTAATTTTTTTTTTTTTTTTTTTTTTTTTTGCACTGGGTGAAAAGCAAACTAAAAGAAACTTTACTGACGGGCTGTAAAATCCTCATGTATTCTTAACCAAGGTCAGCATCACCCTGGGAGATCAAACAAGGCACGTATTGATAGTTCCTTCTGCTGTTACTCCTGTTAGTAAAATCCTTTTTTTTTTTTTTTTTTTTTTTTTTTTTTTTCTTATACCTAGGCTCCGTCACCACATGAAGCTGACCATTTAAAAGAAAGAAGTAGTAAGAGGAATACTAGGATAGAGGAGGGTTCAAAGTTGGGAAACTGGCGTCAGACCGTCTTTTGACTGGAATTCTTTGCAGGGGTCAGAGTTCAGAGACTGCAGTGTGGTGCTCTGATTGGCTGTGGAAAGGTGAAATGAAAACCACAGTAAACTTTTGACCCCGGCGCAGGAGCGCTGCAGGAACGCCCAGGCTCAGCTCTGGCGTAGTGGAACAGAGCCCGCTCTCTTCCTGTGTTTACTCCACCAATCCAACAGTGGGGAGAAGAGGAGGAAAGAGGAGGGGGCAGGGAGGGAGCAGATAGGGAGGAGGGAAAGACACGAGCAAGAACGAGGGAGAAAGGAAAAAGCGAAAGCTGAGAGAGAGACACAGTTGAAACGTTAAAAACAGAAAGACCCTCTGTCTCAACAGCAAAGCGAAAATCAAAACTGCCAAATCAAACTCAGTGTTTTCTGTTGACATCGCCAAATTTACAAATATCACAAACAATAATTACAGTGGTTAAGATATCGTCTCACTGATTTAACTTCTACAGGAGATTTGCCCGCTCATTGCATCAGTTGCAAGTGGATATGTGTTATCAGGCTGGGCAGCATCGAGGTTGATCAGGCACTGGTGTTCTGGCTCCCCAGATAAAAGGCTGTTTAGCTATTGATTAATGAACTCATTTCCATAATATTAGCCTTGTGTGATCACAGCTGACTGCATTCTGTTTGGTCTGTGGTCTCCTCTGGACGATGCTGCGCTTATCACCTCAGTTTTTGCACCAGCACATGAAGCCTATTGAAAAGGAAGGGGTTATTGGGGACGTAGAATTAACAGTTGTGCAATGTGACAAGTTAGTTGCTTGAATCTATGCCGGCGTATGTCCTATCCTCTTCCTTTCTATTCTTTGTTCCTGTTGATGATGGATAGTTGCAGGAGATGCAAGTGTGACGCACACACACAGTGGAATCTGCCATGTCTTTGTTTTCACCTTCATTTATTTTCCCTGGTTTTTCTCCACGTTGCAGTTTGTGTGGGAAAAAATGGGGAGATGCACACACAGCCTGTCCAAGCTCTCATGTGTGTTGTGTGCATTGGAAAAGGGTGGGGGATGTTTTCTTTTTCTTTTTTTCTTCTAGAGAAATAGGCAATCCTATGAACACAGTTTTCCCTCTGCTATGAGCTACAGTCTTACTCACCACATTCATCTATGGACATCTTGTATTTCTTTATTGAAAAGAGTGCAGATGGTTAGAATGGGTTTTACAATATCCGTCATATGTGCAAAATGTGTTTGACACTTGACTTTTTCACACATTTTATTTCTTCGCTTGTCAATAAAATCGAATTTGGCATTTGTGACATTGTTTTTACCTTAAAGACAAAGGCTTCTTTCTTCTTCTTTTTTTTTCTTTTTTCTTTTTTTTTAAATTTAGTAAAGCAGAAATGTGTTTTGTTAAATTATTGGCAGTGTTGAATCACACCTCTAGACACTCCCCAGCCAACCAGTCTTTTTTTTGCGTTGTTTTCATCTGCGTTTCTTTTTTTCCCCTTTTTCTCTTAGCAATTTACAGCTTTGTTTTTTAATAAATCCTCACTTCACATATGCTTCACATATGTCTTTCTCGTCCCCTTTCTCAAATCTCATTGCATGGCAACACTCTCCTCTTTTGCCATCAAAACCTTTGGCTCCAGTTAAGCCCCATTAGCTCAGGTTTCATTGAAATCATGTGTAATAGTGGAATGAAAATGTTGGCAGGGAAATGGCTAATAAGGAAAATTCACAAGTGCATTCAACTCTGACAAATATTTCTGGATGTCATTTTCCAAATACAATTAAGAGGGAAATTCCTAAAATGTCAACATGAGAGATGGCTACTAAACAAAGTGAAATTTAGTCGTGTAAAAAGCATCACAGACAACACAGACATAGGTTTGACTTTCTTTCCTGATCAAGGGGCATATATTATACTGTCTGTGAATCCAAGAGGGATTTAGATTCCCATGTTGAAATGCCTAAATTTGCACCATTAAAAAGAATATTTACAGCCTAATGCAACAAAAGGCTTTTGGTTCTGGGGTCATTTCCCTCCTTTATAACTATTCTGTGTGGGATTCATTTTTATTTATTTATTTTTAACAACTCATCAATCTGTATAATTGAGCTAGGGGTCAAGAAGGCTAAGCAAGTGTCTCAATAATGGAAACTGGAGCATATTGGGGTCTGCTAGACCTGATGTGATTTTATTTATTTTTCCCCAGCTGTTTAATATTATGCCTTTCTGTTTGGTGCAGACTGTCGAAATGTTTGCTTCAGTTTTTAACAGTTGTTAAACCCGTACAGTTTATGAAAGAAACAAGTTAACAAAGCTTGTTAGTCTTTGCTGATAAATCTGCACTTCAACCTTTCATTCCTATAAGGTAGCGTGTGATCCAAAAAAACAACATGGTGACGGTGACATGCTAACATTGAAACTTCAGAATGTGTAGCCCAAACATGTAATCTGTTGTCCTTGTCTTATTTTTCTTCCATTGCAGTGTAAAACTGCTCTGTTAATAGTTGGTTGTTTTGGGTTCCCCCCCCCCCCCCCCCCCCCCCCCCCCTTCTGTTTCTTTTAAACCCATAAGGCATTTGCTGTCTGGTTCCATTGGTTCCATTATACTCTTGGGTAGTTCGTGCAGGTAGAAGGAAACAGGGTGGCCACTTGCCAGCTGCAAATTTATCAGTCTGTTGCCTGCACTATTCTCATGTTGATTAAACTGGATTTCACATGAACTTTATACTGTGTGCTTGGCAGATTAAAATCCATTTGACGTCTGCTCTGACTGCATTTGACATTTTTCTTCCCACATGTACCTCCATAGGGTTACAGTTAGGGTTAAATTATATGTTTGACAGCAACTTTTGTCAGCTGTACACCAAGCTGCTAATACTGTAGGTAACAATGAATATCTAGGAATTATTTGATTCCGTTGTCATTTCATTAGAGTTGGGTTGTGGCACCTCATAGCCTACAGTTCTGTTTTCAAAGCAAAAGAATGCACTACTTTATGTTTCTCTTAACTGTAATTTATTATAATATGGAATAATTAAACCATCATAATAAGATGGTGAATTATTTCGATTTATTCAGTTACAAATGTTACTATGAGGTGATTAAGAAGATAATTCCTCATCAATTTACACACCAAACGACACTGAAGGTAGCTCCCCCTTCACAGGCCATTTGTCCTTGCTCTTGGCAATGTTTTTGTTGACTCAGAACAGGCTTTTAGTTATGAATACGCACGTAACCATGATTGGTCTACATAAAGTTCACGCAGGCAGTGATCTTAACAGAAGACTGTACATTTTCCTCTTATTGATATCTGATCATATTTGCAAGACCAGCACACAAAGGTGGCCTAACATTTTCTAGGCAAAATGTATCTTATGATTGGCCTCATTTAATTGACCTCTTTTGTTGTTTAAAAAAAAAAAAAAAAGAACGGGACAAAAGGTCATGGTAATTTGTCTTTGGTGAGAAGTCTAAACCTCTTTGGTGGATGCCAGAGTTTATTTTATATGCACAAACTCTGTTGTTGTCCTTACAATTGGTAGGAAGTGTCAAGAAATGATATTACCCCTCTTGTGTCCTGCACCTGCAGACTAGTGACCCCGCTGAGTGACTGGATTGCTTTCTGCATCCTTTGCTATGATATATCAACTCAGGGGCATAGACATTCCTGACTGTACAGAGGGAGATTGCAGCAACAGTTCAAAAAGGAAAAAAAAATTACTTAGTTTGCTTCGTCTTGATGCATTCTCAATCATCCAGGAAAGTAAATCTCCAAAAGTTGATTCTGTTCATCTGGATGTAGCGTTTTGTGGGAAAAACGTTTCGTCACTCATCCAAGTGACTTCTTCAGTCTCAGCTGACTGCAGGTTTCCCCAATCTTATTAACAGTACATTTGCATAATGACTGAAACCAGCCCACTTAAGGAACAATGGGCTGGGAGGTCAGTTCCTTAATCGTAATTATGCAAATTCTCATGACCATTGATCAACCACCACTGACCAAAACCCACTAATCAATGGCCATGAGTACCATTCACAGAGAGTTGGAATGGCTCCAATCACAGCACTGTAAGATGGTGAAAGATGTACCCTTAGGCCCCCTCATCGATTCATAGATGGTCTTTCTCTTTTCACGTAAATGGCCTCCTTGACTCTGCGCTCAAACCAGCGTTCCTCCCTGTCCAGGATGTGTACATCCTCATCATTGAAAGAGTGTCCACTGGCCTGTAGGTGTAAATAGACTGCAGAGTCCTGGCCTGATGAGGTAGCTCTTAGTTTGCTGTTTTAATGTCTTCTTTTTCAATCTTAACTCTATTTTTTTTTCCTTTTATAAAATTTTTCTTATTCGTTAATTTATTTTTAGGAGTACACCACAGGAAACTGAGCACCTTGCAAGTATCAGTATAAATAGTCCCAGGGCTGTTTCAACAATGCACTTCGTGTGGGTGGGGACGAGCATGTGAAACATAACCATGACTTTTGTTTTCATCAGAGAGCTTACCTTCTGCACTCCTTACAACAATCTATCTAACTCACAAGGACTATTAAATAAAAATATATCTTTAAACATTCAGGCTACTTCTAAGATTGTTTCTGTGTAATTTTACGAGTTGGAATATAATTTGTTTTGGTTTATATTAAAATTCAACATAAGGCTTCAGGATTAATGAAACTGTGTGGGAGCTTGTGTTGGTGCAAGGTCCAGTTGCACTTAACCCAGTATATAGGTGCTTTTATGGCCAGCAGGAGGTGGAGAAATTCCTTGAAGTAAAAACAGGAAGTCATTGTGTCCTTTTGTTTCCTTTTTGCACTTGATTCCCCAGACTCTAGTGGACACCTTTTGTTACTTTATTACCTTACTCTGTGTGTGTCTGTGTGTGTGTGTGTGTGTGTGTGTGTGTGTGTGTGTGTGTGTGAGATGAAGTAATGAGGCTAAACGGTTCTTGTAGCCCAGATCTATCATGCTTTAAAATGTACTGACTACAGTGTTTTGTTTTTTTTGTTTTAAGACAAATACTTCCTGCTACACTTAAAACACTTAGATCCATTTTTCAGGGGTCTTTAATTTTGTGCATGTGTACCCCAGTATGTGTCATCTTTGTTTAGGGTGGGTCTGTGGTTATTGTTGGGCCTGCCGCTCTTTGTCTAGGGGAGCTCAGATTTCAGGCTTTATTTTAGGCTGAGCAGGAATGTCCTTCTCACTATTCTGGTTCTGACTGACTGACGCTGCTGCAGCTCTGGCCTTGAGCCAAATGTCAGTAAATCAAAATCATGGATGTAACTGAAGTGATGTGCAGAATCCTGAAAATGTAAAGTTATTCACCAAGTGTACCTAAACAATGTCATTGGCATTAAGCCTGTAAAATGATAAACATGTTCTTATAGAAGTTTTCTTGGCTCTCTTGTACATATCCACCAGCTAGTGAAGCAGTATTTGCATAGAAAGTTCATTTAAACATTAAATCTGAAGAGAAACATGAACATTCTAGGACCACAATACCCTTTCAGATTTATGAAAGACAACTAAGTGAGAAAATCCATTCACTTTCAACAAAACAATAAAGTTCCTGATAAACTCACCTCTTAACATTAGCTAGACTGCACAGTTGTGTAACTTTTCAATAACTCTAGTAACTGAGGTTGCTAAAGTTACTTAACTGATACTTGTTTGTAAGACCAGCACACAAAGGTCAGGAGCAATTCTGACTTCTCATCATGTGTATTTACCTCAGTACCAGAGTTTTAGCCAGGTAAAATATGACACAGAGGATGTTTGAATAATTGTTTTATAGCACATAACAGGGAGTGTTTGCAATGGTGCTGTGTAGTTTAGAAGATGTGAGGATGCAAAATTCTGCTCATGGAGCTGGTACCTGTTATTGATTTGGACATTCAACTGTCATCTGTATCATGTTTACCTAATCTATTTGTGGTGGAGTCATCTACATGCAAGTCTCAACAGAAAAAGTTGGATGTTCCTCAAGTAGAAATGGTATAGTTAGGTTTAGTAGTTGAGTCATTCTGCTAGTTTTAGTTTAGAAAGTAGAATTTGTTGGGCCCAAACTCTTGCATCCCACTTGTTGATTCAGTCTTGCACCAGTCATCTCGCAACTCTCTCTGGTTGCTTCTCCAAAAACACCCTGGTAGAAAATGGCTATCTGCAGCCTTCCTTACATACTGGTTCCAGTATGAGACTTGCGTAACTTGCTGTTTTGTACCACTTCGGTGTAATTTTGGCATTAACTTAAGACTTCTCAGTAGAGCAGGGCGATATGGCCAAAAATATTTATCACGATATATATTTGAAAATTTGCGATAACGATATAATTGATGCGAGACAAAATACAACTCCACAACATTACTAGCGCAAAAAGACAACCTTCCATTTATTTTCACTTAAACAGGAAGCTGGTTTTTATGTACATTAAAGCTTTATAAAAATGTAACAGTGCAAATGCAAATTCCTTGCTGAAAGTTTAACCAAAAGGCATTTCCAGTAGAAATGGGCTGACATATCCTGAGCATAACCATGTATAATATCCACTGAAGTTAAAAAGAGGTGCTTTGCAACATTAAACTGCAGTGTGCAGTACGTATTTTTCGGACCATAAGGTGCACAGGATTATAAGGCACATTAAGCGAAACAAAGCAGTCAGATAAATCAAACTTTATTAAACTCATTCTTCTTGCTTCCTCCACTTCTGTACCATTGATTCATTAGTGTTGAATTCTCTGGCAGCTGCTCTATTGTTGTTGCAGTATATTAATGACTAACCTTGTATTGTGGATGGATTTTCTCAGTTGTTCTCCTGACTGAAGTTTGGTCCGTTTACAGCATCCTGCCATGCGATTGCATTTGTCTCTAACTATCAGGAACTTTAACGTTAACTTTTATAAATGGAAAAGTGTTAGTGTTCGTCCTCCAGCTTCACTGTTTATGTTATGCTAACATAGCTGTGTCGCTAGCGATCAGGTAGCACATCATTATATACCAGCTAGCCCAACTTCAGTAACCCTACAAACGTCACTGCTGTTTAGTTTCCCGTCTTCATTTATGTTGGACGTGATAGCAGAGCTGTACGTTTGAATCTTTTCAGAAATCTCAGTCAGAACATGCAATATCATGCTTAGGTAACTAGCGAGCTAACTTCCGCTAGCTTCCTGCTAACTTCTAACTCCATTAAATGTAATAAATTTTGTTTTCATGGATGCCTGGAAGTTAAACTTCATAGTTACACCTGGTAAAGCAGCAATGCTGATCGTTTTATTAAAGATGAAAGAATTGAGACAGTTTTTTAACTCTCAGTGATGCTGCAGTGTTCGTTTGACCTGAAGATTATGGAGTTTAGGACCCAGATTACTCCCAGATTTAAGAGCATCTTAGTTCGACAAATACGACAATAACGACGGCCGCTTGCATGTTCTGCAAAAAAATGTGCTTTGTCGTGTATCTGACGGACCAACACCAAACCAGTTCCACATCACTGAAGTTGCACCATTTTTACAAACCAATTCTGGTTTATCTGTTTCACTCAACAATCGGCCATGTGCGTATGAAAACAAAGGCACTGCGCATGCGCGTTTTACTCATATTCTATCGCGATATTTCATTTTCCTATCGTTGCCTAACATTATACCGGCATTACCGTGAATGGTATAATATGGCCCAGCCCTACTTTTCAGTGCTTTTTTTTTTTTTTTTTTTTTTTTTTAATAAACTTTTTTCTGTTACCTTTTGTTACTCGTCCTCCCTAAGGATCAGGTCTACAATTGTACCGTCAATGAACTAGAGCAAAAACAAAGGGATTAATGCTTAGCAAAGACTTGTGTGTGATGAAGTGTGTAGTGTTAAAACTAAACGGGTTCATTATGTCTCTACATTGTTGTAGAGACATAAGAGGTTGTGTGTGTAAACAAGTTCCTCATAATAATTAACCTGTATTTGGACATTTGACAGACAGAGAAAAGAGGGCTGGTTTTATCTCTTTGTCTGTGTTTAAATTATTGAGCTGCAGCATTAGATGAGTTGCAGCTCTGTTTTTGGGACTAATGTAATCAGTGTCCTGTGTTGGAGTATCTCATAGGCACACACTCTGGACTCAGAGTCACAGTTCACACACTTCCTGTGTGTGGCAGTGATGATTATGAGTTGGACAACTGTGTAATGATATATTTTTATTAGCATGTTTAATGTTTTATGTGTGTTTTTAATATACTCTCACCTGCCATTTCGTTAGGTGCACCTTGCTGTTACACAAACCTTTTGACTTTTTAACTGAATTAATTTTTCACTTTTTAACATGGTGCTCGTCTGTGTTTATGGACCAATCCTCATGGTTGGGAACAATACTAATTTAGGCTGTTGCTTTTAAACAATAATACGTTTACATTACATCACTACCAACTAGGGCTGCTCAATTAATCGAATTTTAATCACGATTACGATCTGGGCTTTCAACGATCATTAAAAATGACTGAGCCGATTATTAGCCCCTCCCTCATTTATCCGCGACACCTTAAAGGCCGGTCCGTGAAAATATTGTCGGGCATAAACCGTCCGTGGCGCAAAAAAGGTTGGAGACCGCTGATTAAGAGGACCCGAGGGAAGCTCGGAAAGCTCGGAAAGCTAAGCAGAAGTTATTTGGAGAGGAGAGTGACTGCTGTTGGTTGAAAAGAGAGGTAAAAAAAACTTCAGTGGTGTTGCACACTATTTTATATTATTTTTTAAAGTCATTGTTAACCCTTTAGATCCGGTCAGAGCGGCACGCTCCGTTTTGTGTAACTATTTTTAAATCCCTGTAGAATCTGAACCGCGTAAGCTAGCGCAATAATTTGTTTTGCATATGAAACCAGAGGAGTTGTACTTACATCTGATGCCATCAGCTTGTCCTCGGTCACGGTTTCCTTCCACATAAAGCCTTGCAGGAACAAAAACATAATATTCCAGAAACACGCTTTGCCGATCCGATCAGCTGTTCATAACACTTCCCACAGTGAAACAGACGTCAGCGCGAACATTCGCATGTCCACCATTTCCAGGCCGAAACCGGAAGTGACGTCATTTTTGCGGAAATGTAGTTTTTTTTACTTGTAGGCCTTAAAAACCTCTACTGGTCATGTTTGACTTTTCTGAATAGTTTCTGGGATGCTTGCACTGCTGGAAATAGTTTATTTTGATGCACATGCTGTTTTCTTTGCAAATTTGCATCATAGGATTGTTTTGTTTTGTTTTTTTTGTTTTTCCTGCAGTATATAAAAATTGCTGTATCTCCAAAATAAAACTATGGAGACACTCAAAATAAATTTCCTGTTGTTGTAAACTATTTTTTGCAACTTTTTTGTATTTAAAGTTTTGAGGGATAAACCTCTTAAATTTCTCCAAGTAGAAATATATGTAACAAAACAAAAGCGATTTTCAATTTTTTTGTAGTTTATTGCACTTTTTTGCAATTAATGTAGTTACTATGGACTTAATGCATACATATTATTAAAATATGGGCTATAACAGTTATTTAGCAACTTGAAATGCTCCCACAAATGGCACTACAACATGTAAAAAAATAATATAAGCTCTGGCGGACTTGGTTCTATGGTAGGTCTTAAAGGGTTAAATAAATATCGTCAAATAATCGCGATCTCAATTTCAGTGAAAATAATCGTGATTATCATTTTTGCCATAATCGAGCAGCCCTACTACCAACCTGAGCTGTTGAACCAGTTTCTTGTCCTTAGCTGCTAAGAGTGTCACCCGATGTGCTCTTCTTCTGCTGTAGTCCATCTGCTTCCAGGTTCAGTGTTTTGTTTGTTCGGAGATGCTCTTCTGATTACCTTGATTACAAGAATTGGTTACCTTTGTTACCGTGCCTTCTTGTCCATTTGAAGCTGTCTGACTATTCCCCTCTTACCTCTGGTGTCAACAAGGCATTTTCTCTGCCACTCACTCATAGTGTTTGTTTCAGATTTTCTCTGTAAGCTTTAGAGATGGTTGTGAAAGGAAAAAAATATCCCAGTATATTAGGAGTTTCTGAAATATTCAGACCAACCCATCTGGCAGCAACAACACCACGTTCAAAATCTGTTAAATCGCCTTTGTTTGCCATCATGCTGAGTTTGAGCTACAGCAGGTCTTCTTGCCCATGCATGCACACACTTACAAGTGATTGGCTCAGTATAACTTTGTATAAATGAGCAGTTGAACATGGTAACTAATAAAATGGATTTATTTTTATTTTGACCTTAGATTTTTTTTTTTTATATCAAACTTTATCACAGGAAGAATTTGTGTTTACTCTGTGTGGCTATTCTTAGATTTCAGCATGGGAAAAACACTATCTCACAGGCTTTTCTTTGACAGAGGATGATGCAGTGATTTAGGCAGGAGCTTGTACACTTGCTGAACACAAGGCACTCTAAATATTAGGATTGGGAATCTGACAGATCCCTTGTGACCAGAAGGATACTTGATTAGCAAAAAAAGAAAATAAAAAGATAACATATCTGAATCTGATATTGTAATTGCTCTATGGGAAAAACTATTAAGTTAGTGACTAGAAAGATCACGAGATTCATTTCTGCAGAGTTTCCTTAATAAGAAAACCAAAAAAACACCACACTGACTGAGATAACTTTACTGGCTGCCATAGATGGTAAAGGTCTTTAAGCATTTTAGTAAATGCAGCTGGAATTTTCTGACCTTTTGTCAGATATAGAAGAAGGATTTCCATGCTGTGTTTTCTCCTAATGCTCAATTAGATTAGTTTTGGAAACCCTCGGATGCCAGACAACAATCAGACAAAATGTGAGTAAAAACCAGGACGACAGGGAACTGACGAACAGAATATGTAAATATGGTGGATAAGTGGCCACGTTTCCTGGAAAGGGAAGTGATGACGCAGTGGAACAGGCCGAGGGGGAGGGGGCAAACAGGATGCAAACTGCTGTGACTTCCTGTGCATTTTTAGAATTGAGTCTTTCCCATGAAATTCTATGAACGAAAAACATATATAAAGCACATGTTTTAGCGTGCACAAAAGTACTAGTCATGTTGAGACTTCCAGACATTTATAGAGCGCTGTAGTTCATGACCTTTCTCTTTCTGTTTTCAGGAGATGTTGAGACATTAAAGTGACACTAGACCCTGAATGGATTTTGACTGGGGCTTGTACTGGCTAAGGTGAGCATGCAGTAACAAAACACAGAAATGCATTCACTCCATCAAATAACAATTAGGACCATTTTACTTTGAAATATAAATTGTTTTTATTATTTACTGTGCCCATGTACCTGATGGTAGGTGCAACATCTCATCTTGTTCCTGAGCAACTTTCACACTGTTAGATGAAGCTGATTCAGGTCAGTGGCACACTGCCAGGCCTGTTGAGAGACATCTGTGGTTTTGGTGGGCTGCTGCTAAAAGTTTCTCTTTTACTGCTCTGCTGCCATCTACTCAACTTGTGTCTGTTTTCAGTCATGTTAAACGTTTAGCTGGTTTAAATGTCAAAAACACACAAACTTAAAAACAACAGTAAATTTGAGTTACAGTTGTCAAAATCAAATGAGAGCATTCTTGTTTTGTGTAAGATCATATTACCTTTCTTTTTTCTTTTTTTTTTCTTTCTTTTCTTTTTTTTGCATTACCATGTTGGAACGTGTTTACGTTTACTCTGGTTTTCAGTAAGGTTTCCCTGTAGTACAGTCCTGGTATTCATACCCTGTCCTCCAAAAGACTTCCAGCAGCCTACAGCTCTGCTGTTTGTCCGGTCAGGATGTGAGGCTGACTGAGGGCTGATGTCATCTTTCTATGCTGCTGCAGAGGTGAGCCTTAGGACAGAAATCAGAAAGGAAGGAAGAAAGAGAGGAGGGAGGGGAGCAAGAGTCACAGCCGGAGCACGACAGGCAGATTTAGAGAGGGGTGCTGAAAGGTAGACAGACAAGAAGCATGCGATGCAGATTTACTGCACAAAGTGTGTGTCTGAGACCTGGTGCTCTTCTAGTAGTAATAGTGTTGGTGGGTGACTGGGCTGCATGTCCTAGCCTGCAGTTGCAGAGCAGGAGTTGCATAATGACTCCCATCCGTTTTACACTTTTCTTCTTTGGAATGAGTTTGTGTGTGTGCGTGTGCGTGCGCACAGAAGCAGACACAAAGTCCAGGATAGGGTTGTAGTCGAACAGTCTGGTAGTGCAGCTCAGAAGTTTTTGGGTGGGAATAGGAAGGAGCAGTGACCTTAGATGTTGGCTACAGGGGTTTCCTCTCATGAACTCTGAGAGGTCAGACAGAGGCTAGTGCCAGAGCAAGAAAACAAGGACACGATCCCTTGCTCGGCACAACTACCGAAAGGGAAAAATACAAGGGAGGTGTTGTCTTAGGATGATACAGGGGGGACTGAACGTAAAATCTATTGGAAGAAAGAACGGATATAGCTTAGCATTAACCGTGCACAGTAAAGAGAATACAGCGTATTCAAATGACTAAAAGTTGCAGAGCCTTGCCTGGATTGTTTCAAGGCTCCACAAGCCTGAACAGTGTGCAATATTTTTCTTTTTTCTTTTTTTGGCTTGTGCAGCCCCAGGCAGTTAAACAAATAGACGAGCTGGTGAATATGCGCCTTTCTGGGACAGTAGCTTCTAGCACTCTTAAACACTGTGCCCCGACATGCCTGAGCATGCAAGTGCACTGGAAATGGTTTGTATAGTATACTTGTGTTGCCGCTGCTAGCAGAAGGGTATCATTCTAGCGGGCAGGCTGGCTGAACGCGGGATGACCCATCTCCCCTGAGGCTCCAAATCACTACATCATCATCAGTTGCTCCTTGCAGTGGAACAGATGAGATTTCACT
This sequence comes from Copadichromis virginalis, assembly GCF_057382275.1. Lineage (NCBI taxonomy): Eukaryota > Metazoa > Chordata > Actinopteri > Cichliformes > Cichlidae > Copadichromis > Copadichromis virginalis. The sequence continues at coordinate 11,623,790 of NC_140622.1, read as the reverse complement.
CCCATCAAACACAGTGCAGAAACCAAGGCTGCTCAGATAACTGGATAGTCTGCCCTTATAAATCTATACTGATCTAAATTCTTCTGTTCCCCCAGAAGTCTCTTCATCTGCACTCACTTCTGAGTGGACTTTGCAAAAAAACACAAAAAAACATTTTAATGGTCTTTTAGATTGCAACACATACCACTCTCAGGTCATTCTGTCTGATCATACCACGTTATGTATATATGCAATGCACCGATTTGCGCTTTCAGGTGCTGATGTGTGCTGAAGATGAGTGGCGTCGGAGACAACTCGTTGGATCCCCTGTGCTCCGACCGTAAGCGTAAACTGTCCACCTGTGACACTCCAAGCTTAGGGTAAGTGCTCTAACTTGTGCTGAGTATATTTAATGCATCAGTCCACTTTGTCTGTCGCTGTTTTTATTTAAATGCCAGCATGATGCATGAGTGTGTGTGATGTCACTGTCTTCCTCCTGACCACATCCCTGGTTCAAGCATATGTTGCTGCTAACTGAATATCTGAAGCATCTGAGCCCTGTATGGCCGTATGGCCTTCATACGGATGGGGCATGGGGAGGTGAGGTTGTCATGGCAACATATCTAATCCCTTTGGTGCCTCAGCAGGTGTGACAAGCGTCGGAGGGAACAGGAGAGCAAGTACATCGAGGAGCTGGCTGAGCTCATCTCTGCCAACCTCTCCAACATTGACAGCTTCAACGTCAAGCCTGACAAATGTGCCATCCTGAAGGAGACAGTGAGGCAGATCAGACAAATCAAGGAGCAAGGTACCACCTCCATGTTCAGATTACATCTTTGTGATTAAAACAAAGGATCATTTTATTTTTGAATTTGTGTATGGAAAGTAAACCGTGGAGAAAGTAAGGATTGTCAAGTACGCTGCTGCAGGACAGATGATGCCAGTGATAAAGTAGTGTGTTTGGTTCATGGCCAGGCCACTTCAGACTGACAGCCAGTTTGGCTGTTTGTATCGCTGGGGGTAAATGAGCACCAGTAATTGAGACCAATCCTTGGTGGTCATGGCTCAAGGCTGTAAGTGACAGTGTGTATCTGTTAGTGCCAAACCCTGTTTCTCTCTGGGAGACTAATGCTACTGGAGACTCAGAAATCAGACCTTATAGAGAGCCACTCCTATCTCAAAGCTTTTTTTTTTCTTTTTTTTTTTTTTTTTTTAACCATTTTTGCAGATTTTACACAATTAAATACACAGAAGTGAATAACTTCCTCCAAATGTTTTTAGCCTGGTTGCGATTACATCTGTTAGGATAAGTGGGTAAAGAAAAAAGCGAGCAATCATATTGGAATGTACCCAGAGGGTCACAGCTGGCTACTGTGGGTCCTGGCGTTGTGCAGCCAGGTTACCATAGATACAGGATAAGAATGATGGAGGGGCCTCTCCGTTTTTCTTCTCTTTTCTGACTGTTGTTTATTTAACACACCTTTCCCCACCCCAACCCTTGTTTACATGTCTTCGTCTTTAGGGTCAGTTTCCTTGTTTTGTTATGTTTTCTTTTTCATTTAGGTCAGCAACTGCTGTCTCATCTCTTCTTGTACAGCTACTGAAAGTTTGAAATAGCATTAAATCCAGTGGCATACAGTTTCACATCTTGCTTGTGTTCCAAGTGACCCAGCTATATAGAGTGGTATCTAACAAAGCCTCAGACACATGCTGATTTTAAAAATAGAAAGGCATGCCAACCATGCAGTCATGACTTGTGCTGCCATCTGGTGGCCAGAAAACATATTTATTATACTGTGGGTAATTATACAGACTGATATGTTTTAAGTTGGGGTTTGTTTTGTTGTTGTTGTTGTTGTTTTGTTTTTTGTAATTTTAGATTATGCCTCAGTATTATGTACAAAAACAAAGTAAAAGTTGGGGAAAATATACAGGTCATGCACCAAGTTGTCCCAAGAATTCAAACTAATCTTGTTGATTTACACAGTGGAAGTTATTTTCAACAGAACTGTAACATTATTATCATTATTATCGTTACCAACAGTGCAGTGTGCCTCATTTGTTTTCAGGAAAGAGTTCTTGCAGTGATGACGATGTTCAGAAGGCGGATGTTTCCTCCACTGGTCAAGGGGTCATTGACAAGGACCATCTGGGGCCACTGCTCCTACAGGTCAGTTTGGGGACAATCACTCGGGGGCAAAAGAGTAACACCAATTAGCTCCCCCTCCATATGTTGGATCTGTGTTTTGGTGACATTGCTGACATGTAGCTGATAAAAATGTCTCAGCTGGTTTCTTTTTAGACGGACAAAGCAGTAATAATTAAAAAAAAACAAAAAACTAATGCTATTTGCATTGACGGGCCTTCACTGCATTTGGCTCTCCTTTCTTCTGCCCTTGCTCTTTTAGGCCTTGGACGGCTTTCTCTTTGTGGTTAACCGGGAGGGCAGCATTGTATTTGTATCGGACAATGTGACCCAGTACCTGCAGTACAAGCAGGAGGAGCTGATCAACACCAGCGTGTACAATATCATCCATGACGAGGACCGAGAGGAGTTTCACAAGAATCTCCCCAAGTCTAATGGTGAGACACGAGTGTTTATTATGTTTGTGCAAACACATTTAAGATGCATAAAACATAACAACACACACATAAATGGTGGATCACTTGCACACGTGGTTAAAGAGTCTGCATCTTTTTTTTTTTTTTTTTTTGCATCACAGCACCCAATGGAGCATCGTGGGGTGGAGAGGCACCTCGTCAGAAGAGCCACACGTTCAACTGTCGCATGCTGGTCAGCTATGTTCACAGTCAGACTCATGGACTGCCAGAAGAAAGAGCGGGAGGCCAACGCTATGAGACTATGCAGTGTTTTGCTCTCACTCAGCCCCGGGCCATGATGGAGGAGGGAGATGGCAAGTCATTGTTTATAAGCTTGTTTTGTTTTTTTTAGTGTTAGAGCCACATTAAGAAAATAAATAATAATTAGTGTCCATTTTTAGACTAAAGTCAAAATTTCGAGCTTATACTCGAATTATCATTTTGGTAAAAAGTCGAAATTTGAAGAGTACAGTTGTTATTTCAAGCCAAACAATTGCCACAGCTCCTATACTCTCTACAAATTGCATTGTGTAGATGAGTTAGTGAAACTATTTGATCAGCTCTCTTATTGTGTCTTATTGCACAAGGGTGTAACCATCGGTATCTTTCCATCTGTCTACTGCCAGACATGTCAAGTTTGTGTGGGTTATTCTTTTTCCCTTCTGACCACATGCAGCTTTCTGCACCATCTTTAACATCCTTATGTTTATACTCATTCGTACCATACTTTTATGTTTAAAATTTGTGGTTTAAAACCAGATGTACTTTCATTACCTTTTGCCTTATTTGGCTTCCTCTTAAATATTCCAAATAGTTCTGTATCCATAAACAAAATAGTAACTGTCCCGTTCTGCCTCCACTGTAGTTACATGAGGATTTAACATGGCGCGGTCTCTTTCCTCAGATTTGCAGTCATGTATGATATGTGTGGCACGACGCATCACTGCAGTAGAGCGGACAGAGAGGTTTAGCACTCGTCATGAACTGTCTGGTAAGTGTTTGCTGTATGACATGTAATGGAGACACCTGAGAATTTAAAAAATAATAATAATAAAAATTAAGTACATTTGGGGGAAAAATGCATTTTAACCAGCTACAGCGACAAGGCTTATATTATTTTTCATACTGTGAGTTTCTCTGTGTTTGTCTGTGTGTCATCGTGGAACACATACTGGAGCAAGACGTAACACAAAGCCCGCTCGGACACTTTTGCAGCTCTTGTTTGTGCAATAGCATTGCAGTCACGCACGGTATACTCGCAAAGCTTGTGTGTAGCTAAAAATAAAGCATAGTTGTTATTGTTTTTCACATAGTGAGTCTGTCTCTGTGCGAGTGTAATTTTGGCTAAATTTGGCTTTGGAGACCCAGACTGCAGCAGGAATTACCACAATCTCTGAATATGCCTGTCTGTGGACAGATTTAGTCAACAGGAGACTGTCACAGCCGTAAAACAGACACACACTCTACTGCTTCAGTTAGTTGACATCAAAGTGATTGTGATCTGATGAGATCTTATTTAATGTTTTTTGGTTTGGGTTCTGTTTTTTTGTTGCTTTTGTGTTGTTTCATTTTTTTAAAATAGAAGTATATTGAAGCTCTACAGCAAACAGGAATTACAAAAGTTTTTGTGTGTCATGCACTATTCTTTCATGATTTCTGGCAATATAAGGCACGTGAAGAATTGGTCAGTTCAAGCTTTACGGTGCTAGAAACATCCATGGATTTGGATTTCCTTGGATTTGATAGCAACAAACAGTTGCTGCAGATGTGTTAGCTGCACATCAATGTTGTGACTCTCCTGTTTCACCACATCCCAAAGATGCTCCGTTGGGCTGAGATCTGTGGACTGTGAAGGTCATATGAGTACAGTGACCTTCTTGTCATGTTCAAGAAACCACTTTGGGATGATTTGAACTTTGTGACATGGCACATGCTGGAAGCAGCCATCAGAATACGGGTACGCTGTGGTCATAAAAGGATAGACTATTTCAGGCCATTCTCTGTAAACTCTAGAGATAGTTGTGTGGGAAAATCCCAGTAAAACATCAGTTTCTAAATTACTCAGACCAGGCCATCTAGCACCCACAACCATGTTGCATTCAGAGTCACTCAATCGACCTTTCTTCTCCATTCTGATGCTTGGTTTGAACTTCAGCAAGTTGTTTTGACCATATCCAAATGTCTAACGAGTTTACATGGACAATGCAATGAGTTCATTGTGACTGGCTGTTTAGCTGTACAATACAGTGTCCGTGTTTTGTTAAGCACAGCAGCTGTGCATAACACAATTATTTTAAATTTAATGAATATTATAAATTATGTAGGTGGTGCTACAGAATAAATCCACCCATGTCACAAATATGAACAGTTAGGCAGTGTTATTTAGAAATGTCTGTATTATATACACATGGACTAAACCGAAAGCTTCTTTCTCCTCAACACCACCAGCTCACTTGGGATTTTCTGTTGTAGGTAAACTGATTGAAATTGAACAGCAGAACTCTCTTCACACGACCATGCGCCCAGGGTGGGAAGACCTGGTTAGACGCTGCTTGCAGATGTTCATCCATCGAAGTGAGGGACAGCCGTGGTCCTTCAAACGCCACTACCAAGATGGTATGCATTTCTGATTCTCCATTACTATATATGTGTGCAGTAACATCTTTTGTTTGGTTGCTCTTAGGCATGTCATCTTATTACAATCTTTGTTTTGTAGGTTAAGGCTCCTTGTACATAAATAAGAGGGTAACAACACTAATAACAATCTTACTCTAGCAAAAGACATGAGCTATGTAGCTAAACTTTCTGGGGTGTATAGTTATTGACCATGCAGGGTGCCTTGGTTATAGTAAACAGTGAATGATCTCTATGCTGACTTTATAATATTAAAGGTCTTGCTGAAGAGGGGACTGTATGGCAACTGGTTTATTACCTATGGATGTTTTAATATTCGTAGTATGTTTAGTTTTTTTTGTCAGCTATTTTGGAGGAGTGACATTATTTTCTCTCTTCTTTTTTCTTGCTCCAGCTTTCCATAATGGCCATGCGGAGACACCTCTTTACCGGTTCTCACTCTCAGATGGAACCCCTGTCACAGCTCAAACAAGAAGTGACCTCTGCAGGAATCCCAGCACAAATGAACCACACTCTTTCCTCTCCACACACCTGCTGCAAAGGTGCAAATTGTCTAATGAACAATATGATTTCATCATGTTTCATTCCTTTCTACAGCTTAATCGTTGTTCTGTTTTCATTTGTATTTTTGTAGGGAGCATAATGGTTATCGGGGGAACCGTGGTGGTGGCATGAGGCCTCAGACCATGGGTATGAACAACCCCAACCAACAGATGAACATGGGTCCAGGAGGTGGGATGGCCATGAACAGGGGCTACGGTATGACTGAGCAGGGCAACGTGCCACAAAGAGGAGTGCCGCCGTACGCTGGGGGCAACCGGATGAATCCGATGAATCAAATGAGTCCCATGCATCATTCTATGCATCAAATCAATTCCATGCATCAGATGAACAACATGGGTCATATGAATCAGATGAACTCCATACATCCAATAAATTCCCCCATGAACTCAATGAACCAAATGGGGTCCATGAATCAGATGGGCCATCATGGTATGCATCAGCAGCAACAACAGCAGCACCAGCATCAGCAGATGGCCCCGTTCCATGGACCTGGAGGTGGACCTGCAGGTGCAGGGTATGGGATGGGAATGACAAGCCCTCCCCAAGCCAGTCCAGGGATAAATTGTCCTCCGCACAACGTCGTGGGTTCCCCCAGAGTCCGAGGTAGCCCCTTCTCTCCCGGAGGTATGAGCCAACTATTCTGAAACGGCCGAATTTAAAACAAAATTGAATATAGTGGTATGAAAAAATATTTTTGTTGTTGTTGTTTTGTTTTTTGTATATTTCTCACACTTGCATGTTTTAAATTAATTAAAAGTAAAATTGAAAAATCAGACAAGGATAACAACACTAAATACAAAATGCAGTTTTTAAATAATGATTTCATTCATTAAAATTCAGTAAAATTGACCCAACCCTTCCTAGCCCCATGTGAAAAGTAATATTCTCCATAAATCATGAATTAACGGCGATAAACCACATTTTTTGGAAAGCTGTGTTCAGTTTCACCAGCCACACCCAGGCCTGATTACTGCCAGACCTGTTGAGTCAAGAAGTTGCTTATATAGAATGTGCCTAACAAAGTGAAACAGGCTAAAAGATTGCAAAAAGCAACACACCATGAACTGTAGGCCTCACTTGCTTCGGTTTTTAGGTTTACTTCGTTTTTCATATAGGGCCAGGAAAGAAGAAATCAGCTTGTTAACTGTACTTTAGTTATAAATAGTTAAAACTTTCTTTTTTATTTGGTGTGTGTTCAGTAGATTTACTCTGGTTGTGTCCTTTGTAGGTATGAACTCTCCCATGAGCTCCACTCATGCCGGTAACTCAGGAGGTGGAGGAGGAGCTACCACCTTCTCCAGCAACTCATTGAATGCCCTTCAAGCCATTAGTGAGGGAGTGGGCAATCCAATGCCTTCCCCACTCACTTCTCCTCCTCCTCACAAGCCCGACAGCTCCCCAAGCATCAACTCTACCAATCAAGCAGCAGGGGGACCCTGTAGTAAAACTTCCCTCCCAGCCTACTCGGACTCCAGGAGCCCAGGAAGCTCACTGGGGACTGGTGGAGAGCAGCAATCTCAGCAGCACCCACACACCCCCACCAGTGAGGGCCCTCCTGACAAGCCAGACAGTCAGGCCAGCAGAGAGGCAAGTCTGGGTGTGGGAGAAACCAACAGACGGGTTCCCGACACAAAGTGCCACCAGAAGCTTTTGCAGCTCCTCACCTCTCCTACAGATGAGCTCCACACAGCAAGCTCCGGGCCCAGCTCCACACCTGAGAGTAAAGATGCAACAGCTGGTGTCACCAGTCCCTCCTCCTCTACGGGAGTGTCATCCTCTACAAGCGGCAATCATGCTGCTGTTTCCTCCTCTGGTAGCACAGGAAATGTAAATAACCAGTCACTGCAGGAAAAACACAAGATTCTCCACAAGCTCCTGCAGAATGGGAATACTCCTGATGAAGTGGCTCGCATCACAGCTGAGGCCACAGGAAAAAGCAGCTTGGATTCTGGGGCACCAGAGCCAGGGCCTGCCACCAGTGGAGTGGTTAGGGGGTCAGAATCAAAGCAGGAGCAGCAGAGCCCTAAGAAGGAGAAGCCCAATGCCCTCCTTCACTACCTCCTCAATAAGGATGACTCTAAAGAAGTGGGGGAGATAAAACCAAAGGATCTGGATGGGAAAGGTGCTCAGGGGCCAGGGGTCACCAGCTCTGATCACCATAGCATAGAAAGCAAGGTCAAGTTAGAGCCAGCTGATGAGGTAGGCTCAAAATCTCTCTTGCATGCATGTTCTCAAATACATCATCTTCTCAGACATCGTTTCTGATCCTTCCTGTTTTGTTTTGTTTTGTTTTTTTGTTTTTTTTTCATGGTTCAGACCCTGGAGACCATTCTAGGTGTTCCCAGGAACAACCCCGGCTTCTTCCCTGACTCAGATCCCAGAGCTGGGAAGGAAACTGGAAACAAACAGGGAAATATTCCAGACAGTTTACATGGTACGTCAGTCAGTATAATCAAGTGCATCATGTGATTTGACTCAAGTGCTGAGCAGTAATACACAGAAGAGTGTGAAGGGACCTTAAACCTGGTTTTGTATTTGTTTCAGATGGAGAGAGAGCCCCCATTCTTCCAAGTCCGCGTGTTGCCTATCAAAGAGCCTTGTCCTTGGATTCCAAACCCATGAGTGGAGAGGGAGGAATGGGAGGCAGTCTGGCTACAAGAAGAAATATTTCCTCTTCCACAGTGGTCAAACAAGAGAACATGGACGTTCCAATCCGAGGAGCTGTGCCTAATGGCTATCCTGCAGGCATGAGTGTGTGTCCACCAAGAGGCAATCCTACAAGTAACTTAAGCACTTACTTCCTAAAATATATAATATCTCCAAGTTTTCTCTTTATACCTGTTCAACAGAATAAACTGCATGAGAAATTTTTTTTGAGTTCTACTTACTTTAACATTTTTAGTTACAGCCACCACCTTTAGCACACAGAAGCTACTCCCTTGACTGACAACACCCAGTAATGAAACACTCTGTATATTTTCCTGTTATTCAGGAGGCATGGGCAGAGGCATGGGTATTCCTCAGCGCCCTCCCATGGCAGGGCCAGGGGAATGGGGGATGCAGAGATCCAGCGGCAGCCCTGTAGCTGGACCAGGACACCCTGGCATGGGTCGCTCTGGTCCACTGGGAGGACCCTTAATAAACCGCTCCATCAGTGCACCGGGAAACACCAGATCTATGCTGCAGCAGCAGCTCATGGATATGGGTATGTCACATGTCTCTGTTGTAGACTGAACCTAAAAAAAAATGCCCTTAATTTGTGTGCAACATACTAACATGACTATTTAAAAGCTTTCTGTTAAGTGCATTGTGAACCATACATGCATTTCTATCATGTCTCTAGGTAACAGTGATGCTAATGTAGGCATGAGACCTTTTTCTGGACACGGTCCCCCACCTCAGTCGCCCTCCTGGCCTGACTCTGCCATGGGAATGGAGAGACCACAGAATAACATAAACAGGTGAACCTTCAGCACCAATCCCACATTTATCTTCTCTTGTATTAGATGTCGAGCTGAACTCAGCAGCTAACATTATTAGACTCTGAAGGTGACATTTTGAAAACTTGTTCGTTATGGTTTTTTTGGTTTGGTGTTTAGGGACCCATTTGCACACCCCCTGGAAGAACTGTTGGGGCCTCTGCCCAATAGTGAAGGGCCAAGTGATGAACTTGTAGACCAGTTGGACTCTCTGCTCAAGGCTGCTGATGTCAGTACTCTTCAGGAGATAGACCGAGCTCTAGGCATCCCTGAAATCGTAGGCCAGGTAGGAGACACACTTAAGTCATAACTTCACTAGTGCCATTGTTAGAACCACTTTTGGCTTAACATGCACAGGAATTCTAGTAAAGTTTAGTCCACTAACAAACCAACCTCTCTGTATGCCAGGCCCAGGGACCTGATGGCCTTCAGCACAGCCAAGATCAAAGCCAGGGTCCATGCCCACCACCATCGGGGCCATTCCCAGGGCCTGATACCTCCTTAGGCATGGACCAAAAACCCATGTATGGCCAAGGCTACCCAGGCCCCCCCTCGATGGGCATGCAGCCTGGATATGGTGGCAATGCAATGCAAGGCCAGTCTCCTGGAACCTTCAGTCCCATGATGAATCAGATGGGGCAGCCAGGGGGTTTTCCTGGCATGGGGGGTATAGGCAACCCCCGCGCAAACATGCCAAGACCTCGCATGATGACTGCCAACAAGCCTCTGAGACTTCAACTACAGCAGAGACTACAAGGACAACAGGTAATCTCTCTATGACACACTTTTTTAAAGGTAGTCTTCCAGGCTTCCAACTTGTTTCTTTGAAATCTGTCTTCTTGTATGTTTGTTAAATATGGATGTGAAAAAAATAGTATAAAGGAATAACAAGGTGTATTTATCTCATCTCACCCGGCAGTTTATGAACCAGGCACGACAAGCTGTAAAGATGGAAAGTACCCCTGGAGGAAACCCTGTCATACGCACAGGCATGCAACCTGGCATGGGTGGACAGGTATGTAGACAGTACTTCATCTGTAATGTAGCGTGCGTTCACTCGACACGGCAGCAAAGCTCCAACTTACCTATTTAACACTGAGCATTGTTGTTCTCTGCAGCCGGGTTTCCTGAGTGCCCAGGTGTTAGCTCAGCGCAGAGAGTTGCAGTTAAGAAGGCAGCGGATGATGATGATGATGCAGCAGCAGCAGCAGCAAGGTCAGGGGGCAGCAGGTACCTTCAGCCCTCCTCCTAATGTCACAGCACCAACAGGCATGGATAATCCAATGGGCCCCCCCCCCATGAACCAGCCTGGACAGCAGGCTTTCAACTATGGAGGCAACTACGGTGAGTTGGCTGAGATAGAGCCAGCTGTCAGTATCCTTTGTCATATCCTCCTATCCACTCAACAACTGTTGCACTATTTGCAGGGATGAACCAGCAGGGGGACCCAGCCTTCATGACTCCAGGTTGCAGCCCACCAGGAAATATAATGCCAGGAAGAATGGGAGGCCCACCACAGAATGCAATGATGCCAGGAATGCAGGGAAATCCACAGGGAGGGCACTCGTACCCATCTGGAGACTTGAAAGGATGGCCGCAGGGTGGAATGCCACGTAACATGTATGCTGCATCATGCTTCCTTTAGTCATCAGTTGTTTAAGTGTTACTTAACAGAAACGTTCCTAAGCACTTCTCAAAATCAAGTTACAGAGGTAATTTACTTTTCATTTTTCTCCTTGTCTAGGTCCTATCCTCAACAGTTCCCCCAGCAGGGCAATCAGGGCCAGTTTGGACCCATGATGATTAACAACTCTATGGGGGGACCCGGGCCGGTCAGCGGGGCTGGTGCAGGACAGATGGCTCAAATGCCAGGACAGATGCAGGGTCAAATGGGAATGAACTCCATGGGGATGGGCCGAATGCCAATGGGACCTGACCAGGTGGATAATTTTAGGGTCTTACATGTGTTTCAGCTGCTGCTCGGAGGATTTCCGTTTGTAACTGTCTGTCTGCTTTGTGTGTTTTTTGCAGAAGTATTGCTGAGGACCTGTGGCTCATGACAGAATCTGGACCTTTCAGCTGTGGCAGATTTAGCTGAACAAGGAGAGGAACTGGACGCAGACGCACACACATATTCACCACACACACAGTAGAGTTCCCCCAGCATAAATTTTGACACAAAGAACTCAGCACAACATGCTGCTCGCCCTAGAGGGTGTGGGCTGAAAGGACAAATGATTTGTGCTAGGTTTCATCCGCACACATGTATACAGAAATCCGATACGGCTGTGTGTTTGCACGTGCGTTTGTGTGTGACCTGAAGCTGTCAGGCAGTATTCAGCGTCACAGCCAGACTGCAGAACAGGACTACGGTACAACTGGCTGTGGCTGCACTTTACCACAAGGCTTCTGTTTCGGGGGGTGAGAGATTGATGCAATATTTCTTCATTACAGCCTTACTAGAGATTCAATGCCTTCACAACAATGTTTTGTTTTTTTTCTTCCTTATCCTTTGGATGCGCCTCATTCTAAAGTCATTGGAAGCTATAAGCACACAGTTTACTATGTTATGCAGATTGGAGCAATAACTCTTGCCTTTATGCTTTAGACTGTACCTGAGCATCCTAATCCCTGTTATAAGCAAACAAATGGTACTGCAGTATTAGATGTCTCAAATGTTCTCTGTGAATATGAATTGTAAATATTCTACAATATATTATCAAACATGCTTTTTAAAGGCCCGTTCTTGCACAAAGTATGAGACCTGGTTGTATTTTTGTGTCCCATAGGTCAATGCTGATCTGATTTCCTTTTTTTTTTTTTTGTTTTTGTTTTTTTTCATTTACAGAATGCTTTTTAATTTTGGAAACAAAACAATAAGGTTATGTATTACGTTTTTTTAGGCACTTTTTAACTTGCGACGAGTATCTGATGCGTTGAAGGTTTGAGCTTTGACGTCATCAGCAGTGTTCCCCCCTCCCAGGAGCAGCAGCAGCTCTGTCAGTCCAGCTTTTTTTTTTATTTTTTTTTATTATTATTATTATTCACACGATGTTCTGTTTCGACTGTTATCAGCTTGCTGAATCTACCTTTTCAACATGCGCAATCCAAAGATGTTTTTCCACATGTATAGTTTCTGAGGTTTCTGGTGTACATTTTTTACATTGTGTTATATTATTCTGATGGTAAATGGGTACATATCATTGGATCTGTAAAAGCTTTGGGTGGTTATGGACATGAGATGGATTGTTCCACAGTGGGAAAGTGAGGTGCAGTGGGGAGAGGACTGGAAAAAAAAAAAACACGCATGTTTTGTTGTGATGTAGAAAAAAAACAAAACAAAAAAAAAACATCCACTTTAAGACATATCAATATCTCATCTATTTTTCAGGAAACAACTTCATCTTATGTCCAGACTTTGTTACTTCAGGAGAAAAAGAAATAAAAAAATAAAAAAATATCTTGAAGTTTGAATGAAGTGCAAAAAAGAGGCAGGAGATCATTTGGTTTGTTTTTCTTTCTTTGGAGGTAAGATAAGCTGTTATTTTACAGGATGTATATTACAGATTTTTTTTTTTTTTTTTTTTTTCTCTGATGTTGATATTGATATAAAATACAAATTTCTATTTAAACACTCCTGGCTCTCCAATTATTTACTGTTCATAAGCTGTGATGCCTGTGTGCAGTTCTCTACACGTCAGTAAATATCAGCGGGTGCGCTGCGTTGTCAGAATGATTAGTTTGATCGTACAAAATGGATGCGAGGAGGAGGGGCGCTTCTGCTGTCAAGTTACTGAAAATAAGACGTGAAGGATTTGGTGTTCTGTTAGGCTTTTCTTGTATTTTCAGTATCACACTCTAGTCAACCTGGAAACGGTTTCCACTTTCAGGGCATAAAGAAATAAAGTTTGTGGGCTTATTTTCTTTCTTAAATACTTAAGCTATGTGACATAAAGAAGAACAATAATGATAAAAGAAAACTTCCAATTACAAAACAATACCATATTTTAGAAATGAGACAATGAAAGTAAATGGATTCCTGAATAAGTATTGCATTGCACAGCAAAATATTTTACACTGAGAGGGCTTCTGTAAAGAAAATCAATCTTTTTAAAAGAACGATGCAGTTTAACATAGTTCTAATGCAAAATGTTAAACTCGTGACTCGTATAGACTGACTCTTTGCAAATTTATCAACATTCAGTTATTAATGTGCAATCTGCATAAAGCAAAAATACTTAATGTTTATAACAAAGTATCAGTTTGTAGTTTCTGTGAAATGCTTTGGTGTAAAAGAGAATGGTTTTGGTTGAAGGAGCTGATCGATCTCTGGATGGTCGAGTAGGTCATCACAACTTTGTCAAGTACTTCTGACCGGACAGGAAGTGTGGAAACAGAGTGATATTTACATATGAAATCGCACTCCCTGCTTTGCTCGCTGAATTCTGCTGTTTAAAATAATGCATCCCAAAGTTCCTTTGTTACAGCAAGTTAAATTAAATTTTGTTTATCAAAGGGTGTAAATAAATACAATCATGTGTAACTCGACAAAACAAAGAGAAATGTGACCAAAGAAAGGAGTTAATGGGGTCAAAACTAATCTGAAATCAAAATCCAAACAAAGAAAGTAAAATAAGTACACAAATGATTGACACTGATCAGTCTGACAAGAAGAAACAACAAAGCTCTGCTGCAGAAGTGCATACGGAGTTTGTAAAGTGTGCACATGCCTTTATTTATATATATATATACACACACACACATACACACACACACACACACACACACACACACACACACACACACACACACACACACACACTGGGGCAAAAAAGTATTTAGTCAGCCACCGATTGTGCAAGTTCCCCCACCTAAACCAGAGGTACACTTCAACTGTGAGAGACAGAATGTGAAAAAAAATCCATGAATCCACATGGTAGGATTTGTAAAGAATTTATTCGTAAATCAGGGTGGAAAATAAGTATTTGGTCAATAACAAAAATACAACTCAATACTTTGTAACATAACCTTTGTTGGCAATAACAGAGGTCAGACGTTTACTATAGGTCTTTACCAGGTTTGCACACACAGTAGCTGGTATTTTGGCCCATTCCTCCATGCAGATCTTCTCGAGAGCAGTGATGTTTTGGGGCTGTCGCCGAGCAACACGGACTTTCAACTCCCGCCACAGATTTTCTATGGGGTTGAGGTCTGGAGACTGGCTAGGCCACTCCAGGACTTTCAAATGCTTCTTACGGAGCCACTCCTTTGTTGCCCGGGCGGTGTGTTTTGGATCATTGTCATGTTGGAAGACCCAGCCTCGTTTCATCTTCAGTTCTCATCAGTTCTCACTGATGGAAGGAGGTTTTGGCTCAAAATCTCACGATACATGGCCCCATTCATTCTGTCCTTAACACGGATCAGTCGTCCTGTCCCCTTGGCAGAAAAACAGCCCCATAGCATGATGTTTCCACCCCCATGCTTCACAGTAGGTATGGTGTTCTTGGGATGCAACTCAGTATTCTTCTTCCTCCAAACACGACGAGTTGAGTTTATACCAAAAAGTTCTACTTTGGTTTCATCTGACCACATGACATTCTCCCAATCCTCTGCTGTATCATCCATGTGCTCTCTGGCAAACTTCAGACGGGCCTGGACATGCACTGGCTTCAGCAGCGGAACACGTCTGGCACTGCGGGATTTGATTCCCTGCCGTTGTAGTGTGTTACTGATGGTGACCTTTGTTACTTTGGTCCCAGCTCTCTGCAGGTCATTCACCAGGTCCCCCCGTGTGGTTCTGGGATCTTTGCTCACCGTTCTCATCATCATTTTGACCCCACGGGATGAGATCTTGCGTGGAGCCCCAGATCGAGGGAGATTATCAGTGGTCTTGTATGTCTTCCATTTTCTGATGATTGCTCCCACAGTTGATTTTTTCACACCAAGCTGCTTGCCTATTGTAGATTCACTCTTCCCAGTCTGGTGCAGGTCTACAATACTTTTCCTGGTGTCCTTCGAAAGCTCTTTGGTCTTGGCCATGGCGGAGTTTGGAGTCTGACTGTTTGAGGCTGTGGACAGGTGTCTTTTATACAGATGATGAGTTCAAACAGGTGCCATTCATACAGGTAACGAGTGGGGGACAGAAAAGCTTCTTACAGAAGACGTTACAGGTCTGTGAGAGCCAGAGATTTTCCTTGTTTGAGGTGACCAAATACTTATTTTCCACCCTGATTTACGAATAAATTCTTTACAAATCCTACCATGTGAATTCATGGATTTTTTTTTCACATTCTGTCTCTCACAGTTGAAGTGTACCTCTGGTGCAAATTACTGACCTCTGTCATCATTTTAAGTGGGGGAACTTGCACAATCGGTGGCTGACTAAATAATTTTTTGCCCCACTGTATATATATATATATGTAGAAATGAAATGCCTGCTTTTTCTTTGGGTCTAAAAGTTGTTTTTGAATCAAAACACCTGGGAGGTTTAGATGGGAGATGACTCTTTGGTTAAATTGTTATCATCTTGTCCACAACTGAAACATTAAGACACTAAGCCACAGGAAAATACTGCTATATTTAAAGTATTACTGAAAAGAAACCAGTAACTGGAGTGTAAGTGGAAAACGGCCTGTAATTTCCCCTTATCTGCAGTAACTGAGCAAAACGTTTCATTTCTGCTAATGCACTGTAATATGTTCATAAACAAAGTAAGAGTGAGTAGTTCTGATCTGCATCCTTATATTTTATTACTGATTCTTGCAAGACTTGGTGATCCTTTGTTTTTGATTCTATAATTAGTCATGTTTACATGTTTTCAATTAAAGATCACAGGTGTGGAATCAGTTGAGCAGTAAGTCAAAAGCAAAGGTATAATGGAAAAGGGCAACAATCGAGTAAAGTTCATTTATCGCAGTACAGTAAGCTCCTTCGTCTCTAAAAACACGCCATACTGTGTAAATGTGATATGTGTTAAGATTGCCACACGATGGCGCTGTTGTCTTCCTCTATCATCCTTGACACACGTACACAGCGGATAATCAAGACTTGCAATGTTTTTCATGCTCGCCAGAGGACAATAGAGTGGGGGAGTTGGAGGCAGGGGTTTGATGATGATTTATGTTTATTGACTCTGGGATTAAAATGATCATTGTTATTAAGACTGAGGCCAAAATCCTCGACACAGTCCCGACTGGATTTAACTGTAATTTTAAAAAAAAGTACAAACTTCTTATAGAGGCTGCCCGGCCCAGAGATAATGTTACATATGTTTAACAGTTTAACTGCTCAGTAATATCATAAATGATGAAAAAAGTGTTAAATAAGTCCACTCGTGGAAGCTTCTCCTAGAACTAAAACAGTGTAGTTGTTTTTCCCCCTTGTTTTCTTTCCTCTTTTAAGTATATATAGCAAACTTATGGCATACGACTGTACTGTGGGAATCTCTATCCGACAAACTCTCTGTCTCTCCCTCTCTCTCTCTCTCTCTCGCTCTCTCGGTGTTGGCGTGTTTCCCGGCCCATCTGCGGCCTGGCCTGTGGATTACTGTTTGTTAATGTTTCAATCAGCTGTGTGTTGAGGAATGTGGAGCTATTTAACCTGAACTTCCCCAGGTGTGCCGAGGCGCCGCTCAGTCTGGGCCCCGCCGCCCTCCCCTGCCCTTGGCACAAAGCTATCACACAAACACAATCACACACTGGCCACGCCGGGGCTGCAGCTGTGCGCATCGCACCGCAGGGAAATGGGAAAAACATTGCACCAGGGAGACAGAATAAATCTTATAACGAATCGCCTCGCCAAAGCCATTTAACTCCTTCGGTGCCGGCAGATTTTTATTTTTTCGACTGCTGATTTACACGAGAACATATTGAAACACCATATTTAAATGGATGTTTTATGTAGTGAAGAAAAGCCTTTTGTTTTTATTTGATTTTATTTGCTGATCAATGGGCTTATCTTTGCCACAGAATTCGACAGATGTTGGGGGAATAAATGAAAACCTTCGACAGAACATGTGTCACTAATGCGTGGTTTTAATTTAAAGTTTATGTCAAGACCGTATCTGTAAGGATATTTAAATGTGTAGATTTAACGTGTGACTTCCTCTTGTAATGTGATACTTTAATGGCTTTTAGTGAGTCAAATTACCAATTAAACTGGCTGTGAACCAGTAGGTTTACCACCAGCTTTGGTTTTTAACTTTACTTGAAAGTAGGTGTAGCACTTTTCTGTGACAAATAGTTTACGCTCTCCTAAATAAGAATATATGAGTGTACTTGTGTGATTTATTGGAATCCTAATAAGGCTTTAAAGGTCATCATAGCGTAATCACCATGCAGTGTTATTTTTCACAGTTACAGCTCCCAGCAACGAAACCTCCCCAGGTATAGCACGTGAGTCAGATACCTTCTCACTCCCGCACACAGACACAGTGACACAGAGGGATCTTGTTCAAAAATAATGATCTTGTTTTAATAAAAACACCAAATAATGTACATTGTAAGAAAACAATATCTTCACATATTGTGGCATTGTAATATACAATACAGTTTGTCGCTCAGGAATCTGAGAAATTAACTTTTTTTTCTTTTTAAATCTTTTACAAAAAATGTTGAATCCTCTACATGGTTTACACAAAATACAAAGAGCAGTAACAGAAACGTTAGCTTTCTTTAGAAACTCTGCAAGCAACGGGCGATGCCGGTTGCGCTGAACTTCTCTTGGTCCCCTGGCTAACCCAGTCTATATCTGGACACTCTCTGTTCATCTTCCTCTCGTCCCGTGACCCTCTTATAAATCGAGAACCGTTAAGCGACAAAAGAGAGGCTCGTCGCCGCAGAATGTCCACACAACTTGTTATCTAACACTGGGAGTACGAAACGTCCATACACAGTTCACGGTTGTAATTCTTGATGCGGTTCGAGAAGTCACATTAAGTAGCCTTGTTCATCCCCTCGCTGTGGTTGATGTGATGTGATGGGGCGATGCTCCAAGAGCTCTTAACGACACATGATCCTGTCATCTGAGCATCCGTTCTGCTGGAAGAAGAAAGTAGGTTGATTAGTACAACGCAGGTATATATACATAAATATATATATTTTTTAGCAAAGCACACGAGTTGTTATCCATGCGCAAATTGAGTTTTTACGCACGGGCTTGCAAACTTTACGCACGCGCACCGACACTTATATACATGTTTTTATCTGAATGCATGCAGCTCTGTTTGGACTACTGCCCATTCCCTGATTCATTCAGTATGAGTGGCGAGAAATTTACCTCCACTGAGATGCTGGCGAGCTCCGCGTTCAGGGTGGTAAGCGGCGTGCGGGGCACGCTGCTGACGGTGTGCTGGCGGCTCTTCTCCGGCTCGTCCAGTTCGACCTGCAGGTCCCAGATGTAGTCAATGACGTGCTGCAAGATCTCCACTTTGCTAGCCTTCTTGTTTGTGGGCAGAGTGGGCACGAGCTCCTTCAGTTTGCTGTAGCAGCTGTTCATGTCCTGGAGGAATACGCTCATCTGCTCGTCCAGCAGCGGGATCTTGCACTTGGAAATGGTCAGACTCTGATCGGACAGGCAGCGCACCACGTCCTCGCCTTTGCTCTTCAGGGCACAGGTAGATCCGACAACCTTCATCTTGATTAGTGTAGCTTCCAAAAATGAAGAGAAAGAAGAGTTATTGGGTTGGTCTCCTTTTTCAGGACTGATAGCAACGCAATGTTGACAGTTCGCAACATCCACATGGGCAAACCTCCCCGGCTTTATAAGAAAGTAGACGCCAGGGGCGGAGCCGAATCGTCCGGTTTGAAGGAGGACGGCCAATGGGACAGCTGCGTTTGTATTGATGGGGGCGGTTCAAAACTTCTCTCTCAGCCAGTGACAGCGCTCGGCTGGTTATCGGGATTTACAATCTGTTTGAGGGATGGCGTTACAAATGGAAACAAATGTGTGTCTTTTATGGGTAATATGTGGGAATCCAGCTGTCCACGGCTTGGGGACTCTGCAGGTGTAGATTGCCTGGGGACAGTCAAAGGGTGGTGAATGGTTGGGTATGCGCTGTGAGAATGCGTGTGGGACGGGATGAATGGAATGAATGGCTAATGATAATTGGGCTACCACAGTGCCTTTTCACAATTGTTGATGCCACTGCAGATGTGGATGACAATAGTACAGTAAAAGTTTAAAGAACTTATTTGGGAAGGAGTTCTGGGAAGGAGTAACCTTTTCTAAAAGTGTATTAGGGTTTCATTTTTTTCTTTTAGATTTACGTGATTTGCGTGGAATGCAGCGTCTGAACAGTTAAGCGGTTTATTCAATTTTCTCGATCATTTGCTTATTACTATTCGATGTCACAGTGTTGACCGATTTGGGGAAAAACACGCTCCTAAAATCCTCGCTCTCTTCACTCAAAGCTTTCTTTATACTCACAAACGGCACTTCTTTGGACGAGCACGGTCTCTTTTTCCAGGCTCTCAGCGTTGAAGGAAGACCAGTGTGAGCATCGGCTTCACGGATTCCTTCACATGTTTCTGCAGTGTGCGCTCAGCCTTGTGTGCGTGTATCTGGGTGTGTGTGCGCGCGCGCACTCAGATCGCATCGCTCTGTTCCGAATCTTCCCCCCAGATTGTCCAAACAAGCCCGAGCAGACTGGCAGGCGCCACTGCGGTGACGTCACCCATTCATCCGAGCCTTGACGCCTGTCAGCCTGGCGCCGCTCGGGCGGTCTCCATGGAGACGTTAAACAAGAGAGCGCGCACTCCGGCACTCCTCCATTCACCTGCGTGGCGCGCGGATCCCTGAGAACAAACCGGCTCCGGAGCTTTTGTCGTTCATTTATCACCTTAAAGCAGCGGGATGAGATTACCGCCCCGCGCACCTGCAGAGCAGCTGCTGTCAGCCGGAGCTACAAAGGAGTTAGGACACAAACTAGCTGTAGCATTCCTTGAAACGACTGACATTCACTACGTTACTATTTTAAAAAAATGCATGCATTTTATTACATGTGCAGGAATTCCGGTGACCACCGTGTTAGTGAGAACCGGTATGAATGCATCATGCATCAAACGCATTTCTTTTCCCTGTCTGCTATTGTCGTGCAAATAATGCAGAAAATCTGAAATAAAAAAAGCTGATAAAGGGAAATTTGTGCCATTAAGCAAATAGAATGGCCGCTCTAAGCGTCATATTATCTTACTGTTGATTTATTAATGGAATAATACGTTTTATACAGTGTTTAATACATGAGGCATAAAGTTTTAAGTTTAGCTGGTGTGAAAACTGAGCACGTCAGGTAAAGTTCTGAAACAATCCAAACCAGTTTTTTTTTCAACTAAGTTTTAAAGTGGAAATAATTTGCCTTGGTATTTGCATAACAATCCCCGTGAAACAGAAAGTAAAAGCAAGTACTGCAAGAAATATGTAGGAGTAGAAACAGATGCATAATGAAAACATTATATAAATGGTTTCCCTTTGTGAAAAGTTTTACAGTCCAGTGCAGGAATGTGTAGAATATGTAAAAAAAGAAAAAGAAAAACTTAAGAGAAAGTGCTGTGCATGGGTATTAAAACTAGCTAACGCATTAATGTAATGCACGAATAAAGTGAACAGTAAGCAGTAAAGTTGCACAAGTATCTGTATAATACCGTGCAATATATTTCTAACAACAACTTTCACTGCCCATGTTTGCAATTGCAGTAATTGTTGTTTTAATGCATATGCATAAAAATAATAATGTATATTTTGATATTTGCACTGACTGACTGAACTCTTAGCTTTGCATCATTCCTTTTGCAGGAGGAAGAAATTATAAATAGCTTGCTCTCTTCACATTTTAATATAAATGCCATTTATAGCCGCTGCTTATATCTGCACAGATGTTGTGCCATACCAGAGATAACGCCAGTATAACAAACTTAACTACCACCGGCTGTTTCTTCTAGCTGTTGCAGTAGCCTGTAAAAACTTTTTTCTTCTTTACTTTCTTGTCTTTTCTTTTCCCTTTTTTTTTTCTTGCCCTCTGTCCTAGGTCGCAGCTGACAGGGTGGAGGGAAGGCCGGGTGGGCAGAACAATGGGAGTGCGGTGCAGGGATTGTGGGAGAGAATCTAGGCTGGAGCCACAGTGTCTGGAGCGCCCCTCCACTCCCCTCATCCAGCTTTTGTTCAGCTGCAAAAGCTATCAGCACTTCCTACTGACACCAACAATAACTCCACACAGCTGGGCCCTTTTTAGCCTGTTTACAGCACATCAAGGCGAGGGGAGCGAGAGAGAGAAGACAGAGAGAAGAGGCAGAGGAGGGGAAAGAAAAGTGAAACAGCTCCTGATTTTAACTGACAGAATGGCAGTGCCCTCTCTTTCTCTCCCCGCTCCCCTTCCCTCCTTCATCACTGACACAGAATTCATTTCCCCGTGGACTCTTTATATGTGAGCTGATTATGGCTCTGTGTTTTAACTTTTTATTTTTGACAGGCTACTGTTTGTGTCAGTGCTCTTGCAACATCGCACGTCATCAAACGGCAAAAAGAAGCGCTGGTATTTTTCTTTCAAGGACACGGTGTATCTTTGCAGCATTTATGCCAGCACACAAACACTTTTCTGGTAGCTTTTTTTTCCTAGATAAGTTGTTCCATTCGGTGGAGGGGAAACATATTAGCTAATACGCCCTCTTTATCGCTACGGCAAACAGATCTATAAAAGCACACTGCAGGAAGCCGCATGGGTGGGTGGGGGACAAAAGTTGGTGCAGGAATTCACTGGGAGGAAATAGGACATTCCAGTAATGCTTTGACACTTTTGCTGCTGTTATTATTGCTGCAAGGACAATAAGTAGCCCTCGTACTACTTCCTGAAACATGAAAGTGACCAAAGCACAATTATGCTTTCTTGGACAGAGGATTTTAACTTTGGTATGATTCTCCAAATACGCTGTCGAAAAGAAACAGGGTGGAATTTGATTATGAAAAGCGAGTGTCACTTTTTAAGTTTTCAACAATTTTCACTAACATATACAAGCACACACAAATACACACACAAATGCACATGCCACTCCTCGCAGCTGTGGGATTAGTTTCCAGTTCCCAGTCAGGCTCTTCCTGTTTGCTTGATAATGATCACACCTGTGTGCAGGTGTGTGGAGAGGCTCATATGGGACAGGGAGAAGCGGGGTTGGGGGGAAGTGTGGTGTCAGGTATAAAACTTGTGGTACCGCACCACAATGTCACGTCTATCCTCGGATGATTGATTGATGACCCATGGCACCTCAAGTTCCTCACATTCAACACAAGAATGAAGAAAGTTTGTGCTGATCTGTGTGAGATTTTTAGTTGTGTTTTTTAAACATAGTACGTCACACCTTCTGTGGGTGTGTTTCCTTACATCCTCGTGTGCCCCGGCGTGGCCTGGCACCTCCCTGGCAAGCCCAGCCTGTGTAATGACTGAGGACCAGTGGTTAGGACTCACTTCCTGTGGGAGTCCCAGTTCACAGATGTGTCATCAAAAAGTGCAGACCGGCTGGAGCCTCACCGCCTGTTGGGTGTTTTTCCTGTGTGCAGGGAGCAGACTGGGTGGGTGGATGGACGCCCTTCCCTGAAAGGCAGGGGCAGGTTACAGGAATGCTATCTCCATCTGATAGTTGGTGTGCAGCTGAACCTTGTGGAGATCCTTGAAGTTCCCCCCACCCAGGTGTCCTCTGCTCAGCGTCCTTGGCCTGAGAGGAATCATTGGGACAGCTTGGTCCCTCTATATCTGTTTCTCTCAGTTGTGTTCATGTGTATGTGTGCGTTCACCGGACCCAAAGCTCACCCCCTCCTTTTACACCCCTGTGGCCATCTCCCTCCGCCTGGTTCCCACACACACTATCAAAGCCCTTTAATGGTTTCTAATTAGCTCCCCATCTGCTGGTGACAGCGCACTGGTGGCATGCTAAAGCACCCATTGAGAGCATAGGCATTGTGCTCTGGAATACTTTCCACTCCAGTGGCAATTGCCTGGAGAGCGAGCTTTAGCTGGGAGTGCGTGTGTTGTGGGGAGGAGTGGGTGTTCAGAGGTGGGGTGGGGGGACTGGGAGTCTTCTCTACGGCTAGGGGTTCGGGGGAGGGCCGGGGTGGAGGGATACACAATGAGAGACAGTGTTACAGCTTGTTGCAAATCTAATAACACCAGAGTCCCTTTTCCGTTCAGTGGTCATCCCCATCACCCACCAACCCTCCGTCCGCCTAGCAAGTATTTCCCCTCAGCCCTCCCCCTACTTCTTTCGGTTTGACATCACACAGGTGCCATTTTGGATGTTTTAACACAAACTTTATATTGAGGCTGTAGTTAAACTCCAAACACAGCCTGAAGAGATTCTGCCTTCTTGGACTGAACAGCAAACGCACCTCTATAGACACTGTAAATGCAGCCTAATGAGGCCTCTTCATTAGCACAACCTGTCTGTGTGTGAATACTGGCTTTTTGTCAGCTCTTACAAGCCCCTCTCCTTTCCAGGACTTCCAGCAGAGTCCAGGTCCGCTAGTAGCAGAAGGGGAAGCCAGCTGTTCTCAGCTGGTTGCCACAAGATGCCTATGGGGGACAGGCCTGATTGCTGCTGGCTAGCTGCCCCCTGCTGCAGGCAGGAGATGGAGAACAATAAATAAGAGCTTCTGCCTGCGCTCACATGTCCAGCGTTACCTAATTTTACCTGGGACATCCCTGTTGAAATGCATATTGTCTGCAAATGCATAATTTACCCTTAGAGTGAAATCAAAAGTGATGCATTTGTTGTAGTTTGCAAAGTATGTATTTTTGCCATGTGAGAACACAAGCTGCTCCTGAACTCAAGAGAAGATGGGAACTCATTCTGTTGTTTTTAAGATTCCATGGTAACTGAATGCATCCCTTTGAAATGACAAGCAAGGCCTTATGTTAAGCCACATATTTGTGTGTGTGTCTCTGTGTGTTGTGAGACAAATGGCTCGTCACCTGACCTCTCTCTTCATCCCACACACACACACACAGACACACAAACGTGCACATCCCCACAGCTGCACAGAGGCGTCCAGTCAGCACGGCCAGGGGACATGGGAGCCAAAGCCCAACGATGGAGCATGGACAGTGGCAGCTGGGGAGCTGACAAAGCCCCATTCAGAGGGCCCAGACCTGGGGACAATGGCTGGGCCAGGCTGAGCTCTCTCCTCCACTCTTCCACCAAAAGATTAATACTTCAGATGGGCTTCCCTGTGGCAGGCAGGGCTAAAAGGAGAGCCCTCCTATTTGTCACTGAGCATTGTGCGAGTCGCCTGAGAACCAACCTCTTGGATGGGCTTGACAAATGAGAGCCGCCATTGACAGTGAACAGATTGGGCCTGCCACTTTTGTTTTGATTGTGGAGCGGTTATAATCAAGTTATTTGGGCCTCGGGGAGTTTTTGTTTCTTGCTCCCTGACGCTCTTGACACCAAAGTCCCACCTTAGCAGTCTCCCCTGGCTCATATGTGATTTGAGCCTGCTCGAGTTTCCCCTCCTGTTTGTTGTTTCTATTTATCAAAGCTGTATAGAAGGAGCACTAGTGGGAGGAAGTCAATTTCTTTGGGTGTGGGAATCTTTTCATGCAACCTCCAGAAGGCAGCGCAGGTGCAACAGGTGTAGGTGTGTGTTTTCTTGTCACAGTGGAGCCACAGTGTGGGGTCATTGTAGTGTTTTCTATGCAGATGTCCCTTGTGCACATGACCTGAATAATGTGTTAAAAGAAAAAGCTCAGCCAGGGGACTACAGTAACCAGAGACCCTGTTAGGTAAGGGTGAATGCAAGCTGCTCGGGTGTGCCTCTTCCTCCTCCACCTCCTCCTCCTCTACCCCCCACCTTCTCTGGCACCCTGTGAACGCAGGTGTTTAGCCCCCAGCAAGCCAGCATTTCAGGTTAAACTGTAGGAACGCTGCCCCGCCTTCACACCGTGAACAAGAAGTGGCCGCAGAGTACACAGCGTCACACCTGCACACCTGTGCTCCTAGTACATGCCTGTGTTTTGCTACTGCGATTGCATCACATGATTTCTCAACAGGAAGTGTTCCGACTTTGGAGTTGGCCAGAGAAGAAAGCATGCATTCAGCATGTTATATGCAAATGTCATTTGTTAGCCCCATAGCCAAATTAAACTGACCTAAAAATCAGCCTCTTTGACTGAGGCTGATAAGGCTAGAGTCACTCTTTGCATGTGCTGTAGCTTCAGCAACAGAGGCCAACGCCATCTGCCATGTCTCTCCTGGTGTTATTGCCACGCACTGGCCAGCAATTCTCATGATAAAGGAATGCAGCCATCTTTAAACATACATCGAACCCCCACCCCCAAGTGACATAAGCGTCATTCCTCAGTTCCCATCCTCTCATCGAGTGTCCCCTCATGTACCCGTGTGTGCATCACCCACTTACCCCCCCCCCCTCATCCACCCCTGGCTCTGTTGGGTGCTTCCACTGCCAGTCATCCCGTCCCCACCGGCTGCCCGGTGAAGATCCTCCTCTGGTTCCCACGTAGCGCTGAAAACCACGCAGCTAAGACAAGCGCCCTGCTTTTCACCCGGGGCCCTGGTCCAGGAATTTGCTTGTGAGAATCTTTGATGCAGCAGAAGGTGCCCTACTTTTAAACCTCATTCTTCTCCCTGGGATTGTTTCAGAGAGTTTAACAAAAGAGGAAAGAGTCTGTGTGCGGGGGTCAGCAGGGGTGTGTGCATATGTGCATCTAGGTTATAGTCGCGTGCACGCCTGTGTTTATGCAGCGGCGTGTATGTATGTGTGCGTGTGCACGTGAGAGGGGAGGGCCGGAGGATTATAAAGAGGAAGTGAATGGGAAGTACACACTCAGTGGCAAAATAAGAGGGAGACATTCCTTTGCTGCCCCTCCCCTCCTCTTCCCTGCTCTCCCTCTTTCTCTTCTCTCCATCCGCTGTGGCAGGGCCCTGGGAAAATCAAACAGGTGGTTTGTGCCTGGCAGGAAAGCTGGCTGGGCCTGGGGTGGGCAGGCCTGCAGGCTGCTGGGGGCTATCAAAAGCTCTTAGCCCCAGCTTTAGGCCAGCACTCTGAATGGCCCTGGGCTTCATTATCATGTGAATTCTGGGAACTGCCCCGGGCCCCCAGTAACACCAGTGAGCTGCCCATATGGTGTTCGCTTGGCAACTAGGGAGACCCAGTCCCCCACACACATACACACACATCCCTCCACTCCCAAAACTACTCCTCCATTCCAGCACTTCTGATATCAAGGGAGGACAAGGAGAAGAGAGAGGCCCAGAGGCCTCAGCCTCTACTTTCTTCTGGGGAGGGGGGGCAGGACCACACAGAGCAGCACTGGGCAGTCCTCCGGGACCCTGGATGACACTACTGCCCCACGGAGCATTACAGCTAGCCCAGATCTGGGTGTATTTAGCCACTGAATTAGCATTAAAGACACATTCTAAAGCTGTCAATTTAGCATCAGAAGCCAGCGCTTTGACTGATAGAGATGTCGGCAGCCTCTTCACTTTTTGGAGGGGGCTCCTAATCAGACACCCACCGCTTATCATTCAAGCTTACAGGGGAGTTTGCCTCTGAGCGATCACTATTAAGGCTGTTTGTCATCTACAACGTGCCAATCTGGGTTGACAATTTTTCCCTCTTTTCTTCTCATTTTCTTCTCACACACAAAACATTTCATAAAGTTTCATTATTTGATGATTGGCAAAAGATTTGACGTTTTGTAAAAATCATAAAATCCCCTTTAAGGCTGGTGGGTTATTTTAAACAGATTTTTTCCAAAAATATATATTCATATTATTTCTTTTGTCTCATAGCTATGATTTCTGTTGAACAGTGGATTAAAATGAGAGGTTTATGGAGCAAGCCGGGCGCAGCTCTCCAACGGCAAGATGGCCCGATAAGTTCATTTACATGAATAATTTGTCTGAAACTCTGCCGCAACCAGGCCTTTAGCGAGCTGTAGCGGTCAACATGCTCCTAATCATGTATCCGAGCATTACTACTACCGATAGAGCTGCATTAATGTGCAGTGGGAGTCCCAAACAATCTCCCATAAGAATTCGATTTAAATTAGCAGTGCGAGAAAACCCCCAGTGCGATCCATCCGAGTTAAATAGCCTCGTGAGTCATCTGATTTTCCTGGATGAGGATGAGGACTCTTCTTTAGAGGAGATGTCACTTAACAACAGAGCAGGAATGCTGATCCGGCTCCCGCAGATGGCCACCTGTGTTATAGTGTAGTGGGGGCAGGAGAGCTGGGAGGAGGAAGTGTGTGAGCAATGTGTTATACGTGCCACATGATCTCATGCTGATGAAGAGACTGTGGATGGCTCCGGCATTGTTCATTGTGATCACTGATGTGTGTGTGTGTGTGTGTGTGGGGGGGGGTATTTATATATCTCTTTGTGTGTGTGTTTGTACACATGTGTGAGCTTAGATGATCTTATATAGCACATGTGGACAATCTAGGCAGCTTACTTCACCCCTTGCACCTGCGATGAAGAAGGCAAGGTATGGAAAACAGAGGGAGAGAGAGAGAGAGCTGAAAGTGTGATCTGACTTCTGAGGAACTCTATTGGTGATTCATGCTGTTACACATGAAGCGATTCACTCCCTCTGCAGCTGTGCGGGCCACATGTTCAATATGATTTCACAACATCTTCCATGTCCTTGGAAATTCCTTCTTCTTCTTTTTTTTTTCCACGGAGCCTTCTCGCCCCCTTCTCTCCTGTCAGTTTGCTGGCGGTGTTGTCCTGACACAGAGGCAGGTGCATGTCTTAGTCACTCTTCTCTTCCCCGAATGGCTCCGTATTTCACTCAGGCTTGAGTCAGCTAGAACGGTTCGACATAAAAACGTCTTTCAGAGTCATGTGTTTATCTTACAGTGAGCTTCACAGTGTGATGGTGTTGCTGTTATTCACTCAGCTTACCTCTGCTGCCTTGAGGTGTCAACAGCCAGGTGCTAGCAGCGATTTCTCACCTTGTGACACCAGAGTTACTCAGCGTTTCTAGGTTTCACTTCCTGCTTTTTGTTCGCGTTACATGTTTATCTTTGCACTAGTGCTCTCACTTATACTAGGATTCGATCCATGTCCAGTTGCGATCCAGGGAAACGTCTGTGGACTCCCACCCAGGATGACGTGTGTGCTGGGGCTGTGATTCATCCCACAGCTGCCCCCCTGACCTGCTCCAGCTCTGCATGAGCAAAACAGCCAATGTTCAGACTGCTGTTTACAACAAACTCGAGTTCATAGCAGTGGAAAAAGCAAAGCTGCTTTCACACTTGGAATTTGCGATAATACCATGTTCAGTTATCCAGGTAACATGATTGTTCCGCACAGATTAAGGCTGCGCTCACGTGAGACTTGGATTCTGCGTGGCTTGATTTTGTCAGAACTTTGATGTCACTGCATGGTAATGCGCTTGAGCCCAGGGCCTCAAATATATTTGATGAACAGTCCTCTGGTTAGCCATTAATTAAGTTTTTCTTTTTAAATTATATTATTTTAAAAATGAAATCCTTGTTTCTTTACATTTGAGTGCATATTAATAAAAAGAAAAAAAACTTTTAAGAAGCCAGATTTAGCGCTAAAGGCTAATAAGTTTGTTTACACAGTACAAACACAGCAGGGATGCCGTGATTGAGTGCACCAAATTGGCCATGGTGCTGACACTGAAGCTCATCTGGTATCAAGCATTACATAAGTAAAAATTAAATGGAAGTCATTTGTCAGTGTCATTATAGAGCCCTGTTCTTGCTCTCAGTTACATTTATTTCACCACAGCCGGTCACAAACTGCACATCCAGTGCTGTTCTTTAGCAGGCACATAACTGAGGAACATCAGCATCCTGCCAACACGGGAAAGTTCCAAATTCCTCTCAGTATCGTCCTAATCAAAAGCATTATATCAAAGAACACGGTGACCCTTAGAGTGCTTTGCAAAGGGAACACTCCCGCATGTGGTTTCAGAAAAGCATGAGCATCTTTAATAGAGAATCTGCTCTGTTTGGCCAAACTACCTGACAGAAATACAGAAAACTGCCTCAAGTGTGGATAAGCTGTGCATGTGGGAACACAAACAACATCCACTCCAAACCATCATCTATTAAAATTCTTGACGGGCTCAAACCCCAAAATGGCTTACAGATACCGAATATTTTCATATTTGAAAAGACAAAAACAGCTAAGAAAGGTGCTGTGGGATGGAGAAGGAATGCTATTTGCTCATTGCAAACAATGCTAATGATAGAGCTATTATTGTTAACGATAGCTTGTTAACCTTACTATCCTCAGTGACTGTTCACTATGAGATATTGTGGGATTGCACAACTTGCTGGCCACTTCAGGGGCATTTTATCTGTCATGTAAAAATGAACCAAGGTCATGGTTGAGGTATTCGTGGCATGCCAGTATGCATGAACATTAGCCTAAGGCCAGTGGTGGCCCTTGGTGACTTGTCGTGTTGCATTTTGTGTGAGACAGAATTACTGTGACATTGCAGTTCAGAAGGGTGAATTTCTTTGTAACTTATATAACAATAGTCGTCATAGGAGACTAATCCTTCCTAACGTTACCTAATATTACCAAAACGCAGCTAGTGTCAAGAATACTGCCTCACCAGTGATTAAAAGCACAAAAATAACAATTACGTACAAAAAAACGCCACAACTCCAGTATGCCACAACATTGTTTTTGTGCAGCCCTCAATCATACACTGAACTCCTGATTTACTGGAAATGCTGTAATGTAATAGTTTTAGGGGAAATATAAGGTGACATCATGGAAAGTACAAATACAGAGAATTTATCAAATGCTTCTCAGATAGTAACCTGTGAAAGCATGACCGCTGGGTATCAAATATCTGTTTGCTTAATACACGAGTGTTGACGAGTAGCATTTGTCATCTCTTTATTGTTTACTTTGCCCATTTATTTGAACATTTCTATTTTACTTAATCTTTCTATTTACCTAAGAAAATAAAGGTTTCTGGTATAATCTCTACGTAAAGCTGCTTGTCATTGATACATCAGTTTGGAGGATGATAGCTTATTTTTATCTAGCAAATAGATTCCGGACTATCATCAATTAAATGCTTGTTTGCTTGCAACATGAGCGCTGACAGGTAGCATTTGATATGTGGTATCTCTAAGAAGCCATTTGTATTGTTTCATGAAAGTTTTTACTTCTTAATCCCCCTCTCTACCCACCCACACACACATGTTTTTATCCCTCTTCGCGCCAAAAGTGCCAGCAGGAGAAAGTGAAAGAAAAGAGAATGGGCCTCCGAAAGGCGAGGAAAGAGAGTTGAGTCAAGGAGCAAGTGAGTGAGATGGAGAATGAGAAAATGAGAAGGAGAGACAGCATGGATTCTTTTCTTTGGGGCCTTAAAGACATGTTTCCCTCAGATGTTGGCTCTTCTTCAGATGCTAATAGTCCACTATTCCCAAGCTGGGCCTTAGCATAACAATGCAGTGGAAGTGAAAGAGCTAAACCTCTGCTTTCTTTAAGAAGCCAAAGCTGGGCTTTTCTCGTAGACTAATGCCCCTTTCTCTCTTTGTGCTCCCAGTGAAAGGCCTGTGGAACGCAAAGGCAAGGTGATCACAGAGTTTACTGAAAATGAGACTGAAACAACACATGTGCCTGGACTAAAACTGCATTGGTGAAGTCACTGAAACTCAGGAGAAATGACCAAATATAGAGCAGTGAGCTGGATGGCCCCAAGCCAGGGTACTCACTCTCTCAAGTATGATGACAACAGCCATTTTGGATATTATCAGCTTTTGCTTTTAAAGCTGTGCTGAATTATGTCTGTTGGAAGACTCCAACCCAAATGTTATGACTGTGTGTCCATGCTGATTCCAAGATGACAGTGTCCCATCTGAAATACAGTTGTGTGCCTGAAGAGTTGTTGGATGAACTGAAGTCTGACCTTGATGAGGCTCTAGATACTGTTTGTAAGGTCCTGATAGCCCTTGATAACAAACCCAGACCATATGGCTTTCTGCTTTATCATTTATCAGGGAAAAATAAATGAGATCAGAGGTAAAGGACATGCAGGAGGACACAAAGATACTGTTGGTCGCACTGGTTGCTTCAAAACATCACAACTTCAAATTATCCAAGTTTGTGAATTGTTGGGCTATTCCTTCTTGTTATATGCACTTCATTATTTTGGCTTTTTATGAATAAGGGTTTAGTGAAATTTGAAAAGACTTCAGAGGACACACACTGAGATGTGGTTTCAAGACTGACCGCATGTTTATGACACAGAAGCAGATAAAAAATATTCTGCGCTCAAAATAGGTGACAGTTGAGCCAAAGGGAATTCAAAGTTTTAAGGAAGAAGTCAGGAATTTAAAGAAATGAATGCTGCAGTAGTCATTAAATGTAAGTTAGTTAAGATTTACTTTTCAGCAAATGGAAGTAGAAAAGTTTGGATAAGACAAGGGGAAACAGTGCATTTTACAGATACAGAATAAGTCCAGATAAAGCAGCCATATACTTTATATAAAAGATGGCCATAGTGATGTTTTGTGAAGTCTAATTTTAAAGACTTATAACCATATATGGACATACATGAAGCTGGAGTGCTAAGCTATCAGCTAACCTATTAGCTGATACCTTTCATGAGCAGCACAATAGCATTAGCTTTCAACGCTAGCAAGCTAACCTAGCTACACAAACAGGTACCTGGCAAATAGTTCTAAGTAATATAAGGAGGTGCCCAAATAACACACATGTACCACTTAAATGGAAGTACACAGTACGTGTATTTAAAAAAAGAGTCTACTTTTACTTAAGTAAAACTGAAAAAGTACTGGCTCTGAAATGCACTTAAGGTGTAAAAGTAAAAAACAGCTCTTTGGAGGACATTGCTACCAGCTGCAAACTAGCAGACCGAAACTAATGTCATATTAATATAGTAATAACATAATATTCATTTAAAAAACCTATAACCTAATATTACCTCCGTACCTAAGCAGAAAAATAGTATAGGGTTAAAATGGGATTTGGCACCGTGAGGAAAACAATCACATAAATAAGTCACAATAATTTTGAGCAGAAGCACATTTTGTATATAGGTTGTGATCAGCTGAGCAGTGCTACAGCTCTTTGTGGATTTAGCAAAGCTATTCAGCACGATATAAGCAGGTGTTATATGTAGTGGTTTACACATTTGCTTAACAAGCGAAAGGTTGTTGGTGCATTTCCAGCGGAAAGCACAAATACCTTTGGGGTTACATCAGGATGGGAATCTGGCATAAAAATCTGCCACGTCTAACCTGCAGAGCTACATGCTGTGGCGACTTCTTGTTACAAGGGAAACTAGCTTCTATGAGCAGATGCTAGCTATCATGGCTGAGTTCCAACACTCCGCATAACGATAGAACAAAGGGAAAATTCAGTGGGTCAGTCGAATCAGCATCAACACCTTAGATTGAATGTGACATCTGCTACTCTCGAAGTAAGCAAGTAAGTAAGTGTATTTTTAAAATGAAACTAAACTTCACCAAGACATCGTGTGTAGCTCGAATATCTGTTGAGTGTAGATTTCTAGTTTTCAAATGTCACTGACCAGTCCTTTTAAAATAACTCATCTTCTTCCTCTCTTCTTTTGTCTTTCTTACATCTTCCTCCATCTGTGAGAGGGAACATCTCACTTTTCCTCAGAGGTATAACAACTCTACTGTTAGCTAGCAAGCACACATTTTTGGCTCTTTTATCTCTTTGTCTACGCTGTTCCTTCCATTTACGTTTAAATCAGTGTGATGTTTCAAGGTGTGAAATAATAACTCCCCTCAAATATCTTAAATCTAAAATAAAGAGGCTGTTTTCAAAATATAAGGAGTACAGGTTTTAAAAAAATCAGAAAAAGAAATACTCAAAACAAAGATCCCTGAAAATACTATTTAAGTACTGTAAATTGGCATGTGTACTGCACTACCCCCTGCCTCTGCTAACATACAAACTTCACCAAAACTGAAACACAGACTTTTTGATCGCCAGCACCTACAGCTACTTCAGCCAGCTGTCAGACAAATTTAATATCAGATTAACATCATGTCCACTATAACAAATTGTTCTTTCTGCCATATATATATATATATATATATATATATATAGATATATAGTATACTGGGGCCTTTAATACAAGGTGTTCGTCGTGCCTTGCCACTGGTAAGGTCATATTTATGCTTGCCATTAAGGAGCAGGTACAGTATTTTCCTGAATGATACTTAAATGATACAGCCACATCAGTGCTGATGTAGGAGAAGTCAAAACCCGAGCCAAAGAAATTGCATAATTTTTCTCAGAAAGTCTAATCTTTTTTTAAACTGTTGCAGCATTTCCATCTGTATAATATGTGAATCTCTGATCTACTGCGCTGATAGATCATTAAAACTGTGGTAGAATTTGATTGTTGTCTTCAACCTAGCTGCAGCAGCAGGTTCCAAAAATCAATAGGTGGACAACCAGCAAAAATGAGAGCATAAAAGCATTTTTACTCTCTCTGGTCTAGAGACTTAATTTTCCAGCTGCAGTGAAGTTGCCACTTGCGGCCAGATAGAAATGCTGTCACTGATAAGCCCTTAAACGCTTCAGCATAGTGACGTGCGATTTCTCAGAAAACCAGATTGGCTTTTATTTGTATCAAAGTGATAACAGCTGTCTAAGAGTATCATTGCATTATCAGCTGATTACATTTAAACATTCCTCTTTACTTCATAGGCCAGACTCCTGTCCTAACAAACACCCTTTTTCAAAAGGAACAGCGTAGAGTTAGCTGCTTTACAGTTTTTGCCCACTGCTTGAACACATTTTGCAAAACTCCGCTCTCTGTGCCAAAACTGTACACACAAGTACACATGACACAACACTGGGAAATATACCATTCACATCTGTGCCAAATTGAAACTCCACTCCCAAAACCTAAACTCTGCTGTCAAAACCTAATATTCCTTTGTCAAAATGTAACTCTGTTGACAAAATGACACATACTTGCATCATATGCAAACACTTACAGATCAGGGGGAACACACTAGTCTCCTTTACATAAAACACTGCAGTCCTTGATTTCCATTGTTTATTCAGAAGGCACATTTACAGGAGACACATTTCCAAACAACCAAAAACGCAAATAGACCTACCCAATGTTGTACATTGCAGTACCATGAATTCAGATAAAGCAAAAAAAACAACAACAACACAATAATACTGCAATAGAAAAAACACTATACTGTAAACACAAAAAACCATGAGAATTGTGCATAAGTGGGCTCATGGATCCCGCCGTCTGTTGGGGTCTGGCCACAGG
Organism: Copadichromis virginalis; assembly: GCF_057382275.1. Taxonomy (NCBI): domain Eukaryota; kingdom Metazoa; phylum Chordata; class Actinopteri; order Cichliformes; family Cichlidae; genus Copadichromis; species Copadichromis virginalis. Next base: position 11,589,237 of record NC_140622.1, on the reverse strand, counting down.
ACCTCATCAACATCGCAAGCAATGTCCTCTCCCGCTGGGCACCGGGGAAAATATCCTCTTGCGTGTCGAAACCATCCATGGATTGCTGTCACCTGAATGTCGCCGCAGGCCTGTTCCATTGCCTGCAGAAGAGGCATGCGGGCATGTGGTTGGCGGTCATATACTCGCCATCTCCAAGCCGAAAAAAATTCCTCTATAGGGTTTAAAAATGGTGAGTAAGGGGGCAAGTATACCACTTCAAATTGATTGTGGTTGGAGAACCAGGCCTGGACCAGAGCAGCCCGATGGAAACTGACATTATCCCATATCACCACAAACCTGGGCTGATCTGGTCTGTTCTGTACAACTATATCATGGAGAGCATCTAGAAATGTGAGTATGTGTTGGCTATTGTATGGACCTAGTATTGCATGATGGTGCAGAAGCCCTCGAAGGCATATGGCGGCACATAATGTGATGTTTCCCCCGCGCTGCCCTGGGACGTGCACAATTGTCCTTTGGCCAATTACATTACACTGAAAAAAAGGGACTGGCCATCTCTTGGATTTATGTAAGCATCTTGCATGTATTTAACACAATTGCCTCATGTTTTAAAGATAAATGTAACTATATAGTGTAAAAACTACATGATATGCAGAAAGGGTGTATTAAATTGTTTATATCATGTTCAGGTGAAGTAAGTCAATAAGATAGCAACGTTAAATCTCGTGAAACCACGCGTGATTTCATCTCGCGGGCTTTGGATCGTGGTTTAAAAAATGCATCCATCTCAGTCAAGTCGAGCAGCCAACTCTACGTTTTTTGGTATGTCTTGATTTTTTGAATTAATATTTACCATATTTCAGCCAAATGTAGTTAAACGTCTAAAGTGCCGCCATGTAACATGCTAAAAAAGAGCCGTTAGCTTATTTGCTGTTTTATCTGTTATCAAAGAATTGGCGCTTTTTCATTTGAATTTGTCTTTGACACAAGAGCCGTAATATCACATTAAACCTAATTACGAGGCACTCATAACATAATTTGGTTTTCTGTGTGAATAGATTTGTCAACTGACTCTTCAGTTACATTGTGTATTTACTGCACCGTGGTGTTAGTGAGATTTTGGACATTGAACAGCTTTAGCTAATATCATCAGCGGCATTATGCTAGCTTACATCCCTACCCCTCCTGCCCTCACCTGCTGTCCTTTTGTTTTTGTTTTTGTTGATGCACATTGAGAGACCACATCTATTCTGCATTTCACCAGGAGTCAGCTGATGGATTGTGGGTTCAAGGTGTTATGGTAAGAAAGTATATTCTATTTTCGCTTAAGGTTTCTGTAACTTAATTATAATAGGTTTTTTATAATTATTAGGTGCATGCATACTCAAATAGACCACCCTATTAATACAACTGAGAAATCCAAAATCTGCCATAGGTTTGACTTATACCTGTATGTATTGTCAGAAAGGTGATTACTGGACTCACATTAATGCACACTTGAACTAAAATGAGGTTGTAACTTGTGGGTTCTTGGGTTGCAAATCAGAAATAAACATCTTTGGATTTTTTTAATCCCATAAGATCTGGAAACACAGTTTTTATTCAACAAAACATTACTGATTATTAACCAAGCACAGTGCCTGCTGTTATTTCAAAATAATTTTATGTCATTTCAGATGAAATGCAGCATTCCAGTGCATCCCAACCATGCCTTTACAGGTTTCTGACGGAGCTGAGTTTCTCTCTGACAGTCTGCTGAAAGTGTTTGCAAAGTGATCGGGGGAACAGGGCACAAAGCTAAAGGATGTAGCTGCCATGATGACAGTAAGAACTTTAAAATTCTTTAACTACAAAGTGTATATGTATTGCATTAGGTCAGTAAAAGATTTTTATGCTGCATCCATTGAAACAGTCAACTATTACCTGTGAGTACTGATTCCACCGAAAGGATGCCATAATTTTCGTCATGCATTTACTGGCCCACTGAGAAAAATTGATCTTTTTAAAAAAATAAATGTTCTGGAAACTATATATCCATAAAGTTGATGTCAAACAGGAACTTTTGATATTGCTTTGTAGATGCTGGTGTTGCATGTTGACTGGTTTAAGTTTTGGTCTGGGATCATTTTCTTCTGTGCTACTGAAAAGTTCACAAATCTCTGTTTTCTTTGTTATAATACTTTAGGATGACATTAATGCTCAAAGGGAGTCTCATCAAAGTGCTCCGCATCTGTGTGAAAGACAATTGCAACATCTTGGTGCAGGAGTTCATGGTGAGTGTTTTATGAGTAGATTGTGGCTTTGCAACATTTTAAAATGCATTTAGTTATCCACTTGATCCTCATTGGACCAGTTAGGACCAGTAGTCCTCTTTAATAATTTGAAGTTCACATGAGGCCTGGTAGTGAACTCAGCCGCCGGCCCTTGAGGCCCCACCCCCCTGTATTAGGGGTCACATCAGTGTGAAAAAACTTTAAATTTGTCATTCTAGTGAACAAAGGAAAATCCCACCAATATTTACATTAGCTTTTGTTTGAAAAAAAAAAAGACCAACAGCTAACCAAATTGTGGGGCTGAAAGTCTAAATTCTAACATCTTCTGAGTGACAAAACCTGGATTTCTGATGGGCCGGTGTCTTTCTAAGAAAAACGAATGTAAAGCATTTGAAATTATGTTTTTCACCCTCTCTTAGAAACTCTGTTAGACCATGAATGGCAGCATGGCAGGCCACTCTTTGGCTATAGCTATTTACTATGTTGCTTGCATTGGTTTAAATTACTCTAACATTAGAACTGGTAGATTCAAAAGAGATGAGTTTAAAAAGGAATCTTAAAGAAATGTTTTGTGTTTAACCAGGACTTGACTGAGGCCACTGCACAGATTGAGAAAACCACAATGAACATCTGTCTCCAGAGGATGCACCAGGCAATGACTTTTCTGACGTTGGCATCATCATCGAGGGTATAGTAGTTCTTCAAGATCTGGATAACGTGACCTTTGCAGTAGCCATGCTGTTTGGACCTTTTTTATTCCTTCAATATGAGTTACCCATCACAACTCTGCTACACTTTTGAGGTGATTCAAAGGGTGGTAATTGAGTTGGAAGCAACTCAGCTCTCAAGAAAAGCTCACAACTAAGACAAAACTGCTCCTGCAACGAAGCTCACTGTTATGCATGTGAGGTGACCAGCTCTAGGTGAGAAGACATTTAAATCTCACACTTGTTCTGCTGCATTTTTGAAGCTCAATTCCAGGAACAGATCGCAGGGTTCATTTTTATATACACTGCAACTGCCATGAGGACGAGCCGTTTTTTTGTTGTTGTTGTTGTTTGTTTTTCCTTTTGCTCTGTACAAGTTCTCTGTCTGTTTGGCAGCATTTTTAAATTTCTCTTTGTATTTTTTCTTTCTTTTACTAGTGAAGAGATGTAGCATGAACAGTTATACAGTCTAAATATCCCATATGGGTCGTGTGAAATGGTATTTTCAGTTTCATTCAGTTGAAGTAAGGAACGTTGAATATTTCTAAGCTTGCTGTTTTGAACCAAGATGTCACAGTATGATCAGTGCCGTAATTTTTGACAGTCACTCACCGTATCAATGTTATTTTTGCATCTCTTGAATAAAGGTTTTGACCTGCAAGTGCTAATTTCTTTAGTTATTGGGGTAAAATGGGTAATGTTAATAGGAAGGTGTTTGCCAATTCAGTAACCTAATTTAATGTTAATGGAAACTAACATTACCTCAAATTGTTTAGTTATAATTGTTGTTTAACTGAATCTTGACGTCAGAGGCCTTAAATAGAATGTTTTGTATTGTTCTTTCCCAACATTTTTCAAAAGAAAGAGTCTAATTTCTTTGCTGTGATTGATTCCAGAGAACACGGAAGAACTGACATTATTTAACTGTTGGTTTATATAGATTCAGTAGTGGAGTAATGTCAGTTTAATTCTTTACCTACTGTCAATGCAGTGAAATTAGACATTTTGTTTTGAAAGGTTACTGGTGGATGCCAGCAACCATCTTGGAAGAGAACAATATAATCTGTTATAAGGCCTCCATTTGAAAATTGTGTATTTGATACTAGAATATAATAGCAAAATGTAATTTGAAGATAACATGTAGTATTTAAGTGACCAAGTAGTATTGGGTAAAAGTTATTGAATGGTGTTGGGATAAAGTGAGAAAATTGTGAAGGATTAAAATATTTCAAGAGCTCAAATTACTTCATCAAAACATGTTTAAGTCACATTTTATCAACACAAATTGCACAGGTTTATTGAACATGAATAAATTGTGTTAATTTAACTCAATTGTTTAAGTTGCTGCCAAAGCAAAACATCTGTGTGCAACAAATGTCCACCATTGAATTAAGTAAATCCAACAACATATTTTTTTCAGTGTACGACCCCGTCGTCTTGTTTTGCTCAGGTCGAATCCAGCTTCATCAATGAAAATGTATTCATGAGGCTGTGCAGCTCCATCCATGGCCAAGATTCTCTGAAAAAAAGGGGAACATATCACTGTACTACAGTGCTACACATACAGCACCCTCACCCCATCACACAGGTACCTGTGTAGCTCTCAGAATAGATCCATGTGGTACTGATATGGTACATATTCAGCTGCTACTGGACTTCACCAATACTCTATTGTAAATGTAAGGGACAGTTACACGTACCCGTACATATTCAGCTCGAAGTCCTTTGACCCTGTCACTGTTCCTCTCGAATGGGACTCTGTAGAGCTGCTTCATGGTGATGCTGAGTTTACCCAAGATGCGTCTGATGGTGGTGATGCTCACATGGTTTATGTTGCTGAACACTCGCCTGTCTGCAAGTATTTTCCGTCGTAGCTGGTGGAGACGGATGGCATTGTCTGCCCTCACTAGGTCCACAACGGCAAGTTCCTGCTGTTGTGTGAACAGGCGTTGCCGTCCTCCCCCAGGTCTTCGGGTCATTCTGGAGGAATACAACCACATATTGTCATCGGTTTGCTTATTTTTCTTACAGTACTTTACTGTATATACTGTATCATCCACTGTACAACACTGTACTTCAATATAAGGAATCAGCCACTTTGGCTGCAAAAGGAGCATTAGCACCCCGTACACTTGATATGGTAATGTGATATACTGTAGAACAGTGCTATGAAACCATCTGAGTAGAGCAGAAGGTATGGAGGTGCAGACATACCTGTTTTCTAGTCCGAATGTTCGTATTATAGATGCCACTGTGAAGCGGCTTAGATGTGGGTGGACTCTCTGCCCAGCTTCCCTCATAGTCAGGCCATGGTTGATGACATGGTCCACCAAAGTTGCTCTTATTTCATCAGAAATATGGGTCTGTGCATGGCCTCTTCGGCCTCCTCCTCCTCTTCCTCCTCCTCCTCTACCTCTTCCTCTTGCTCTCCCTCCATCCATGCTTGCAAAGTTCTTGAAATGGCTACGCTGAGGGCTTTTTGTAGTTGGCTAATTGGTGTTCGGTTTTGCAAGTAAGTGCCTTCAGGTGTGTATTTGAGTGGTTGCAATTACCCGATGTGTTTTGTATTTTGGATACATGTGTTTTCCGAATGGCACCCTGAAATTTCATTTTGTGAGCGAAGTGTCTTATGTATGAAATAGAGTGTAGCATGCAGGACCATGTGTGTTGCATAAAGGAGTAAGTGTGTTGCATAATTGGAACTGGGGTGCAAATCAGCGCTTTTGTTTAAGGTATGGGTACATGTGTTTGAGGTATGGTAACAAAAGCTTCAAGTTGTGTTACTTTAGTCTAAGCATGGGTTTATAGTGTTCAAGCAACGGGCAAAAACTGTAAGAGTTACCAGCTTTTAACCTTTTAACGCCTACAGTGTTTTCCATCTCTTTTCCTATCGCTCTCTCTCCATCCTTACAGCTCTACTTTACTCACTCTCTCTTTATGCAGATAAGCAGTTGGTCCAGGTGCAACACAGAGGAAGTTAGCACCTCCTCAGCACAGAGACACACTCTATTTACATGCAAAACACTGGGCTTAGTCAAAAAACGTGTGAACACAGGTGTGTGTGTGTGTGTGTGTGTGTGTGTGTGTGTGTGTGTGTGTGTGTGTGTGTGTGTGTGTGTGTGTGTGTGTTTGTGTGAGAAAGGCAGAAAGACAGAGAGAGAGAGACTGGGGTACGATGGAGATGTTGTTACTGGAGCCACTAATCTGTTTGTCCTGATGTACTCTGTGTTTGCTCCGGTACTGTTGGATCCCAGCATTGTGTAATTAGACGCTTTGTGGAAACAGTTTTCTATTGTCGACTGGAGTAGATTGCAGAAGAAGCAGCAGCTGAAAGCATGCCTCTTGCAGCCTGTATTTACTTGTGCTGAATTGAGCTTTTTGGGCTCTTTCATTTCTCTGCGTGTATACATGTGTAGGTTGAGAGGAAGTCGGTGGTGGCACCCAATGTCATTTGAAGCGGAGCGCCTGGCGCCACTGCATTGGGAACATCACTCCCTGGTGCCAGGCTCATTTTTATAAGCACTCAGTAAATGACACACAGCTGGCGGCATTGAGACAGCTGTCACTGCCGTCACTACGCCTTAATCTGCCTCTCCCTCCCTCCCTCTATGCGTCTTTCCCTCTCTTTCCCTCCACTCTCTCACACTGTGGTGTTCAGCTGGGCTGACTCCCTTCCTCCTCCCTCCTCCCTCCCTTCAGGGTCCAGACTTCGTGGAGCCGAAGCTGCAAAAAAATCACTTCCTGGAGCTGGTGCTCACTTCCTTTGCTTTTTGTGGGACTTCCTGTGCTGCCTCTGTGATCAGGCCGGCCAGAGCTGACTCTCTGGGAGAAACTTCCTGATGCACAGACAGCTGGGGAGATAATTCTCTCTTTCTGCCTTTGTCAGGGATTTTTTTCTATCTTTCTTTCTGTGTCTCCAGAGCTTCCCCCCTGTACTGTTTTTCCATTTACTCTGCTAGGCTGCAGGTTTATTTTGATTCAAATGCAAAGCGAATTTGATTCCCCAGAGATAGATATTCTTCTAAGAGAGAAACCCTAGGTAGGCCAGCATTACTGCTAAATTAACCTAACAGATATCATGCAGCCATATGATCTCAGACCCAGGCACAAGAAACAGTTTATACCTGCTGATCTGGAGAAAATATCCTACAATATCACACCAGGTTGTCCCGTCCATTAGCACTGATGTTATCCTCATCTAGCACCTCTCCCTCCCCTCTGGCTGCGAGTGGAGGAATGTAGTGGGTGTAGGTCTGCAGGCCCGGGTAGCGAGCAGAGACTGGCTCTAGTCGGTACGCCAAACCTATGAACAGGCTTCTGTCGTGGAGCAGACAGGACAGTGCACAGGCAGCCCGCAAGAAGGAGGACTCAGTAGGTGAGCAAGTGCAGGCTTACAGTCAGAAACAGGCAGTAGTTTGATGTTTCATGCCTTTCTGTCTGAGCTCTAGGTGTATCCCAATCCTGCGAAACATCACCTTTTAATCAATACATGCAATGCAACATTTTTATCTTTGGAGGTCATATGTTACCAGCAAAGGGAACAAATAAACTTCCTGTCACAGCACCTTCCTTTTTTCACAAGCATATGTCCACCTTATGCTGCTTCCTCTCTGTACGTCCATCTGGCCGCCGAGGCCACTTGGTGACAGCAGGATGGCAGGCCCAGGATCAGGCCAGAGGACCGCAGGGAGTAGGGACTAAGAAGCAGTATGTCATCCTTCTGCATAGAGGCCAAACTGTGAGAATCGCCTTTGAACTGGATTGATGTGGCTCCTTGCAGACCCACCGTGTCTCAGCAGACACTATGTCTTGCAGCAAGGACAAATGGGATTTAGTGTATTCCTCCTCTATGTTTGCACAGAGGCTCTTGTATGTTTGAGGTTTGCTGAGGGGAAGGACTGGGCAGGGGCAATAAATAGTTGGACTGGATAACAAGTGTTGTTTCACCTGAACACTCAATGCGTAGTCAAACAAGCCCAAGGGATACTTATTGATGAGTGCAGCCACTTAAGGTTCAAAAGTCCTTGGTTAACATCTTACACAGATAAGATGAGAGTCCAGAATCTGAACTATGCCAGTAGAGCAAAAAGAGGACAATTAATACAAAAACTCTGGTATTTTCTGGTTTTAATTTATGTAAACAACAAAAACAACAATAGGTGTGGTTATTCTCAATCAATCCTCATTTATGTGATGTAGTTTCTAGCACTAAAGGATCATGGGAATGAGGGTGGGCAGGGCAGTGTCTCCTGCCCGAGACGAGACCTGTGCTCTGGGCATATTCCAAGGGGAACCCCGAGCTCTGCAGTGCGCTGGCCCTGGTCCTCCAGGCTTAGCCCGGCCCAGCTTGGTCGGCTGTTCCCTAGAGTGCTGAGTGACAGGAAAACACTGCAGACTCTTCACACATCCCTCACTTCCTGAGGCTACTGCTGGGCTAGGTCGCCCTTGAGGAGCTCCACATGGCAGCAGGCTAAGTACACACACAGGAAGAAGTGACATCTAAAACAGCAAAGGCTGCAACAGCTTGTTTGTCAGCTCTTTAAACTGCTGAAAGTTTATAGTGCGTGTACTGTATCCACCACGCGTAACATCCCGCTGGAATATCTGCCAAATAACAAAATCTAGGATTCAGATTCCATTTAAATTAAATGCTTTATTTCATTAAACTGCAATAAAACACTGATAACAGTTGCATTTTGTCAAAAAAAAATGTTTAAGTCTAGAAAAATGATGGCGTTATTCTTCAAAATATATAGTGTTAGTACTTGGCCTAATATTCTGGAGGAAAAAGGCAAGGAATCCTTCATATGAGTCATCTTTGTTCATGAGAATATGTCAACAAATACTACAGTCTTTGCAACAAAAGAGAGCCAAGATCATTCTTTGCGTGTAAGTTTTCTATTGATTGCTTCAAATCATAGAAACTTGGCTGGTAATTCCATAAGAAAAATCTAATCATTAACTCAGCACTTCCAAGGTATTAACCAGCTTAGCCCTGAATTTTTTTTCTCTATATAAAAGGAGATGCTTTAGAAGAGCTCAGGGATGAATGTGTAATGAGCTCGAAATAACCTAAAGCCCCTTTTTTCCCTCTCTTTCTCTCTTCTCTGTGTCCTCTCTCTCCCTCCTCCCCTCCCTGTCCTTTTTTTCTCCTCTTTTGGGAAACATGCCTTTCCCAGCTGCACAGCCCCCACAGCGCGAGGCCAGGCCAGGAGCACAGCTGGCCAGACTTGGTGGAGCCAGTCGACAGGCGCATGGAGCGCAGCCCGCCCAGGGCCCGCTTCCTCCGCAAACATGCCCAGGTGTGGGGCCTCTGAGCTGGGCTTCTGATCTCCACCAAACAGCAGTGTGTGTGTGTGGATGTGTGTGTGTGTGTGTGTGTGAGTGCATGTGCAGGGAGGGACGGTGGGATGAGGGATCAAGAAGGCAAAAGAGGGGGAAGAGGAGAGTTGGGGGGGGGGGGGGGGTGTCATGGTGTAGAGTGGGGTGGTGGTGGGGGGGGGGGTTGTCCCTGCTGAAGCTGTGTCAACATTGTGTGCTAATGTGTGTGAGTGTGTGCATCTGTATCTCCATGTGTTTGTGTTTCGGGAAGTGAGGGGTCACCCCTGGGGGAGACAGTGGGCAACAACAATTACTGCAGCATTGTAGCTAAATTGTGCCTGAATTGTTCGTCCCTGCCCACAGCCAGCCGGTGCCAAGAGAGAAAAGCTTAGAGTGGGTACGTAATTACTGTGCAGTGGCTCATTTGAAAGATGCAACACTGCTTATTAGCATATAATAGAAAATAAACGATCACCTGCAGGATGAGTACACACTCACGCTGAGCTCAGGGGGCTGTTTGAAGAATGTAATTTTGAACAGATTACTGATTACTTTCCAGATTTGTGGGGAAAACAAAAACAAAGACTCAGCAACACCAGCAGCCTAATAAAGATAAATAATGCAGAATATTTATTTATCTATATTAGTCAGGAGGAAAGTTCTTTATTTGTCTTTATTACTTGCTGTTGATTTCTTTTTTCCCTCACATTTAGTTAAAACCGCTCTGCGTTAACTCCAGATTTCTCTTGTACAACTTAAAGCACTTAAAACAGCGACACACTCCCACTCAGGCCACAGAGCTTGCCTGAGTAACATTCCCATAAATCACTTCATAAATCACTGTGCGAATGTATGCTTAAGCGATTTCAGATTGCGTCGTAACAGTAACATTACCTTTGGCTGATTTGATATGCAGCTCCTTACCCTGCCCCCTTTCATTTTACTGTGTTACAACTGTTGGTGACCTCACGTCGGCTTGGTTGACATCCAACCCAAGCATTTAACTATATAACCAGATTCCAACACACGCAACGCCCTTAAATGTATGGAGTGACCTTCTCGTGGTACACCAAATGAAACATAGTACAACAGGAGGCGCATGAGCTGGGGTCAGATCAGATAAGTCGAGGCCAGGCTGCCTGAGATAAGCTCTTTGAACAGCTCTATCTGCTGCGTCAGGGAGATGTTCACCCCTCCAGCCGTTTCACATGATGACTGCTAGCCAGGCGGCTGCTGCTGGCTTGTTTGTGGCCTAGGCCCTGTTACTAATTAACTAGGTGAGCCCAAAGCCCTCTGACTGACTGCCTTGTCTCCTGCAATCCCCCCATCTCAGGACTGCTCATGCATGCATGCTAACTGACACTCATGTAAATACACACTGACACACAGACTCCTATCTGTTGTGGACCCCAAGAGGATGTGAGATGGTGTAGGTGGCCCTCTTGTGGTATAAAATGAAGGCTGTTGAGAATAGTTAGCAGGCTTTCAAAATGTGTCTGCCATTCTCAGAAACTTTCCTCAAAACCACAAGTTAAATGCTTTAAAAGTCACTGAATAATTGCGAGTCGTTGGTTAAACTCACACTGTCGTGAGTAGTCAACTGATCATTGAAACAGGTAATTCTGGTGTGTTATGGAAACTATGATGTTATTTAAAAATATAACCTCTGGAAAGTCAACTACTACTAGCTAAAGTGTAATTACATAAACCTTGGACCAACCTTCTGCCTCTGTAAGTTGTATGGTAACAGTAGAGAGCTGGGTTCACAAGTTGTGTCCCTACACAGACGCAGCTAACAATTCAATTCAATTCATATAGTGCCAAATCACAGAACCAGGTGCTTTGTATTATAAGGTAAAGACCCTACAATAACAGATCCTAACAAACCCCAACAATCGAACGACCATCTTTGAACATGGACTTGGCAACAGTGGAAAGGGAAAACTCCCTTTAAACAGGAAGAAACCTTTGGCAGAACCAAGTTCATCTTTGTTTCTCAGCCTTGGAGATTGCTTCTTGCTTGGAACCATGAATTCACTGGGAGTGGCTGTAGCTCAGGAGGTACAGCTGGTCATCCAGTAATCAAAGTTGGCTCCTTCAGTTTGCATGTCAAATGTAAAACATACTGAACTCCAGACTGCCCATGATGCATCCATCCATGTGTCAGTGTGTGCAGTAGCCAATGTGTGCATAGAATAAGTCGACATATGTGTGAATATAAACTTGGAGAGGTAAATATGACTAGACTTTTGCAGTATAAATTCCCATTAATTACCATTTGATTTAGCCCTTAACATTTCTCTGAGTCTTTGATTGTTTGCCTTAGTTATTGGTAACTAAGACTTTGCAGCAAATATAAATGGTGAACACTGTAACAGGTGAAGTGTTGAAAGTTACTTAAGCATTGGTATTAACTCTAAATTGATCTCTGTGGCTGTTTGGGGCAGCATACATAGCACCATCACTCTCACCGTCTTGATATGTTTGAGTCTTGCACACTTCATAGTTTAATGAGGCCTGAGCTTCTGATGACAGTGCAGCCGGAGGTCCTTGCTGTGTTTTAGCAGCTTTCTCATCCAACGGCGCAGAGGTTAAAGTCTAGTTAACCTTAGATGTTTGAGAACTCCACGCGCTGTCAGCTGCTGTTTCCTGCAGCTTCTTATTCAAACTCTGGCCCCTCGATGCTGGGACGCCTAACTCTGTATCCCAGTAACGATGAACAACTCAGTCAAGACGTTTGAACAACCATAAAGTGCAAGCGCATAGACTCACACATGCTGGAGTGATGTGTATCTTCCTCTCTCCCAGGAAAAGAGCGTGTGAGCACTGCCACTCCTGGAATCTCACCATGAGTGCGCAGTGTTATGTTGAAGAGGATCAGTAGGGATTTGTTTGCATGAGAGTAGTGTGTAAATAGGTGTATTTGTGTGTTTCACTTGCCACTGGTTGGACACAAAATAGTGGCTGCTCACCTGTTCACACACACCCATACACACACAGTGGACAGGAGGGGAAACGGTCTCTTTTCACATGGCCTCAGTCACGGCTGAGTGTACACAAACAAACACACACACACACGCACAGATGTATTCACTATCCTCCACATTTTTTTCTTTAGCTCACCTGTTTGTTCAGAGGATCCTGATCAACTTAAACACTGCTCCAGTGTTCCCATGCTACCTGTTTGAACAGCTGAGTGTTGACTTCAGCACTTTGCACAATAGCTCAGGATTGGTTTGGAAACACACACACACACACACACACACACACACACACACACACACACACACACACACACACACACACACACACACACAGGCCTCCTTCTCCTGCTGTGTTCCTGCTCGCCTGGACTTGGATGTTATAAACGCCGCCCGGTGACCCACTGAAAGACTTTGTTTCTCCTTTAAAATAGCTCATTCTGGCCTGACAGAGTACAATAAGAAATCTGGATTTAACTGCATGTTTGTGGTCTGCATTGCTTACTATATATGGGCTGGGCCTCCCAGTCCAACATCTAATTATGTGTTGAGCGCTGATGGGAAAGGATTACACACACACTTCCATCCAGCAGGAATCTGTAATTGTGTGAACGCACTCTGTGGATGTTGGAGTGGATGTGAAGTATGGGAAGCGATGTGCTATTGAAGGAATACCCTGGTGCCAGTGAGACTAGGGAGCAGAGCGAGCAGACAAGTTGTGGTGGGGCTAAATGAGGGGAGACGAGAGCATTTATGACACAGAGCTGCATTCCTCTCTGATCTATAATCAGCTGTGTATTGGTGGGCATCATCTGTGCTTAGGGGAACACCTACACACACATGCAAACATGCACATAAAAATGAAAGAGCAAAAAGGTGCGCATGGAAAAGGGTGGTAACGCTTCAAACTTGGAGCCCTCTCTATCTCGCATAGGCAGCGAGGGAAACTATTACAGGAATAATGCGGCACAGTGGGCTCATCGGCGTCTGTCTGTCGCTGGCCAGCCCGTTTTGGGGGTCCGGGCGGAGGGGTTTTGTGGCTGCAGTGTTGCCTGAGGCCTGGCTGGGGTGATTTACAGGCGGCGTGGGGACATGTGCCGGGGATACTCCCAGAGCAGCCTGGTGGGGGCCAAAACAGCCACACTGCTGCTGCCTGCACATCTGGAGTCTAGACTGAGTGGCTCTGCCGAGCGCCTCGCTCTCTCCCTTCTTCTCTCTCCACATCCATCCATCCATCCTTTCTCCCTCAGCTGCTCGGCGCTCTCCCCAACTCACACTCGCCCTCCCCAACCCAAACTTTATCCACTGTTTGCGTAGCTGCCGACTCTCCGCTGAAACTCAGGATCGGCTCTCACTTTTTCCGGTCTCCCACTCACTTTCCTTTACCCTTTTCTCTCTCTCTTCTTCTTCTTCCCTCCCGCTCAACCTCCAGCATGCCTGATGAGGCACAAAATAGCCAGACAAAAAAAGAGCAAAGCGTCACAGAGTGCATGTGGAAGATATCACAGAGGCAATTGTTATTCCTCTCCCTCTGAAAAGCTGGAGCCAAGTGTCCACAGAGGGACCTTCCAGTGATCTTTCAAGGAATTGAGGATCAGTGTCCTGAGCCAAAGTGGAGTCATATAAACATATTGGCTCCGACATACATAATAAACAGCAGTGATAAACATGACACGCACACACTCACAGACGGCCGTGTTTGAATGGTGGCTCCTGTTGGTTTCTGTCAGGACAAATGTTCCTTGTTCTGCTGACTCTCCTTTATCCTTTCTTCCTCAACCTCTTTCTTTCAACCATAAACACCCACACCTCTTCTCCTGCATTTATATTCACCACCTATCCTCTCCTGGCTTAGACTCACACACATAAAAACATAAAGCTTCTGCTTCTTTTTCTTACAGCGTTCTCACACATCCCATTAGGGAACACTCATTGGCTTTTAAACAGAGACATATGTGTTATCTCACATTACATGATGGGGGGAGCTCTTATATACATAAGATAAATACTGTTTGGCAATTTGTGATGGTCTTGAGAGACAGAGGGTAGTTGAGGCAAACACACGCTGTTATGCAAATGACCTATTCTGCCCAAAAGCGTCTGTCTGAAATCTTAGAATTGTGTATCCAGTAAACAGCGTGCATCAGGGTTTTCCCTTGGCATGTGAGCACAGTCACAATAGTGTTTCCCTTTTAAACAGTGGAAAGCTGTAGCAAAAACAATTTCTTTCATTGGATCCAGAGACGCAGGCGTCAGTGTAATTTACTGCAGACAAACACAAACCTCTCGCTCTCTTTCCATGTAGCCTTGTTACTTTTATACACACGAACGTGAGCTTTTTTCAAAAAATGATTATTACATGTTTCACCTCTGCTGCATTCACACCATGTCATATACTCCACAACACGTGGCTGTGTTCAACTCTCTGGTGTTAAGCAGGTCATAAAAGGCAGCTACGTGATACTCTCCAACAAGGCCTGAACCTGTGCGGCTGCTCGCCTGACTGTCGCCTGCCTTCCTCTCCCTCCCCCTGAAATGGAACAAATTATCCAGCTACTTTGGTAAAACAAGGTAATATATTCATTTTCGAAAAAAGCCGAGAAAGCGGCGACTACAGATTACATCTGGACAGCACTAGTTGGTGTTTGCCTTCTCTGGAAGCCATTAGAGAAAAATAGTTTCCCTGGTCTATCTGAATGGTCTTCTCTCACGTTTCACTCGGGGTGAACCTCGCACATCTTCTCACCACCTGTATCAGCTCCAGTTCCCACTCTTATTCTTGTTTTTTTTATTTTTTTTTATCTGTCACAAGACAGATAAAGAGGGTGAGAGAAGAAAGAAAGACACCAGATACAAGAGAGGGAGGGACTTTATGTGAAAGACAAAGAGGACAAGTAGTCCCAAGTGCTAAAGGTGACCTCAGCTATTCAGATTACAGGTGCTAACTGTCGGCATGGCTCTCAACTGCGCTGAGGGCCAAGGGGCTTGAGTGTCAAGCGTGAAAAAAAAGCTGAGCAGACACAATTGCTGCTCTCAAAGAGAGATACAGCTCTAAATACAGCTCTTAAAAAAGTGGCAAGCTAACTCTGGCTGATGCGATAACAACATTTGCTCTCCGCTGATGCCCTAAAGCCCTATTGACTTTTGACCTAACCGAAAACCGTCACAGTGGTGAAAACACTGCTGACATCCATTCTTTTACCCACTGACAGCCATAAATAGGCTTAAATGCCAAGAGATTTACTGTAGAGCAGGCTGAGAGGCAGCTAAATTTATTTGGTTAGTCCTCCAGTAAGTGCTGATTCATACTGTCCTAGTGAGAATTGCATATTGCACAATAAATGCATGTGTGTGTGGCCAAGAAAAAGAGCCACTGGATTTTGTTTTCTAGTCGTGAGCCTGCTTAACTAAAGAAAGTCTTTGGCGTCCTGTCGTTGCGCAATCAGCCACCGGCTGGCCTGCGAGGCATATGCGCTGCTGGTGTGTTGAGACCCGCAGATTGGCACAACGCTGTGTGTGAATCATCAGGCTTTCCAGAGTAACACCACTGTCAACACAAGTCTACCCAACGCCCCACTGGGAGAGGCCCAGCAGCAATGGCAGTGCACCCGGACTGGTATTAGCAGTGTTTGTGCTCTGACAATGAGGCAAACACAGGCTTAGCTTGTTATCCTCTGGCTTAGAAAACATTCTGCCTGGTGACGAAGTCAGGTATAAGGAAAGCAATCAGAATGAAGCAGAAGGTGAAAAGTGCTGCATGAATAATGTGGCGAGGGGTGATATCTTTAGAAATGGAGGTGCGAAGAAAAGCAGTTATACACCAGTAATGGGTGAGAACTGCTTCCTTGATCTGCAAATTGAACAGATGAATATTAATATTTAATACTAAGAGTTCATAAAATGCTAAATCACACAATCAAATTCAAACAATCATAAGGAACAATACGCACAGCTGCTGTTTACATCACACTCCTGGTTTCTGCTGTTGGGTATGAACACTAGCTTGTTCATACCCAACAGCTAGCGGCTAGCTTGACTAATGCTTTTCAATGCTGTTGGGTAACACTGAGCTAATTTCTCACACTCATCACAGAGGTTGACTTTTCACTGGCTTAAAATGAAAAGAAATGTACGTTTCTTTCTGTACAACGTGCCGTGCCACTGATTTGTCTGGATACTGTAGCATCGTCATCTTTTAGCCTTTAATGCTAATGCAATAACCAAGCGTATCATTTCAGGTTCGCTAGTCCTCAAATGACATGAAA
This sequence comes from Copadichromis virginalis, assembly GCF_057382275.1. NCBI lineage: Eukaryota > Metazoa > Chordata > Actinopteri > Cichliformes > Cichlidae > Copadichromis > Copadichromis virginalis. The sequence goes on along the minus strand of NC_140622.1, from coordinate 11,572,708 downwards.
TTTCGTCAAAGCAAACAACAACAAGACAATACTTCAAAGTGAAAGTGCTTCTGTTGTCTGACTGCTTTTTTGTGATGACTAAAATGACATTTAAAAAATTAAATTAAATTTTTTTATGTAAATACCGACCTTCTACAGACCTGGTTCCTGAATACAGTCATGTAAAAAATAAATTCACTTGACACACGTGACCAAAGGTCCTCCTGGAACTGACTGTGGGAATTAGCTCAAAACGAAAATGTTAGCATTCATGCCCTGTCAGGTTAGAAGCGGACCAGAACACTCTCAGTGATAAGTGACTTGTTACTGTAAAACTCCATAGTGTTCATGTCAGAACAGGTTATTGTAGAAAATCTGACTGATCTTTTTTTGCGCATGTGTGGCACCATTTGCCAAACCAGTCAGCCACAGTGACTGCTAAAGGTGCTGCGGTGGTTGTGTTAACTCGGTTTGTAACACACTGCTTTAACAGGGCTATTTTACGGCTGTGTTATGGCGTCCTGAATGATCTGCTCTCTGCAGTAACTGCGTCTCTCTCTTCACTCGTGGTAATTTCACCTGTGTCAGACTCACTGTAATAACAGCTCTATTGCTAAAAACAAAAACAATTCTCAGAGCGATACTTAAACAGATGATAGGCTCGTCTCCCGGGGTGCAGCCTGTTGTTATATCTGCAAAACCTTTGTTATATCTGTGAGAAAAACGGCAGCTAACACAAAGAGAAAAGCTGTCATTTTCTCCTCAGAGTTGCAGCAGTTTTCAACGCTAAAAATAGGGCCGTTAAGATAGAGGCTCCAGTTCGGATGAGATGTTGTTAGTGCGTATGAGGCCTCTCTTCCAGGAGCTCAGTGCCTCTGGGAAATGATGAAAAATAAACAGAGAGTCTTGATGTTGACTCAGGGAGAAGTGATCCACAGGTTATTGCTGCACCCCTCTCTCTCCTTCTCTCCCATGGCTCTTGGATGAGCTTGTGTAATCCAAGCATATTGTCCCCGTACCCTCCACACACACACACACACACACACACACACTCAGGCCTCCAGGGCAATAGATGTCAGATGTTGATGTCATGTTTCAGCCTTTTTAGCTGAGTTCACTCATATTTTGTGTGACTTATTCCAGTTTTTATAAATCATGAAAAGAGGTAGGAGATTATTCTCCAGTGACAGCACAACTATGAGGTAACAGATGAGCTGCTTAGGTCTCTATAGCGATCCAGCTCAGCACTGCTGATCAGGAAAACAGCTGAAGGATTTCCCTGACTTGCCTGAAATGCTAAAGGCTCCTTGCCCCCCCTCCTCCCCTGTCATCAATATGCTTCATGTGCCACACGCTCCTAATGTTAAACATTAAGAGCGTGTGTGTTGTTTTGTTCTGTGACATTTTGTTATCTTAATGCACAGAAAATGGCATTTGAAGCATTTAATTGAAAACATTTAAAGGATAAGGAAACTGTGCTGGGGTTCATGTAGACGGAGGAGGATGGAGGATGCATTTGGAAAAGGGTGATGTGAAGGGATTAAGTTAGTATGCTAGATTATCCCACACACCTCAAATCTGGAGTTCACCCCCGCAGCCAGCTACAGTTTTGATTATTTTATTTTATTTTTTAAGAAATACGCAGATAATTTGATGCCTTTCAGTCAGTCCTGCCAGGTGAAAGTACACCACAGCGACTCCTGCCTGCCTGCCTGTTGTGAAAGTAGCACACTAAAGCTGGTGGCGCCATCTTGTGTGTCAGGTGGGTATCTAAACACGACGTGTCAAGAGATCCTGACAGCAAACATGCAGCGAACTGCTCAGTGTGCAGTGTGTTGAACAGTTATCCACTCATAACCGCGCTCAACACTTAGCTAGTCCACACTTTACTCGACGGCGACGCTTTAATACGAATAGTCGGTAGAGGTCGCTGCAAGATAATGCTAGCCCACGTCAGGTCGACAACCCCGGGCAGTGAGGATGTGACCGTTAGGTATGTCAATGTAGTGTATTTGTAGGAGAAAATAAATATACTAAATATATAAGAAGCCAACGAAAAGTATGCTTTCGTTTTTGATTTTGATTTAGATTTTTTTTTTTGCCATAACCATATCATGAATCCCCGTTGTCTCCCTAATAAACTGCTCATGTTTTTAAAGCTAAATTCATATTTAGATTATGCTTCATCCCAGCTGCATGTATGCCTAAAGAAGTGGTCGTGCTTTCTCAGCAATGAGTGCTTTAGCTTGTTTTGTTTTGCTTTGTTTTAGGAATAAATCACATGAAAGTGATCTTTTAGGCTTGTATCTGAGGGAAGGTTTTTTTTTCTTTTTTCAGCTGCATGAGTCACCAATTTTGTGTTTATTTAGTAAAACAACTCATAGACGCACTTTGTGTTGCACTAGGAGACTTAAAAAGCAGTTAATAGGTTACCAGACTCAGCAGTCAGTGAACTGTTTCATTTATGCATTAATTAAAATAAGATGCTGTTATTCCTCCACCAAGGAGGAAAACATTAAACCCAAAACAGCAACCTGTTTTGGGTTTAATGCAAGTCATATACACAGTCACGATGCACAACAGCGAGATCATCAGCTTTTATTCGATGGCCGTACTTGCCCTTGGAGCCAGTGTTTGCCTGCTGCTGGTCTATAAATCTTATCTTTGTCAGACTAACAAACAATGAACGCAAACCGCTTGTGTTTGCAGTTATGTCATGCAGGAGAACACTTTCATCAAGCTGTGAATGTGATATTAATAGACTGCGAGTGATGTTTGAGAGATTCAATAAACTGAATGAATTATAAATGATGTGTCCCGGAAAATATTAGCCAACTCTAATCTCTGAACAAAACATTAGAGACCCCGAGAACTGTTTCAGCCTCCCTCTATATTGCTGCAAGACATCTAGCATGTTAAGAGACAGGCTGGTGTCTGTCAAATACTCCCACTGTTTCTCCCAGCCTTTCTCCATCTGTCCCTCCCTTTCACACAGAACCCAGACTCAGGTCAGCGATATGGCTCGGACAGTTGTTTGGGGTATCTGGGACATCCATGTCTCAGTGCAGCTGTCACAGTAAGGTCCTTCAAAAAGCTCTGAATTATACTGTTATTCTTTTTATAGGCACACTTGTTAAAGAGAAGAAGCTCTGCATGACAGAGGTCTTCACAGGGGAGAAACAAGGCTGGCAGATGGAATCATTCAAAAGGTAGGGAAGCCCAGATTACAGATATTGGTTGCAAGGGGAAGAATTCAGATCCTCAGAGAAGCTGATGTGCTTAAGCAATATTTTGTAAGATTTCTAATGAGTACTGGTCCCCTTTTGGAGTGTTAAAGTATAAATCTTTGGTATCACTTTAGGGACTATCTTCACACCAGCTTGTAATTACAACTGACTATAAAGAGGGTAGAGGTAATTCTTCAAGTGCAAACACTCAGTTAAACAGGCAGTGTCTCAGTGTGTACCTGGCTGAAGTACAGTGACTGTACATTATGTTTTTCTTCTTAAAACTGTAGTGGCTCGCTAATGTCAAAGTATATGATGTGATTTGAAAATATTGCAAGATAACCTAACTGCAATTTGACGACGAGGTTTTTAAATTTAGTCTTTTTTTGGTTGTTTTTTTTCTTCTTTTTCCAATGAAGCTGGATCATCACATTTCTGTGCATTCTCCCTTTCTTTTGTACGTGGGAGAGTAGTAGCCTGACATTCATGCTTCCATATGAACATGTATAGCTTGTTTTTTCTGGCATAAACATTCAACTGGACTCATGGATGAGCTAATTAGACATTTTAACGTTGTCGATAAAACATAATTTTCAGCATCATAACTTAGGAACAGAAAGGGAGATGATGTTCAAGTTTCCCACCTAATTAGACCCTAAAGCCTTTGACGGTCCTCTCTACACAAGTCTGTAGAAACATAGATGTAAACTGCAGCTTGACTGGAACGAATGGTGACAATTCTATTTTAAGGATACTTTATCTTGATACTTCTCCAGTGTGACCTACATGCTCAAAAACCTCAGCAGAGTTTGTGTGCAGCATGGATAGGAACTAATAGGTCTAAACTCTTTTTAGCTGTTTCAGTTAAAGATTTCTGATATTGTTCGTGCTGGCGCACTGACGCATTGTTATGACTCGCTGGGATAAAAGAAAAGAGTCTCCAATAGCTGCTCTGCTTTTTTCTGCTATAGTAAATCAAACAAAGGTCTTGTCTTTCATTGTTACTACGAGCTAAATACTTGTGTAGACTTGAGATAGACTGCTTCAAAGAGCATGCTTTCGCTATCTAAATTCTCATTTCCATATGAAAATACCTTTGAGTACCTTCCAGAGAGCATAAAGTGATTACTGCTTTATATTAAACTCAGTATAAACATGCAGTATAACAGGTAGCACTTAACTGGATTACTGTAATCTAATTATAAGACCTCCCTCCCAAATCTCTTCCCGTTCGGGAGTCGTCCTCACCGCAACGGTAGATTTCTCTTGTGCACACTAAGCTCTCTGTGTGTCGAACATAATGTTTCTGCTCCTCTGCTGGTGTGCCTTTATCTCCCCCTGTCCCTCCTATCCATCCATCTGTGCTCTTCCCTCGCTGACTTTGTCTCTCCTCTGAGTGTATTCCAGCCATATTGTAGTTTGAAGTGTTTCTGCTTCTAATGAGCCGATTGTTCTTGTGTTTTGTTCCCCTCGGGGAGTGTTGTGTTGCTAACATTCTGCTCACAACCATTTTAAAACATATTCACTGCACCAGGGAAGGATTGGGGGCCAACAAAACAATAATGCCTTGGAGCATGTACAAAATGAAAAATGTGTTAATGACAGTCGCACCAGCGAAGTGACAGCGTATTCTTTTCCTGTCAATTAGACCTTGGTTATTCAAAAGCAATTTGCAACTCCCTGCAGAGTAAAGTGTGTGCCATCTCCCAGGCCTTTCACTGTGATTGTGTAAGTGATGTATTCATCCCATTTCTCCGTGTGTGTCCTAGTTTGAGATAATATTAAGGTTAGAGACAAGCCACAGCACTAAATCTACACAGTTTTCTTTCTCATGAAAACACAGAAAATATATATGTAGCTCTTTTTCAGGTGTGTGTGTGTGTTGCACTCCTGCACATAAGGCTACAAGGGGTATTGATACAGCTGGCATTCAAGGCCCTGATTAATTGCCATGGCATTTGGCTGTTCTTGGTAAATGCCATATCCCATGCTGAGCGCTTGGTTAATGGATGTCTGCCCATTGCAGGCCCAGCATTGTCCCTTTCTTTTCTCTCACTCCTTCTTTCTCTCTTGCACCTATTCCTCTTATCCATTTGCTCTCCTGCCTTCTCCTCCACATGTGCTTCCTAAAGGTTAGCTGTGCTTTATTAGCAGGAATAGATGCACACATAGACTGGTCTCATGCAGCTCAGACGTCCATTCTATTTGACAGTTTTTTCCAGAGTAAGCTCGACATACTAGGGCTCAGTCTGCTCTGTTTCTACCAGCACCGGTTCAAATGTAGCTGAAGGTTGCGTCTTCTCCCTTTTCTCTTTGATCTGTGGTAAATGTGTTGTGATAAGAGCTGAGGAGAGAGCGCTACCTTCAAGTGTGTGTACTCACTAAAAATTCTAGTTTGTCTCTATATCTCTAAGAAGAAAAAAAAAAGATATGAAGAATTAGCTCTCGTTCTCAAGTGAATTACTTTGCTCTATCTTAATGAGGTTTGCCGTGTCAGAGGGAACAGTTCAGAGCGTGCATGCTAAACAGACTGAAATTGGAATAGAGTATTAGCTCACAACTGCAAAAATACCTTCTCTCTCCAGCTCTAATTCCAACACTGCCACGCAATTATCCATATACACAATTTTATCTTGTCACTTCCAAATGGCAATATTTTTCTTTTCCCTTTCGGAAAAGTAATTCCAAAATCTAATTAACTGAAGAAAAACATGTCACCAGTATTGCTGGAAACATCAAATGTAGTTATGCAAATGGCCCCGTGGATTGTAGAATGTGATTTGACAGAATCTCATTCTGGACGATTCAGGTCCAGATAGTACGATTACTCAGCCATATCTGAGTGAAGGCAAACAGGGAGGGATGAGGCTGGTAATTTATTGTGTTGGTATTTCTCCTGTTTGACTTCAGACAGCTCATTAAGGGGCGAGGTGTCACCCAGCTGGACAGAAAGACAGACAGGAGCGTTCCTCTAATGGGCCCTCCTCTGCTCTGTCTACATCAGCTCTTTTCTGCATTTTGCTTTGCTGGCTTAATCTTCGACTTTTAATATTAGGTGCCAAATGAGATTTTACACAATTCATCATTTCATTTCTCATGGGGGAGAGAAAGGTGCTACTTCATCCTCCCACTTGTCTTTAGTCTGCTTACAGGGCTGTTTTAGGGCAGCAGTGGAGCAGTGGCCAGAGGGTGGTGATAAGAAAAGGATGTATGCCAAACATTTCTTTTTCAGGGCACAACGAAAGGAGATGACGGCGGCTGTGTTATCGCAGTGTGCTGTACAGGTGTCATTCTGCCGTAGCTAGCTGGCAGCAAATGGTCCATATGCTGCGAGAATGCTGCAGCTCAATTCCCATTTGTCTCTGCTGTTAGATGTGTGCTCATGTAAACACAGGCAGTGAGGGCTTTTAACCATAACCCGTACAGTTACATAACTGCAAAATCGAAACCACAAAGAGAACATCAGAGCCCAAATTAGCCTCTTGAAGAAGAGCGCGCAGAAGTTTTTCTAATGATTTTGAAACATTTAGTGCTATAAAAAAGTAATAAACATACTCACACATTAGCAGAAAGCTCCCAGCAGTGTTGCCCTTGCCTTGTGATGTGAGTCCTTACACCAAGCCCTTCCCCACACCCTGACAGCTCCTTATTGCACGCCAGCCAGTGTTTGTTTGCACACACAGAGAGCCATACAAAAAAGATGTGAGGTCTACTCTGGTGCAAACAAGTAATTAACCATTGAAGACACCCAACACGCCTGCTTGCTAATCATAGCCATTTAAAGCTGCCGGCTTTATAATTCAGGCCATTCTTCCACTACGGTGAGTGCACAGATTACAAGGATACTTCAAGGCACTTGAAATTTCAGCAAACGGTGAGAGTCCCGTGTGACTGAGTGTACGCATTGTTTTGTGTTACAACAGGTGTGCAAGTAGAGTGGCTTTGTGATGCGATGTGTCTCCAAATAAAGATCTGAGAATATGTAGCGAGCAAGTTCATAAAAAATGTTCATTTAATTATATTGTAAAATTCACCCATTTCTTAGTAATTCAGCTCCTCTGTGTAGCCGCCCTCACATCATTTTAAAGTGATTACAAATGTATTTGTGCTAAAAACACTGGGGTGCCTTGTTAGACAAACCCACAAGCACTTCTTATTTAATATGTGTGGCAGATATTGCTCTGAGTGCTGTACATTAGGAATGCAAATAACACAGCGTCAAAGAGGTTTCTGTTAATTAGCTGGAGATGTGAATGCTGGCTGTGGTCCATGTCGGCTTGTGTTCCTTGGGACCGCAGACCACGACGGGGGGCCACTCTTTGATCTGTGGATCCCACAGTCTGCTAACAGTTCCCTAACCGCTGCGCTGCTGCTGCACATTCACGGATGGGAACGAAATGTGTAGCTTAGTGTTTGCTTCTGTACACATGAATGAGAAAATCTGTCGTCCACTTTTTGCAACACTTTCCTTTACTGTGAACCTATAAACACTCGAGGTGTTTAAAGACCTGGAGTCTTTAAGTTAGCTTAGATTTGTTTGTGGGAGGGTTGTTTTGCGTTTTTTGGCTTTTTCCTTCATCATAAAATTTCCAATTTATTTCCGTTCATTTTTATTTATATATCACAAGTTCACCATACCAGTTTTCTCAGGTCACAAGACACTAAAGAACAAAGACTCTACAATATTATGGAAAGAAACCTAATGATTCTCTACAAGCGAGCTCTTCCACTCAGGATTTGTATTTATTTCTCAGCTTCAATTTGGTTACTTCCAAAAGCCTGTTTCTAATGCAAAGGTAATGGATTCCTTCAGCATATCTACATGCATGTAGTAATTATGCCACAAATAGTTTCAAAGGTTGAGATTTGCAAAACCAAACTTTGGATTCCAAAGATGTGTCATGTTTGTGTGTGTTGTTTGGAAGCGCTCGCCTTCATTCATGTCATTCTGTTGTGCTTGCTGTCTTTATTTTCCCACCAGGGTTCTCTGTTTATATACCACTTGCTGATCCCCCCCCTTGTTGCTGGATCATCTTTGTACTGTCAGTAGTCAACCACTGGAACCATTTTCATTTTGTATTCCTTGTTTCTTCCTGTCAGGTGTTTTTGGATTTTTTGTGTTTTCACCTTCCACTTGCTGTTGTTGTTAGTTTTGTTTTTGTCTCACTGTGTAAATGTGTATTCTCTTTCAGACTTTTGTTTCTGTTTCCACATCCTAAATCTTTTTTCTTTTCTGAAAAGTTCAAAAAAGTTGAGTAAGCAATGTCCTCTGGTTAAACTGTAGCATAAATAAGTCCACAGGTCCATGCTTAACCGTGGACCTATGGACTTATTCATCCATAATATAGTGGAATTGATTTATTTTTGTAAGCAGGGAAGCGCTGGCAAGTCTTCTAGTAGTCTTCAAGCTAAGATTATCATGTGCCTAGTAGTAAAAAAAACATCCTCAAGCCTCCTCCTGACTTGGCTAGCTAGTGGCCCAGTAGCCTGCTGCCTGCACCAACTTCCAGCCTGTTGCCTGTCCCTGCTTCTTCCCAATGGCTGATCTAGTTTCTGAAACAATCCAGATGGTTAAGCTGGCTCTGTTTCCACACCACCCTGCTCAAGTTCCCCAGGTAGCTAGTCACTAACTGGTGAGCCACCTGTCACTTCTAGATCCTGAGTATGTTAGCAATTGGGACTTCTAACCTCCTACCTCGACCACTCCCTATAATTGCAAACCTCATGCCTGATTCCAGTTGTTCTCAGGAGTCTGAACTCTGGGGGCCCATTTTGAAGAGAGCACACACTAGAAAAGGTGGTTCAGTAATGTCAAGGTTTCATAAATGTATAAATATCTGCTGACGCGACTGACCTAACATTTGCCATAGCCTTCACCTATTCTTCCTGTAGAGTTGGCTGAACTCCTAGCTGGGGAACATGTGTCTGTCTAGTAGTACTCTGGTCCAGAGTTCACCCACCTTTGAGGTCTGGCCTTCTCAGTAGGCCACCTGCATGGCCTTCAGAGTGGTTCCATCTCTTCTGTTGGCCTCCTGCCTGGATCCTATAGTGTCTTCATCTTTACTTCTGGCCTCCTGCCTGGTTGCCAGAGTGTATTTGCCTTCATTGTTTGCCTCCCACCAAATCCCTTGAAAGGGCTCAGCCTTCACCACTAATCATCCTTGTCTGCTATATTCTGGCGATATCTTCATGAGCAAGAACAGATGCCAGCGTTAATCTAGTTAAAATGACATTCACGCCCTAACCGCAATAATGTGGCAAATCTCCGTTGGCGAGTTAGCGCGGATTGCCCCGTGCGTGGGGCTGGACGGTGCTGACGCTAACGAGCTAACCGCATTGATGCTGTGCAGATGTCAGTATCTGCATTTATAACAGCCAATAAATGAAAATTAAAAATAAAAACGGGATTCACTTACCGCAACATCTGCAGTCAGGATAAGCAGTCACACCATACTGGTCATCATTTCACTAAGTCAACAAGTTTCCCCTGCACTTTCACACGAGAAGGATGGTGTTGGCAGCATCTGACTGATTTCAAACATACGGGCAGCTAAACTGTACTATGGGAAAAATATGAAGAGGTTAAAAACATAATATAGTAGAAACTGAAAGCTCTGTGCTTAAACATTTAGAGCAAAATGGAGTACATATACCTGACAACGCTGCCTATAGTCATACTGGCAAAGAAAATGAATCATTCAAACGTATGTTTAGTTTGTTGACTCACTGCTGCCAATGCCTGTCGCACACAAACACCAAATAGCCAGTGAAAATATAGAGTATCACATAAAGAAAGAGACATGCACAGTTTTTGACTTTCTGTTTCCTTAATTATATAAACATGGGTTTATGAGTGAAAAAAAAACATTATGCAGGTACACGAGGAATATGGAAAAGTTGGGATTCAGTTTTAGCATAAGCACCATTTGAGCATTTTCAATCAGTTCAGTTGCTTTTCCCACCTTCAAGTAATGCATTTGGGTTCTTTTATACTCTTGATGCACAGCGGAAGATTTATTCCATGAAGCCCTGAGTTCGCCTCCCCCTGCTGGCTGATGATCACATAACATGGGCTCAGTTAGCAAGCCTGGCGGGGTGTCCCAATTCTAATTACTATGTGTTAGTACACCATGTAGTAATGTTGACAGCACACTGTTTTGGCAGATCAACAAATCGTGTACTGTTTTGTACTAACAAGAACGATAGAAGCAGTGCGGCACGGCTGTCAAGCTACTGCTTAGGTACGACAGTCTTTTCCAGAATATTTTGAACTGTCAGACAAAGGCATATCTTATATTGTTGGTAACTAGATAAATCCCAGTGTTTTCCATGTCTACACGGATAATCAAACCTGTTCAACCAGGACACCATTTTTTTTAACTTTTGCTTTCCTTTGTGTGTCTGTGTTTGTTGTTATTTGTCCTTGACGTTTTGAGAGTTCTGTGTACGACCTAAAAACTAGAATGAAATCTGTAGTTCTTGTCGAATAAAGGGAGACAAAGGCTTTCCCACAGTTGTTCTCTTGTAGATTTTATATTTTATTGCAGAGCATTTAGTTGGTCTTATTCAGACTTTCTTCAGTGTGAAATAACCAAACGCTTAGCAATTAAATTTAAAATCTGCACTGAGGACTTTGCTGAAGCCTCTGTTCTTTTTAATTGTACCATTCAGATTTGTGGGACATTCATAAATGAATTATAACATCACCTCAGGGTATGGAACTCGGCACTAGAAAACAATGGCCGCTCATAACAGACTTATGAACTATTTATATTTTCAGTGGGAGCGTGTGATGTGGCAGTGACGGGAAGGATGAAATAAATAAGAGGAAATTACATTGGACATGACAGGGCGATGTGTGGCATGGAGGGATGTAATGATGTAGGGCTAAGTCAGCTAATCTATTCTGCTGTTGTGACGACCTTCTGTGCCACAGAAACATGCACCGAGGAAACATCCGGGAGCAATGAGCACAGCTGCAGAATGTGATTCTTTACACTATTTGTATTTGCAGTAAGTTAAAAGAGTTAGCCCCTGGTCATACATATGTTTAATGCTCTGATGTGTGTGCATAGTGTTTCTTTCAAGGTCTTGTATTTTTAGGATTATTATTATGTTTAAGCCTATGCAAGCTTAGGAGGATGATAGACTGGGTAATTTGGTTCCCTGCCTCTGAAGCTGTGTGCTCGGAGGTTTACTATTATACCTGCAGTCGTGTTTTTTTATTTTGTTTTTTAGGAGAACTTCTCTCATGCTCAGTTCTGTCAATCTTGTGTCCTGAAGTCCCCATGTAGTCAGCTCCTGGGTTCTTCTCTTCTTTTTCTCGCTGTTTTCTTTCTGTTTCTCATCATAATGTGGCTGTGGTGATGTAGTGCTGTCTCAATGCACAGGACCTACTTGTAAACTCACACACCCTCAGATCAACCAGGGATTCATAAATTTAGTATTTAGTATTTAGTATTTATTTATTTATTGTCATTGTCAAGAACAATGAAATTGCGTTTGGGGCTTCCATACAACCCAAAAAAAAGAAGAAAATAATAAATACCCCTTAAAACCCAAGTGTACATATTTAACCCAGTGTGACTCCAATGCAATAAGACAATCCTTAGCAATAATGTTCGTAGAAATTCAGACAAAGACCTGAGAAACATGACAAAATACAACAATGCAACCCATTCAATATTATTGTACTGTGAGATATGATATCAGATATGATAGTTATCTATTTAAGAAAGAGGGGGGGGGGGGGGGGGGCAGGAGGGGGAAGAGAATAAAGATATGATGCACCAATGCAGACCAGTTCATTGCTATTAAGAAGTTGGATATGGTTATTGTCCGTGAGAGGGGGGCAGAGAGTTCAGGAGCCTCACAGCCTGTGGATACAGGCTGTTGGCCAGTCTGGATGTTCTGGCCTGTATAGACCTGTACCTTCTCCCTGAGGGCAGCAGATGGAAAAGGTGGCGCGCAGGGTGATGTTGGTCCCGCAGGATACTGTGCACCCTCCTCAGACAGCGAGTGGGGAAGATATTACTGATCTCTGGCAGACTTGTTCCAATAATTCTGCCAGCTTCTTTCACCACCCGCTGGAGTGCTTGCTGATCGGCCTTGGTGCAGCTGGGGAACCACACTAGAAATCCATACGTCAGAACGCTGCTGATGGCACAGTTGTAGAAGTTCAACATCAGAGATCTGGGAATGTGTGCGCTCCGCAGTCTCCTCAGGTAGTAGAGGCGCTGTTGGGCCTTCCGTACAACTGAGGTGATATGGTTGCCCCAGGACAGGTCCTCGGTCACAGTTACCCCCAAGAATTTAAAACTGCTCACCCTCTCCACCGCCTCACTGCCAATGAAGAGAGGCAGATGGTTGTTATGGCCCCTCTTCCGGAAATCTACAATGATCTCCTTGGTCTTTTTGGTGTTTAAGACCAAGTTATTGTCGTGGCACCATGACTCTAGTTGTTGCACCTCTGTCCTATAGTTTGTCTCATCATTGTTGGATATAAGTCCGAGCACTGTAGTGTCATCTGCAAACTTAACAATGAGATTGGACGCGCAGGAGGAAATACAGTCATGGGTGAAGAGAGTGTATAGCAGAGGGCTCAGAACACACCCCTGAGGGGCACCGGTGTTGACCACAAGGGTGGAAGAGGTGTTCTTACCCACTCTGACACTCTGTCTACGGTTAGTGAGGAAGTCCACAATCCAGTTGCACAGAGAGGAGTTAAGTCCCAGTTGGTGGAGTTTGGGACGGAGTTTGTATGGCCGGATGGTATTAAAAGCCGAGCTGTAGTCTACAAAGAGGAGCCGTGCATAGGTGTTCCTGTGTTCCAAGTGCTTCAGTAATGTGTGCAGCACTGTGGCGATCGCATCCTCGGTTGACCGGTTCTCCCTGTATGCAAACTGGTGCGAGTCCAGGGATGGTGGAAAAGCAGCTCTGATGTGTTTAATGACCAGTCTCTCCAGGCATTTGGCGGGAATGGGGGTGAGTGCCACAGGTCTGAAATCGTTCAGACATGTGACATTTGACTGTTTTGGGATGGGAACGATGGTTGCTGCTTTGAAACAGGATGGTACCAGTGAACAGGACAACGAGGTGTTATATATAGAGGTGAAGACGTCCGCCAGGTCCGCAGCACAGTCTTTTAGCACCCGGCCCAGCACTCCATCCGGCCCGGCCGCCTTCCATAAATGCACAAAGGCCAGGGTGATAGTGGTGGTGAAGAGAAGTCAGCCTCGAACCAAGTGGCCCTTACAAAGGAGTAGAGCTCTCAAAGATAGAGAGCGCCGGTGAAGAGAAGGTAGTAAGAGGGTCTGTTTCATTTGCACCGAGTCCTCCCCTCGTCATGTAGCCAGCTGACAGGGAATATTTTTATCAGCCTGGCGCACACAGTGCAGAAAGGAAACGAACTCATTTGTAAAAGCACACTCACAGCCAAGGACAAGATCTCAGCATGATAGAAGAGAGCTGTCTTTTTGTTCTATCAGAAGTGAAATCATTCATTTTTATTTATGCACCTGCCCCACCTTATCATGCGAAGGTTGTGCACAAGGCCTTTCCCACTTTGTGTCAAATGAAGCAGAAAACAGAAATGTAAAACGTGTTCCCCGCTGTCTGGACCCTTCCTGTGCTGAATTTTCTCTGTGTCAGCATAAAGACATTTATTGTCTTCCTTCGCATCGTATTTTAGTCTTTCCCTTTCTTTCCGTGTCTTTTCTTCCTCGCCTCTGTGGAACTTTCTTCGAATGCAGTTGGGCTGAAAAAAGTCACCTTTGTTTAGATAGAGAATTTACTCTGTCTGTGCATTATCCACGATATTCATGGTTTACATGTCTGTTGATTTGCATGAAGTTACAAGTTGGTAGGATGGCACAGCTTAAGAGTGCGTGAGAGGAGGCAGCAGAGACGGAGAGTGGGCATCAATTAAGCATGTGCTGAAGTGGCGTCACTGGGCTGCTGTGTTGGCATGTCTGCACCGTTCAGGAAAAACATGGCTATCTCTGGGGCATTGTTTGTAATTTGGCATGTAAGAACAGCTAGATGGCTCCTTTATGTAAGCAGTCCCAGAGTCGCAGACATAATCTCATATGCATATATTGAAGAAATAAATAATTTTACAGAAGTATATTTTGTTTTAAGATTATTATGAAAAATATTAGAGCAGCCTAATCCATTTTTACAAAGGGCTTATGCTTCCAATTGGCTTGTGTGACAATGCTTTTGAATGTGTTTTTTAATCAGGATTAGTGTTGAATGAATCTTATGTGGAAGCAGGAAACATAATTTTCTTCATCCTCAAATGGCATGCAAATCCCTTGCTCTAAATTGCTTGTTCTTCATCTCCAAAAGGACAGTCATGGCCAGAAAAATACTGTTTGGTTTATTTATTTATTATTTTTCCAAAACAACACGGTTTCATCTCTTTGCAGCGACACAAATAGCCTAAGTATGACAAAGTGACAGATAGATGATCCATTGCAGATGATGTAATTGAAAACGCTAGGAGGGGGTGGACAATTAATCTCTCTTTCTCTCACTGCTTCAAATTTCCATGGAGAAATACCTCAAAATGCAGATAATTGATAAGAGTGTTATTGATTAGATGGTTTGGGAGGGGAGGCAAAGAGGTGCAGAGGTTTTCCATCACTAATCTTTCTGGCTGTGACTGCATCTAAATAACCTGCAGAGAGGGATAAACAGGCGCATCCATCATGGGATGGCTGGTGGAGACAATGATGAATGCCTCCACCCTCTGCCACCCTCCGCTGCACCTCTCTTTCCTGGTCAGGGATAGGAAGTGACACCGGCACTCAGGAGAAATACCAGACTTCAACTGAGCAGGAAAACGCCTGCTTTAGCTCTGCTGTGATGGAAGGACTCGGGGCAGACTTTCGGTGCAGGTTGTTAGAATTATCCCCAGCCCTCCATCTCCTTGTCTCTGTGAGCTTGTAGGATTATCCATCTTGATTGATCCTGTTTGTTTTGTCAAAAAGAGAATCAGTTTGGAGGATTTCTGAGTGTGTGAACTCTCCCATGTATCCCTTCTGTGTGCTTGTATATAAATTGATTGTGGTGTGGGTTTCTTTTCTATCTGCATGCCCATGCACTGCGAGCCAAATCCCCTGTGCTGCTTCGACCCAGTGAGCAGGCGTGCCCACGCCAGCTCTCCTCAGAGGTGCCAGTCTGATAGATATGGTGTGTGTGCCAGGCTGTGCCTTTTCCTCCTCAACCCTGCGGCACTAAGATTGATCCTCTGTTCCCTCCCATTCTTTTCTCTCTTTTTCCTCTGTGTGCCTCTGCCTTTATGAGACTGTGAATAGGTGAAGCTCCCAGGCTCCAACAGATGGCCGGAGCTGCCCTGGTTCACTGTCTTGCGTGGATGCGCGCACGCAGGCACACACACACAGATATATATGCACACACACACAATGCCCACAAACATTACTGCCCTGTGAATCAGACCCAACAGGAAGAAAGAGAGCAGAAGCACAGCTAAAACTAATGGGTAACAGCCAGGTAGGAAGACGGAAAAGACGTGCTCGAATAACAACAACAATATTCCAAAAGAAGTGGACAAAAATGCTGCTGAGAAAGGGAGCGAGGGTGAAATTGAATTGTAGATTGAGGGAGCCTCTCTCCTCCCTTTTTCCCTCCCTCTTTTATTTATCTCATGTGAAACCACGCCTCCCTCCTTTCACTTGTCAGTGCATCTATAACAGTGAGCTGTCTGCACCGGGCTGTGTGTGGGGTGAGACGATCTCCTCGCTCTGCTAGTACAGCGGACCCGATCTGACCGGACCAGACGAAGCTGGATGGTACTTGACTGGCCAAACAGGTGTGTGCATTTTTATCTGTGCCTGTGTGTGCATTTGTCATAGATGACTGGGGACAGCATGTGTATCCCTCAGTATGTGATTGCTTGTTCCTCCACAGGACTTGCTTTCAGAGTAGCGTATCTAGAAGGTACAGTGCTGGAGCTTTGCCCTAGTTTACACTTGAATGCTCTGATCCATTCTGTTCGCCTCTGAGATTTATGCGTGGAGTCGCTAACGGCACTGCTTATTGTGGTAAGAGAGATGGGACTGTTCATCGGATGCACTGGAGTATCTGGCTTTGAATCGGAGCAGTAAGGGGATAAGCTGCTGTTTATTTGGTGGAACAAGTTGGTAGTTTGGGGGCTTTAATTTGGTTTTTAAGCGATTGTCTCTATAAGTGTTTTTCATGTTTCAGCATGCCTTATAATATGCCACCGAAAAGCAGCTTTAACAGCAGCTGTGCTGAGAATCTGCAAGTGTCTACTTTATCCACTGAAACAAGTCAGTGCAGCTTTTACTGTTATTTCGTCTGTCTTGGTGTTACATCCTATTTATAAACTTCTCTTTGTCCTCATATTTCCCAGTTTTGAGAAATGCTTTCGTTGCTTTGTATTTACTCAGCCAAATATAATCCTGACTGTTGCTGAATACTGTGTGGTGTAAAATTTGAGTGAAAATCTGAACTTTTTCCCAAGAAAAGACCAGTCCAATTTTGAATGCTTTACACTGAGTAAACCTCAATTTGCAAACGGACTCCTTCATTCTTGAATCGCCATTTCGTTAAATGCAGCCGCTGCCACTCCTGTAAGAACCTGCACAGCTTTAGTCTGGTCCCTGTGAATGTACTCGTATCACTGTTTTAACGTCTTTATGGGTCAAAAGGCTGTGTCACCACCAAGTGGTGATGGTTAAGAGCAACAGAGTCAGGGGATGACCTAGTGGCTGCAATATTAATGACAGAGACTGCTGAACGTCCCGTGTTCTTTGTAGTGATATGGGGTGAACAAACGCAAAGATGGAGGAATGGACGGAAAGTAAAGAAGCTTCAGAGATCTGTTCTTAAAGCATTCATTATTTATCACAACGCACTCTGCCATGGAAGCTCTAACCCCCACATCAACTGGCCTCTTTTCTCACTAACATGCCAGTGGACTGAAGGAGGATGCTCCCATTTAGTCTACCTGTCGGCTAATCCCCGGACATTTTAAGACTCCATCTTTATGCTATACACTTACTCTCGTACACATGCACACACCTACATGATGTTTTGTTCATATTTATGTTTGCACACACTAAGCAGTAATTGCAGGGTTACACTCACTAATGTAATGGGATGTGAAATTACAGTCGCTTATTTGTGCTGACTTAATTGCAGACATGCAGCGATTGCACGTTCAGTGCAAAATTTGTGCTCATGCACACCCAGCACATGCAGAGCACTCCGTCAACCATCAGCCATTTTCCTCTTAGTTTTGTTCTTTTGTTCACACACTCTTTCTTAGACACATGAATTCCACACACACACACACACACAAAAACACAGGCACAATCAGTGGGAGTGACGACCTTGAGACCTGTTGATGTTGTTTGCAGCGGCCGTGTTGTGAATACATAAGAGGCCATGTGGGGCTCCCGGCAAAAATGGGGTTCTTGACACGCCATTTGTAAAAATGGCTTGAAAATGTGCAGGAGAACTAGCGATGTGAGTCTAGTGTCAAAGTGAGACAGCAGCATGAATATGTATTGTATGTTAATCCCACACGCTTGACTCAAGCTGTTGATGAAAACAGAGGACACGTTCCCCCATCTTCACTCTGGGGAGGAAGTGCTATCGACAAACCTATTGTCAGCACAGCCTCATCCCTGGGCACGGGGGCAGAGTGGTGACAGGTGGCAGATATCGGTGACAGCAGCCAAGGTGACACTGCAGGATGGGCTCTGAGGGCCCACGGGCGACTGGAGCAGCGCTGGTGTCTGCTCTTTTTATTGCCACCTTGACCTTTTGTGGTTATACACAGGGTGGTTAGATTAGAGGGTCGTAAAGCTAATGTCACCCATTAGCTTCATTCAACCCTCTGCATGCGATGGTTTACTTCACCTGCTCCATTTCCTGGCCCCTTACATTTCCTACACAGTCTAGCTAAAATGTTCCCGGTCCCTTTGTTTTTAGGCATATCTTCACTTAGAATGACAGATAAACTCACTGGGCTGCCATTAAAGTGACAATAGAAACTTCCCCCACAATCCTCCTCAGTGCCACTGTTAGAAACACAACACTGAATAACACACTTGTTTAAGCCTAATAACTAAACAGACTGTGTTACTTACTGATATAGTAGAAATAATACCATATAAATTTCCTGTTTAAATCTCTTGTTAAAAAAAATGCATGCCGGCCCGAGGTTTGCTCTTGTTTTTGGTCCCTAACACTCGCCACCTTCTTCTCTTTTTATTTTCTTTTTATCTCCCCCGACGGAGGAATGGGGCTCATTTTCTATTGTCAGGTAGAGTTGTCACAGCTACTGTTGTGGTTGCATCATCCAGCAATTCAGCTACCTGGGGTAAGCTACCAATAGATACTGAGGAGAACAAAAGAGCTTCTCCTCCTGTTTTGGTTGTGTAAACCAGAGGGCAGCCATAGTAAATTCAGACTTTTGCAGAATTTGCGGTTAAACATTGTTGTTATTCTATAGCCTCTACTTGTGCACTCAGCATTTCTTTTAGAATGACTAATTAATGGCAAATCTTGGCAATTGGCTGTTTAAACATAACATAGTCCACTGAAAAGAGGCAGAAAGGAGGGGGTGGGAAAACAAAAACCTAACGTATACCGCCACGTTAGACCTTGTGATATATCGGCTGTGGCATTAATTATATATTGGGCTTAATGAATATGTTGGGTGTATACGACTGTATTCAGAGATTTTTAAGTAAAACACTGCTTCATGTTTTATAGGAAATATGTTTTCAAGTTTTAACCAGCAATCTAGGGTTGTACTTCTCACTGAAGAGCACAGAAACCCTCTTTATCCAGACAATAAGTAGTGGCCACGTGAATCCCTGTTCATCTGTGTCTATAAGCTGCTGTTAGCAGGTCCTGCTGAGGCGGCACAAGGAGATCAGTATGTAAATCTGAGAGCTTCTGCTCCTCTCAGCTAAAATGGAAGAAAGGCAGAAGGACTCCTTGAATGAAGCATCTCAGACACTCCTCTCTGGAAGCACAATGAGAAAGAAGCACAGCCCAGGACTGATAGGAGCACGCTGGTGAAGTACATCGGTGTAGTTCTTTCTCCGTGTTTGTGCCTGTGTCGCGTCGGATAAGTGTGCGCTGTGTGCAGATGCAATTCCCACTGTTTATGTGTGGAAAGCCATTCGACTATTGTGTGCGAATGCAATCAGATTTCAATCTCTTCCCTCTATATGGCTGAGCTGCTGCGGCGGAGGTGCCCCCACGGGGAAATGTAATTATACCCTGCTGGCCACAGAGTACAGGCTTCACTGGCCTATCTGTCTCAGGAGAGACAGCGGCTGGAGGCCCCTTCTCACTTGCAATATCAAACAGCAGCGATGTCACTAAAGCCCTCTTATATCTGTGAATTTTGTATTAAATCCGTGCACCGCAATCTGCTCCTCTAATCAGCTTTTAAATCCCGGGGTTATCTGTGGCCTTTTGCAACAGTTTTGTTACAGTTGTGAATAATTTATGACAGAATTAACTGCGGTTGCTAAGAGCAGTGATTGGGAGATTTCAGAACACAGCCAATATCTGACTCAAGTTCAAAGCCATTTTTCTCACCTCTTTTTTTCTGTCTGAGAAGCGAAATCTTATCAGCGCAGATGTAATTATTGTCGTAATTGCTTTCATCTGCATTTTCTCCACCTGCGTCCTTCGTGAATGGCATTGAGGCATTGAAGAGTTTTTTTTATTGATCAATCTCTGATGTATATTCCTCTCATCCAAGCATGTGCTTCTGTTTTCTATAGCTGTGGCTCCTCTGCTGCCTGCTCTCAGCTTTGCTCTGAGGTGTGTGCTGAGATGATGTCCATTAGTAAGACAAAACAAACAGACACACCCCACTCTCCTGAATTTAGGCAAACAATCAATGAGAGCACTCAGATAACAGCAGACTAAATGGCCCATTGATGTTATGATTAAATGAATACAGGATGCAGAGATGATGGTAGGACACACCGACCCAAACCGACTAAAATATATTATTTTCTCATCTGGAATTTATATATACTGTACAAAACATCTCTCAAACCCTCCTGCCCTGTTCGGGCACTGTCGGCATGTGCTCAGGACACATGCCTCACAGTCGATCAATATTTTAGACTCCCACTCTTCCTCTGAACACTTAGGTTTTTGGTTTATTTGGATTTTCTTTAGGAAACTTTTTCTTGGTATCTCCAGTTTTTTCTTTGCCCAAAGGCTCCACTGTCACTGCTGCAGACTGCTCTCTCCTTGTCATTATGGTCGCTTCCCATTCAGCTCTGCCAAGCCAGTCATGGCTACCAGTGCTGGATTAATGGTGTATTACACATTATTGGTCATTTATAAAAAAAATTTTTAAAAAAAAGGTGACACAGCTGTTGATTAAAAAAGCAAGCTTTGGATGCTTGGTTGGGAGAAGAATACGCTCAGTTTTTGTTAATAGAGTTGTGTTAGCATGTTGCATCCACTCCAGGAGCTTGTTGGCTTTTGATGTCCTGTTCACAGAAATGGATAGTTGCTTCTGTCCTGTGCACATTTTTTTTCTTTTTGTGCAACAGTTTTGATGTGCATATCTCCATTTCTCAGCTGATGGGTCTATTATGATGTTCCTGTGTCCCACATGGACTTAAATCATGGATTATTCACAAGACACATTTGGGGGTTTTTCTGTCTCCCATTACTGTGATAATTAAAGAACCTAAGTAATGCAAGTAGGGACAAAATTGTTAGATTCATAATTATAATGTGATTGCTCTTCTTAGGAAATATGTCTTGCAGACAGATAAAATATGATTACAGTGTAGTGTTACTTTGAACTCCAGTACATTACAAAATAATAGATTGAACTGATCAGAGTGCTGATAGGCATAATGAGCGCTGTGTGATCTCGTTTGACAAAGGCTCAAATATGATTTAAAGCAAAGAAAAAATTAATAAATTTTAAAGAGAGAGAAAATGAAACAAAAAGCTATGACAAATGTGGGATATTCTTTAAGTCTTTGTTAAATCAGGAACAATGAGTTCAGCAGCAGTGAAGATTCCAAATGGAAATACTGAAAGTTGACAATTTTACCCAGCAAATTTCAAAGCATCATCCATTTCATCATGTTGTACCTGGTCATGGTAACTTATCAGAAGTTCAGCTGAGCCCGAACGCTTCTGTCTTCTTCATTTCCCTGATTTGCTACACTCTAGCTCTACCTTAATCTCAGTTTCTGTGTTCTTCGCCCTCTCTCCATCCCTGTGTTTAAGTCACAACTGCAGTTTCCCACCTCGTTGCGCACCCTCACCCCTCCCTCGTGCCTCTCCCTCAGGGTGTAGCAGTCATTGTTGTGCCAAATAAGGTTTATGGAATTACAGATCTCTGAAATTGGATTTTCTCACTCCACCAAAGCACTGGGATTACAGATTTAAGCCCGGGTGCACTGGGGCACAACTGACCTGTGACTGAAGTGTTTTTTTCTGGCTTCACCCCAAGGTGGCAGATCAAGAGATTGATGTGCCAACAGCTCTGGAGTGAGAAAGGCAGGCAGGCCGGCAGATTCTTTGTATCAGTATGTACCTGGCAATTAAATAGATTCAGAGTCAGACAGCTTTTTGGCTTGTGCGTCTGGATTTCTATTTCTCTCATGTCGACCACTCTCACTCTTACACACTCCTCCACGTCTGTCCTCACAACTTTGAGTGTGTTTGATCTAATTCTCATCTAATGAATCTTTTGATCTTCCTCGCCTGACACCCAGACACATCCCAGATTTCTACATCCCAAAGTAGCTCAATTCGTTCTAATCCTTAAAATCTGGCTGCTGGTGAAGCAATTGATTCCAAGTGATGTACAAAGATTTGCACTGTCTGCCTGAGGCTTGTTTAAAGAACTGTGGGATTTCTTAACTAACCTTGATCCTCCCCCACCCCTCCCGTCCCCTACAAATCTACCTCATCACACCTCTAGATCAATTCTGTCATTATCGCTCAAGTGATTGTACATTAACCATAATTGGAGTGAGGAAGCAGACAGCGCTGTGAATGCAACATTAAGATGTTGGCAGGAAGGTGGTATTCATTAGAAGTGGTGGCTTTGTGAACTCTTAATTGGAGAAGAGATAGGAGTGAGGGTAAGGGATCAATGGAGCCAGAACTGAAGTTTCAGTCCACTGACATCAATCAGTCGCCTCTCCAATGAAGAACGCAACTAATCAAAAAAACATTGCCTCAGGCTTCCAGTTATTTGCTCTCACAGTCAAACGTGATCAGGATCACTGTAAAAAGACAGCTCATTCCAGCTTATCTGGAGGATGAAGTCAGCTCGTAGCTTATATTTGTCAATATTTGCTTCAAAATGTCATTACTGTTTTGGTGTAAAACTGGCAAGAACCTGAAATTCTCTTCACAGAAAGGAATATTAAGTGAACCCCTGGTGTATTTTTACTCCACTGCTAAAAATAGTCCCTTCCTCTTCATCTTGCCATTGCCTGGGTAATAGCCATCTTTCTGCCGTGTCACGTTTTGATGTATCATTCTCTTATTCACATCAAGGACAAGGCCAGGTGTCACATTTTCTCTCAGTTGCCACGCTTGTCGTGCTTCCTTGTCACCCTTGGCCTGTTCCAATCCCCTCCTTCCCTCATCTCCCTCTCTGCTTACTTTTTATTAAATCTGTCACTTCTTTATCTCAGGGATTGAGAAAGAAGGAAAATCACTTTTGCCATTTGCAGCCTGCTGTGTCTGCTGAGTTCTGCGAATGTATGTGGATATCATTTTTCGCCACATAAAATCCTGTCAAAATAAATAATGTCTCAGATGTTTTGTGTTGTCACATCACTGAAATGCTTAGCTTTAAATGCCTATTCCGGTTACTTGTATGACTACTACACATTTTTAGATGGACAGATAAACAGGCACAGGTGCACAGACTCACCTCTCTTTGATGCCCATGAGTGGCTAGGAGTGCTGGCTTGGGCAGAGAGCAGCTGGGGTCAGAGACGTGCCTTGGCAGCGAGATGACAGTGGGCTTTCCAGCATATTCTTAGCTATGCTTCACATACCAAATGGCTAGAGTTTTGTGTGTGTGCGTGTGTGTGCACGTGCATATGCACATCACCACTGTGCGTGTGCAAGACACCTCATCAAAGATTTCACAGAGTGTTATGGAGATGTCGAAGTTGGTTTTGGCTTGCCTCAGATGTTTACATGCTGGACACTGACACCTGTCCAATCAGAACAGGGATCAGACAGCTCCATTCCTGTCAGCATGTCTTCACAGACAGACACCAAACAAGGCCTTGCAGCTTACAAGATCACAACTGGAGACATTTGGAGACATGTAGATAGTGTTAGATGGCAGCTTGATGGAAAGAGGAGGGTGAAAAAAGCTATTTTTCTGTAGCTCCACTGCTTCTGACACCTAGTATTGTTTGCCTGGCTGAAATTTAGCAGCAATTTCATAGTGTTATGAAGGCAAACGGGTTGTTATCACTATTGCTAAAAATGTCCCAGAGAGTAAGAGGTAATTATGTTAAAATCAGATCATTTATATTCTGGTACAGGTCTAATTAAACCACCTCCTGAACTATTGCCTGCTTCCTCAGGCGTCACAACATCCATCATACATGGACTATCTTGTTTGAATACCGTGTGTACACCAGATGTTCTCAGTCATTGGGCTATGTGTGAAAGAAGAGTAACATTTCAGAGTGGCATCTAGACAGAGTACTTAATGGCATTTTTTAGGGTGGAGCGGAACAAATCAAGCTGGGGTCAAGCATTAAAAAAATATTTGTTAAAAAAAATTATGCAGTTGCAACAATATGGAATAATCCGGCTTTGTTTGAGCTTCTAAACTGAAGTAATATATGTTCCAAGTATTCAACCACTCTGGACTTTGTGTTTGCTTACAGGATTTGGCAGTGAGAGGCTGATTTCTGTGGGAGAGAACATCTTTGGCAGCTTGTTTAGAAAAGAAGGTAAGGATGTTCACCTCTCAAAGAGAATTTTCCATCTGTTAACATCCCCGTGGATGGAGTTTTGTCGCGTTTCCACAGATAGGTTTCTAAAGACGTGGATCAGTGCATGTCTTTACGTTTCTTCGTGAAATCAAATCACACAGATTTGGTCTTTTCTGGTTATCTGATTTTGTACTTTTTGGGTATCACACCTTCATCTTCAGAAATAAGTCAGGGACTGACTTATTACTTTTTCCCGTTACTGTGGATTCTCCTTATTCCTGAGAAAACTGCAGGTTATGGTTAGTGTCAACACTTTATTTCCTACAATGGGGATGAAATCATCTCTTCCAAAGACACCACGTTGCTTCAGCCAGTCCCTTAATCACATCAGCTCATTTGATCTGAATGCCAGTGATTACCACTTGGTTCTGCACAAATAAAGGCACGGTTGTTATTGCTTCTGCAGCGAGGGACATCATGATGAAAGAAATCTGTGGGTGTTTTGGTTGCTGGCCACAGCAGATGCACCCTCGTCAATAGAAATTGGTAGTTATGAATAGGAAAAAAAGAGTGAAATGAATGCTGTAGAGTGTTGGGTGAGGTGAGACTAATGAGCTGGTTATAAAGTGTAGACTTTTTATGAAGAATCACCTTCACCCCCTGTAGCTTTGGGTTAGATTAATGTATTATCTAAAGAAGTAATGATAGGACTGGACACATTTTATGCTTTAAATTAGTTGTTAGATGTGTCACTGTTACTTTGTCCTGATTTCCAGTAACATAGTCGTGCTGCTGCTATGATCAGAGTCATTCTGTGTGATCAGTTGGATAGCTGCAGAAGAAACTGCTCTCTGTACATGTGGGTATATTATTTGCACAGCTGTGTACAGCTGTCTCATTACCACTTGCAAAAACATCAGTATGCAGGGCAGTTCTCCTTTCTGGTTAACAAACAACTGCTACAAAGGGCTCCTAATATACATGCAATAGTTTACTGTTTTGTTTGTGAAGACAATATGCCTCACTATGAAACTTGTATTGACAGACGATTTAAGGCAGCTCAGCTCTGATATAGCTTCTGTTTCTGTGACACTAGCAAGAGCAGACAGGTGAATGATGTGCCTTTGCTAAAATATTCTGTTTGAGGACTGATCTCCACTTCAAACCCCTAGTTTGAGGACAGCATTCACCTCTCTCTTTCTTCCTCCTCTTCTTCCTGGTAGAGAGAGCCTTCGGCAGTCAGTGCCGGATAAAAACCAAAAGTCTGCTAGAGAAACTCTTCAAAGGTACAGTTCATTCGCTGAATGAAGACCTCATCAATTCAGCCTCCCCTCTTAAACCAGTGTCCTTTCCGCAGAGTTCTGGTTGTTTATGAACAAAGTTGTTTGATATATCTCCACTATTCCTTGCAGCTGATTGCATAAGGTGCTTTTGATATCGTGTGAGTGACAAAAGGATATTTTTCCCTAACCGCTTTGGATTAGCCAGTGGTGGGTGCAGGTTTCTTACATCCAGCCTAGGATATTTGATGCACACAGCAGGGGTCTTGGAGCAGTTTCCTGACCCTCATTTTCCACATCAGCAAGACAGAAACTCCCGGCTTGCTTCCATGCACCATCCTGCCTTCTGCCCACTGATTAAAAGTCAAATATTAAAGTGCTCTGTTGTGACCACGGCCTAATTGATTCTTTCCGCCGGGTGCACACAGAATGGGCTGACAGCAGGCGATACCAGGCTTTGTCAACATCGGGCATGCTGCCTGACGCTCAGGACGGCACCCCAATAAAGCCTCCTGTGAGTGTGCCAACCTGCGGCCCCACACACACTGAGGCCACTCGGCACTCCGGCCAAGCTTTATAGTAAAAACAGAGGCAGCTCATTCTTTTGCTGTTTGTCAGCTTCCATCAGCTAGCTGGGAGCCCACTTTTTATTTTTAAGGAAGTTGCTGCCTGTGACAAAAGTGTGTGTGTGTGTGTGTAGGTCCACGCTTGAAAAAAATCTCTTTAGCCCACTTGCATAACCTCTCATCTAACTTAAGCAATCTGGGGCGATGGTGCTGAAAGGCGCATTCAGCTGAATGCAAAGTTCCACAAAGGGCCCTCTTCTTTTTTTCCCATCCCCAGTTTCCTGCCCTTAAGATAATTGCTTTAATAGATATTAATCACAGCTGTGTTTAAAAAGGAGCTTACAAAACACACGATGACACCGAGTATCTCATCACCAGTCTGTGATAAATGCTGGATAGGTGTTGGTGGTTCTGTTTGAAGTCTTGTCTCTTACACTCTAGTGTAGGAATCAAATTTCTTTCAGGTGCTCCCTTATCCACAAAGGCTTGCCACAGCAGGTAGCTTCACATGTTTGATTTGACAGACTTTTTTTGAACAAGACGTCTCCTTCTAGAATTGAACCATGGATCCTTTGTTTGGTAAGTAAATGTGTAAAGCACTACACTATAGGAACGCCTAAACTGAATTTCTACAGCAGTAAAACAGTGCGTTTCTCCACTCTTTATGTGAAAGAAATGCAGCGTCCCTGTGCCTCTCCTGTCGGCTTACCCTATGAATTTACTGGCCATTTTATGTACACCATGAATTGGCTTTGCTCCCCATCTATTTTTAATGATTTCTGACTGCACAAGAGAGGGTTACAGTGATCTTAATGCCATATGATGTTCATTAAATGCAGACATTCATTTACAGCATTTTTCTCATGAATGTGATTGACCTTTTTGCTCAGTGTGAACCACAGTAAAAGGGTATAGGTGCCTATTAATCGCTTCATGGTTGAAAAACTGGGCATATCTCCTATCCTGTCTGGTGCTTTATGTTCTGTCTGAGCTGATAGGAAGGCGTTATGAGGTTTTGTGTGGGTGCAGCGGTCACAGTGAGGTAATGGTGCAGTAATTACGCCTTTAGTAAAACGGGGTCGTGCGCTGCACTCTTTTTGCGACACAAGGTTGATGAACTCCATCCCAGCGCTGTTAATTAATAATAATAATAATAATAATGGATACTTTATTGATCCCCATGGGGAAATTACTTGTTTTTCTCTGCATTTGACCCATTCACTCAGTGAAGCAGTGGGCAGCCCACTAAGCAGGTGCCCGGGGAGCAGTGTGTAGGGACGGTACCTTGCTCAGGGGTACCTCAGGGTAGCCGTTAAGTGGATTCGAACCGCCGACCTTCCGATCATGGGGCGACCACTTTACCTACTGAGCTATCCCTGCCTGATTGAAGAAAGTGGGATAAAACAGAGAAATCACCCAAGAGAAAAAGTCAGCAGGTTGCAATTAAACAAGTGTAGAGTATTTTGAAGAGGTTATCAACAGAATATATACAATTTCCAATTAGGAATTTAAATTTCTTTTCACATCCTGTTTCAGTATGATCGGTTGCCAGCCCAGCTCTGGATTGGTCCCTTGGCTGCTTCAGGAGTAAAGGCCACTGTGAAATAACCACGATGTCCTCTGAGCAGGGTTTCTATTCTTCCCCCATCCTGTTACTTCCCTGCTGCAGATCCCAGGAGAGGTTCCAGAGGCAGAGTGGGGGTCATGATCACACTACAGGAGGGCGACAGCCGGCTGCCTTTCTGACAGGGGTCTAATGGAGGCTTAATAGGAACTAGTCAAGTTCCAGAGGCCTCTGCTTTGACCTTGAATTTCGCCTGTGGAGGCAGGTAAAGAGGAGGATGAGGGATGGAAAAGGGAAGTGATATTGTAGAAGCTGACAGGCAGGTGGTTTAAACACCTTTCTGGCTCTCTGAATCTTTTTTTTTTTTTTACCTTTGATTGGGCAAGTGTGTATGTCTGTGTGTCACCATGAGTCAGAATATATTTTAAAAAGTATATATTACCTTAAAATTTATTTAACTATTCTTGTTTTTTTATTGATATTATAATTGTGTGTGTGTGGGGGGGGGGATTCATATATATGAAAAAAAACCTTTTTGTTTTGCAAGTAACTTTCAAGTTTGAATAATTTCATCAAACTTTAGTGCATTATTGCCGTATTTGAAATGCAACAACATTTTTTTTTCTTCAGAATAACTTAATTACAAATCGTCCGGATTTTTAAAGCAACAGGTTTGAAGGTTATTAGCTTTGGCCAAGTGCACTCAAGCAGCTTTCTTTCACTGCATATTGATTGGACATAAAATGAAACATATGGATCCAAAGCACAAGGAGACAATGATGAATTCGGTTCAATCAATTGTGAAAACCCCCAAAGATAACTGTAATTATGAATATTTAATATTAACCTTCTTTCTGCTCTTACTTACTAATATTTGTTCACACATGTAAGGATGTGTGTGTCTGTTTTTTTCAGTCAGTAATTCAAATCACAGGAAAGTCAGGCCTGCAGGGACAGCTGATGAGCATTATCCACAGTAAAGAGAGACCCACTCCTGCCTGATCAATCTGAGCTCTCATTAAAAGGCTGCCAAGCCCTTTGCAACCCAATACAATATCAATACTGTAGCACCACAAAGGGACCTCCAAAGCTGTTAGGCAAGTCGCTGGCAGCTTAACTGTCATTACTGGGTGGGCACCATGCCAGAGACCCCCTTTGTGGGCCACTTAGGCTCCCCCCATGGTCCCAAACACAGGTCAGGACAGACAGATGGGCTGTCTGGGCAGCTGTCCCGAGGAAGAGATGGAGAGAGATGGATGCCGACCTGTAGAGGAGGAGACGGCCTGCGCTCTCTCGCAGTATAGAGGGATGATATAGACTGTGTGTGTAGAGAGTGTGGAGTTACACACACTGCGGTCTCAACCGTGGCTTGTTTGTTTGCAATGCATGAGTATTTTCTGTGTTACCAAAGCTGATGTTTACACAGACAGACACAGATGTTTGCATTTAAACTGAACCAAAAACAAAGAGTTTGCTTAAAAAGACACACTCTGTGAACTGTGTTGTTACAGAGGAAAAACATTCCGGGTTTGGGCATGTAGCCTAAGATTCCTGCTGGGAAAACCATAAGCAATGAATGGCACTCTGTGGTGATTTCCAAGTAGAGCAAATGGGGGGAATATAAGTGACCATACATAGAAAGCCTCTGTAATTCAGATCATTGTGTGGAAATCTCCCCTCTGTGCTCTAGTCCTAACCCCCTGTGTGGTTCCGATAGGAGAGGGAGGGATAAGCCAGTAATCCACTGACAAAAGGGCCAGGAGAAAGCCAGCTAGCAAAGGTGGGGGGGTAAGGACAGAGAATGGGAGGAGTGAAGAAGTAAAGAAGCATTTGTTGCCTCTCAAAGTCCCAAGGGTGTGCTTAACTCCAGATAAGATGGTCCTCACCATGCTCACTGGTCCTGGCCATCCCCATGCTGTGTAGGGCCTCTTTGAATAGTTAAGAACCATTGTTTATCCGTTAAGTAAAAGATTGGCAAGTCTACAGAAGTGATTACTTCAGCAGCAGCTCAACTGTATCTTCCTACTAGCGTATTGATTTATCTGAGCTGTCTTTAATTTATTCAGCGGGTGGCCGACAGTTGTTTACTGAAAGTTGAAACTGATATTGTCCGTAATCATCATTAAGTCTGGGCCATAAGGAGAGGGAGAAGTCCCCACTGCCGCTGCTAATTTGATAATAGGAGAGGAATGGCATGTAATTAAAAGACAACAGATGACAGCTTAAAACCTGTGAGTCCAGTGGAACAAGATGTGTGCAACTCATAAACCAAAGGCGCACAACCTTATTTAGAAAAATAACAGCAACAAACTTTCAGCAGATAATTATCACTGTGGGAATCTCAATATTGTTCTCATCAAGCCTTTTCGTATTATGCAATTCTTAGCAGACCACGTTGTGGATTGATGTTAGATTTTTCAATGCTGCAGCAGTTACACAATGTCATACAGAAGTCATTTGGCTGCTCTGAAGTCTCAGTGAGGTATTTAGGTTGGTGGAACAATGGCCCCCAGCTGATTTGTCCGTTATCCATTTAGCTGAGATGTGACACACTGTAGGGGGGCTTTGCCACTGGTCAATAAGTGCCAATAAGAAACAGTCATCACTCAGCGGGCTGCCCTGTCCACCAGCGTGCTCACTTGTTTCAGCTGTCAACCCCCATGTCAAAGGAGCTAGCAACTGAGCCGCTCTTTCGGATGCATCACAAATGGCTTTCTCATATACAAACCTGAATAGGACAGGAAAGGCAAGGACACTCAGAGACTGCAAAGCAGGGCGATTTTCCCTCAGACATCTGAATAAACCCATCTGAAGTGAAAAAAGCTACGTATTTGCAAAACACCATTGACAGTTGCTCATTCTCTCAATCTTAAGTCCCTGGAGGTGGGGCCGTGGGGGGTTGAACTCAAGTCAGGGACAATCGTGGCTCTGTTTGTGTTTTCTCTAACACCTCCGTGTTCTCTTTGGGCTCTCATGGAGCGTACCGCAGGGGTGCATGAGAGGAGGGGTAAGTGCCGTGACCCTGAAATGGTCCCTGACTGGAGCCCCTCAAAAAATCCTGCAGACCACCACGCTAGCCTTACATGCCACCCGGTTGCTGCTGGAAACAAAGCGCAAAGTGGACATGTGTGAATCAAAGTGAAAAGTAGCATCTTAAGAGTTCAAGAGTGAATCTGGTTAATAAAGAAATCCTCACTGCAGTAGGTTTTTATTTGTGGTGTGGCTGAGTCCATTATGGGGAAGATCTTCACTGATTTAGTTTGATAAACCCTGAGGAGACCAAAAGGTAGATCTGTGATGTCCCTGTAATGCCTTTGAGAACAATACAACAATATGATTCTGTTCATTTCCTCCAGATTCAGAGATAATTAGCCTAACTGTTGTTTTCCTCTTTTATGTCCCCTCATTGGAAAGAGAAGTTTGAAGTCTGATACACACAGTGTGGGTGTGTTTGTGTGTCTACCGCTCAGTCTGTGTGTGCGCGTGTGAGACGTTGTGTGTACTTTTATAGTCAACAGAGCCGAGTCTGTCAGAGCTCTTTGTTCTCTGGCGAGAACACATCATGACTGGGCTTTTTGTCTGAACTGACAACATCATACAGTCTCTTTTTCTACCTCGCTCTCTTTCGTCTTCCTCTCTCTCTCCTCCACCCTCTTATTTTTTTCCAGCAAACTATTCACCCACCTTCCCATCACTTTCTCCCTCACGCATTGAAACCATTTAAAAGATAATGGGCCCTGTGGATTATGGAGGTATGGCGATGATTTTTTTTCCTTGTGTCTGTCTGGGTGCTTTAGCTTTGTGAGGAAGTCAGAGTATAGCGTGACTACCAGAAAATGACTACTGAGGGCAGTTTTTTTTGCATTTATAATTTATTGCCATCTTTGTTTGTTACCCTACATTTATGTAACTTTTACTTAGGGCCAAAATTTAAACATCACAGCGTGGCAACCAGATAAAGCTGTTCGATGTCTCCTTCTGCAAGCATGGGGAGTAATTAGCTACCTCCAGCATCTACGTTCCCTCTGTGAAGACTTTCCAGGAGGTTTGATAACCTGGCATGAGCATGAGGTCACTGATAAAGCGCAACTTACATAGATGTAGCTTTCTGAAAAGACCCAAAAACTCTAATATTTACTCCACTACCCCCAACACTGCTGTAAAAACATGAAAAAAAGGAGAATTTACGAACGACTCCGACACAGGTGGGGCTTTTCTCCCTCAGCAATAGGTCTGGGGTCTTTTTTGTTCAGTTTATTTCCTTGTTTGTTTTTTTAATTCCCCAAATCTGAATTATGCATTTATACAACCACGGAAGGTTGTGAGGTAAAGATAATTATCTCTGACACACTCACAGTGGTGTTATCTCAGTTAGCAGCTACACAGTGTCTCACTTTGTGCACGCTCAGGCTGGACGATCACCACGTAGAAGGAAAAAGTAAGTGATAGAAACATTTTCTTACAAAGTATTTTATTCTTGTTTTGTTAATGTACAATGAAATGTATCCTTTTGGCTGTAGCATTTATAGCACTGCTTCACTGTCTCTGTGTGAGGGGAAGTTGTGAAAAGCAAGGTGGAAAGTAACCAGGTGAAAGCTGCATGAACCAGCGTGGTTCTGTAAAACTTGGATGCAGAAATTGAGCAGCTGTTTGTTAGATGTGTCAGAATAAAACTACATATAACTGCACAACTAATGTTGTGTTACACAGGATGTGTAGCTACTTTCTGCACAGGGTTGTGCAAGGTGTGCAGGAAAGGTTGCCAGGGCTCATAGCATTAGCCTGACTCGGCAAACTAATCTGACTTTATTTTGTACACAGTGGGAGGTGGCACACATTTCAGTAGTTAAAAATGCGATTATTGAAGTGATTAATGGTTTTAAGATGACTTTTAAATATGTATGCAATGTTTGTATGACCAATATTTAATTTGTCCATTGTGTCCAATTTTGGATATTTTCTGTGTGCTTTTGTCATACAGTCAGTTTGTTTTAAACACTATTAAATTAGTTGCATCCTTACTGGAAATGGGCGAAGACAACAGTGGACAGCGGTGTGAATCATGTCTGTGTTTACTCAGCAGCCATAATTTTTTAATGAGAAAAGTTTGTTGATAATTAGTGAGAAAATTGGGGAATAATTATTTGAAAATGATGCAGAATGCCTGAGAGTTTCATTGTGTTATATTTTAGTATGTGCCGAACTGTCACCTGCTCTTCGATTTTTTTTCAGTTTTGCTTTATATGTGTGTTTTTTCTGCATCTCTTAATTTACACCATAAACAGATGTAGAAAAAATGCAATTCACCAGAATACAGGAAGTGAAGTGCATGTTGCTCCAAATTTGGGGAGGAAATCCAAGAACTCTTTCTTAATGTGTTGCTTCTGATATTCAACCCAACCCTGTACCGAGTTCTCCTGAAGGCCTTGGATTTGGGTTGATATCAGAGGTCTGTGTAAACCAGTGAGGTTGTCCTAAAACACTATAAGAAAACTGTTTATTTATCCACATTTATCTACAAATATAGTTATTGTACTTGTATAGCATTCGATATGTTTTCTATAAAGAAAACGCTTGTTAGTGAGTGTGAGGCAGAGAGAGAGATTTCCAGACAGAGCACATCACCACTTCACCTCTTCCCCTGGAGCAGCAGACTCACTGCAGGATTAATGATGTGTTAAGTGCTAAAATTACACACATTCATATTTCACCATTTGGGCAGCACATTCCACATGGCATTAAAGGTGAGGGGAGAATATTATGTGTTAACAAGAGAAGAAACACAAATCTGAAGACAAACAGTTTAAGTGCAGAAAGAAATATTTCACACTTGGGTCACTTCATCGCTGCAGAAATCAAATTTTCTCACTTTTAAAGTCTAACCACTGGTCTTTTGTGTCTGCGTATTCAAACAGAAAATTGCTGTGCAGGTTCTGACTGTCATCTTAAAATGTCTGCAGTGTGCAGAGCTTATCGGAACCTGAGGGAAATCTAAATTAAATCTTCTCAGTGAATAGGATCAGCCTCTGCATTATCTCTTGTCATTCTCAACGCTTAAAGTTAGTTATTAGGAAGTAAAGGCACATTCATCAGAAGAATGTGTGGGCTCTATTTTAAACCAAGGAGCTGCTGGAGAGTTATTGAATATGATTTCAGGGTTATTAGCGAAGCACTGAGAGTTTTGACCAGTGATGGATTCTGTCATAGTAAAGAGGCATTGTTTTTGGATGTCATTGCATCGGTATCAGTTGTTAGTTTGGAGGTCAGTGTTGGAAAAAGATTGTCTGGGGTCACACAGCTGTGCTACGGGGGAATCAAGAGTCAAGACCTTCTGCTCCAAAAAAATGACAACAAGTTGTAACTGCGTAAAATCCACATTTTTACTTTTACTGTCAAATCAGAGTTCATAGAGACATAAAACAGCTGACAGGGGAAAGCAGCATTCTGTCTTATAGAATGAATTATGAGAGTCTGATACCACGATTAGTCTCAGCTTGACAAAGGATCTATATACAGGGTTTTAAACATGAGCAGCAAACACTTTGATATGGAACAATTTAGCTGAGCAACATTCTCCATTTGTGCGTTGCTTGCTTAGCTGTTCTGTGGGTTTTAGCTGTTCTCTCGCTATGAAATCATTGTATCTACATTTAGAAAGAGGCGAGTGCAGCCCAGAGCCTTCAGCTAATGGCTGCAGAAAACAACTGAAGCATTCTGTTATGTACCTAATTTCATCTAACCCACTGTTTTTGTTTTTTCTTCTCATTTCCCTTGCTCTCTGATTCACCATGTATATCCCCTCAGTCACCCTCAATGTGTTTCATAAAGGGGAGCAGAGAAGGCAAACACTCCTTCACATTAATCCGATCACGTTCCAAAGTGTTGGCTTCGTGTCTGAATGAGCACCCTATCACTTTTCCGCAAAAGTTGCGATGACCTTTTTAGTAGTTCAGCACTAGGAACATTTACTTATCTGTTAATGGCACAAGTCTGAACTGCATGCTGTCACATTAATAGATGGATATACACAAGACAGCACAAGACAAAGACGCAAATAGCTCTCTCCATCACTGTCACTGAATAAAGGAAGGAACATTAACGTGAAAGTGACCCATCTGATTGCGTGAACGCATCGCTTTAACATGCGGATGAAGCCACACACACGAAGTTTCACTTACAAATAGTTGAGCAGTGGAGTTAATGACAGTTCATTAAGACATTTCAATGGACTTTAAACTGGCTCACGCACTTGTTTATTTCGGTCTCCAGTAGTTCTGAAAGTCATATACCAAATAACACCTTTAACTGTACAAGTTTAATTTTCATGACCAAAATCTTACCTTAGCCTTATTAGCTACATTTGCACGGTTGGGTGTCTACAGTGTTTTGTAATAATAAGAATAATATATTAAGACTGCATGTGAAAACAGCCGATTTGAATGCATAGAGAAAGGGGCGTGGGTGTTGAACCTACACTGATAAAGTGATCGTAAGCATAAGAATTGTAATGCTGCTAGATTTCTAAATAAGCCCAGGTCAGCATATCAACTTGAAAGATGACGTGATATATCAGTACTTCTTTTACAGATTGATTGTGCTGCCATCAAATTCCACAAAAGTCAGTTGCTGTAGCTCCACCAATACCTCAAAATAAAAAATTTTCCCAAATCTGGTGGTGGAACAGAGATTTGCAGAGAATAATAGATTAAGGAGACGGACCGTGGCTTCTTATTATCATGAAAAAAACATTCCATACTGTATTGAGAATCACAATCCCCTCCTTCCACTGGCACGCACGCCCTCGTGCACGCACGCACACAAATGCAAACTTCCCTGAGAGAATGTTACTCTCACGTAGATGCATGCCGTTGCAGAATTAGCATCTGAATACCAACTTTTGTTGGTAAATGCAAGGGTCCTTGGAGATTTTGCACATTCTGTTCAGAGCTAGGCAGGCCAGTGGGAACAAA
Organism: Copadichromis virginalis; assembly: GCF_057382275.1. Lineage (NCBI taxonomy): Eukaryota > Metazoa > Chordata > Actinopteri > Cichliformes > Cichlidae > Copadichromis > Copadichromis virginalis. Next base: position 11,537,147 of record NC_140622.1, on the reverse strand, counting down.
GTCACACATTAGCAAAGCCCTGCCAGGCTCAATTATGACCAAAGGGATTGGCTTGATAGTGTTTCAGCGGGCCACATTCAGCAATGGATGTGTCTATTTAAACATTCCTGGCCACTTCCTTTATGTTTTTCAGCACCGTAGATGGCAAATTCCTCTGTCAAGAACGAGGCAGAGGACAATATGGCGGTTCTCTGCAACACATCCTGTTTTATTCTGCTCTGTTTTATATGGCAGCCTTGGCCTATGAATCTAGTTTTCGCGTTTTGTGAAGATCTGTCTGCAGTGGAAGTGCTCGTGCTTTGTTCTCTCCAGACTATATGCCTAGAATTTTTTTCCCCCTGCCTCGCACAGTCTTTTTTCCCTCAATCTTTCTCTGTCTAAGAACATTGGTGATAAAGAAACCAGGAGCCTGACTTTAAGCTTGTGGGCTTTCGCCTCCATATTTTATTGGCATTATGAGCACAGCTGATTAAATTGCAAGTGTACGCCATGGCTCGTCCTCCTTCAATATGTAATAAATGTCTTTTTTTTCTCAGTTTTCTCATATTCTGTCTGTGTTTTGTGCCTTCTCGGGGGATCGCAGATTGGATGAATCATACTTTGTGCCTGTTTCAAAGCCCAAGGTGTTTTATTTATAGGGGAAAAGTACATTAACGCCTCTGCAAAGTCTTTGGAAGATTTATCAAGTACTCTCCCAGCTTCCACCCTGCCTCACTTGAACTGTGACAGACCTAGTAAAGTACAGATGTGAGTTGCCGGGCAGTGTAACATATCTGCCTGCCGATCCGGTTTCTGTTTTTGTCCCTCCACTCTTGCTACCGTCTTACCATCATGCCCATGCTATGACATGGCCGGCTCTGTTGTCACTACATTTATAATTCAGTCTTATCAATAAAAGATGCGTGGCATTAAGTTTTTATCTGGTGATGCAGTGCTGCTGTCTCTTAAAGCCTCTTTACAAGCGAATGACTGAAGAGCAAAACTTTCCCTCTGTGCTCTGACTTTCAGGCATCGCTTGGCATTAGTATAACCTTAGATGATCCTTGTTCTTTATACATGCTTTTAGAAGCTTATTCCCTATGATCTCATATTCTGCTAGCTTACTCCCACAGCCTTCCTCTGCAAGCCCCCAGCCTTTAATGAGTTTTGCTGAGAGTTATATTTACTCAAGTTGTCTTGTGCTTCTGTCTAAATGGCAAAATTTCTTCTTTCATTCTGTCTTATCGGGCTGAATCAGCATTGTTGTTTTGCAGCTCACTTAGTACAAAGAGCTGATGTGGGCAGATCTCTGTCAGGAAAACGAGCTCTAAATCACTGCAGTTTACAGACACAACATGGCCTGCCTCGCATTATGAATGCGTGTAAGCCAACACGGTCATGTTGTTGGAGACTGAGAGCAGCTTGGCTGACAACTGCTGTTCCTTAACTGTCGTCCATCTGTTTTTTCCACACGTCTTCAAGGTGCAATGTCTTCTGTCTGTTTGGAGGTTATGGTTGCGTCTGCTTTTTCTTTGGGTTTCATGTAGCATCTACCACCCGAAGAGATAAACAATACGAGCAGATAAAAGACAGACAGAGGGAGAGCAAGCTGGAAAGAAAGAACCGTGTGTGTCGGTTAGAGCTGATAAAAGCCTGAAAATCCAATTAGTTCTCAGTATCGGGGCAAAGGAGGAAGCCTCATGGGAGTAATGTCAGGAAATATCCACCACCATAGCATGACAATAACACAACATTTACATACTTGGCTATTGATAGAGCAGCGTGAAAAATCTAACTGGATGTTTTCTTGCAAGTCAGGACTATATTTGGTAGCCTTCCCTGATGGCTTTTGCCCACATCAGCTTTTTAAACAGATAAACAACTATCAAAGGCAAGCATTGTACCTACTACACCACAAGCCACCCTGAAAGAGGAGCCAGTAGGCAGAGGATGATTTTAATTTTTCAACATACTGAATCTCTTCTTTATTCTCTTTAGATGTCCTGGAAATGATTTTGGTGATGAGGTTTGCACTACTGAATGCAGACAGCGTTGGTTAAATGTGTGTCCTTTCAGCAGGTTTCTTTTCCCCCCCCCCCCCCCCTTATTATGATTTCCCTCGTTGCTGGTGCCTTCTTTTCATACACTGGCAGAAATGAAAGAGGTATGGAGGCAAGGAGGGAACATGAGAAGGAAGCAGGGACAATTCAGAAAAGCACAGAGCCCCAAGTTAGAGCTCATGTGCTCCTCCTGGGAAGAACCGCATGCCCTGGGTTAGAAGAGCAGAGCAAAAACAGCTGCTGCTACATTTTAATCATGTATTGATATACTCATAGTGTGTATTTGCTTGCATGAGTGTGTCGATGGAGGAAGACAGAGGACATACGAAGGTGCTGGTTTTGTATTTGTCTTTGAATCAGGACTGATCTGGTCACAATCTCATTGTGGACTTCCCAGCACATATACCTAACCCCCACCTTCTCACGACAGCGAAACATCACAGTGGGTTGCTGTTGCTTACAAACGGTTTTTAATTACGGTCACAGGGGTGTGTAGCTGCTGATGTGTCATCATAAATTAGATGCTATTTAAACTTTATTGGGGATTTGATCAAAATGAGAATGCGCTACATTTTATAAGGCAGATTTTTGTTCCGAAAGGTTCAGATGTAAACAAAGGTGGAAAAACGACAAACAAATATTTATTTCTTTATTTCTAAGAAAAAGGTTTTTATTCATTTCGAGACTAAATGTGATCCTCGTTATACAGCGTTTTTTTTTTTTTTTTTTTGCATGAAGATAAATAAAACGACTCTTAAATCTCGAACACTTACTGATGTGTCTTAATTAGCTACAGTGCTTGTAGCGCTTGTCAATTCTACTGTTGATTTTTCGTGAGTTCTTGCAGTCATTGTTTCTGGAGTTTTTACACTAGAAAGTCAGGTTACCGCTGCTGTGGGTTTGCATGGGCACAATAACCAACAGTTGCCATGGTAAACTCTAATGGGATGTATTGTTAATGAGGAGGAGTTATTAGAAAGCTAATAGGACTGAAGTGTAATTTTGGCAAACTGCATGTAGAGATTAATTGAGAAAAGACTATTTAACACATACTTGGCTCTAATTGTTATGTTAAATGTGTGCTCAATTTTTTTGAGCAACAATGACAATAAATAGACAATGTTTTTGTGTTTTTATCTATTTTATTAACCTTAGTGTCATATCCACATTTATTCTTCTACTTTCATTTTCACACTGTGGGGATTTTCTGTTGTAGTGTGCCTTGTCTACTTTATGATTTAAGGTGAACATTTTCATTAGAGTCATATTTTGTCCTCACGTTGTCACTGCGCTCAATGACCCCTGTCTTCATTTCCCTCCTCTCATCCGGTCTCTCCTTCACCTCTGCCTCACACTCCTTCACCCAACTCCTCCTTCCCCTGTTCTTCGCATTCACCCTAACCCCGTTATGATGAGGTGAGGCCCGAGCTGGCCTCCAGCCCAGGCCCATTAGCCCCAGCCTCGCAGCCATGTGCTCATCACCAGAGATCATTACAATCAGCCAATGACACCACTCCAATGCATCATTAATGATTGATTAACGAGCTGAGCTCAGCCCAAGCGGGTGCATTTGTACGGAAGAGCACCCCATAATGGTCAGGCAAGGCTTGCATCTGCTGTTTTTAACTTGTGCAGCTTTGTGTATGTGCGTGTGTTTGTATGATTTATTCTCATCAGCTTCCCTCTGTGTCCTCTTCCTCAGGCTGAGTAAGGAAGTTGCTGACTCCTCTGTGTTGAAAGAAACACTAAGGAGGTGACTGAGGAGGTGGCGTGATGGCAGAGCGGAGGCTCTCCGCCCCTCTCCCTCTCCTTCTCTTTCTTGTCCTGGTGGGAGTTCTCCCAGAGATTGAGAGCTCGGGATATCTTTCCGGATATCGCCTGAGGAGTCGTTTGCAGAGGGACCGGCACATCCGCAACATCCGACCCAACGTCATTCTCATTCTCACTGATGATCAAGACATAGAACTGGGTAAAATGTTTCCATTAATCCTCTGTGGTGTGCGTTTACCGTGTGATTATGCATCTGTATCTCTGTTCACTTTGTCGGGTACAGACATTTTGTCCATGTGTATCCACCAGCATCAGCAAAGGAAAGTCAGCCTAATGCTGCCTCTTGGCACCATAACAACTGGCCCACTCAAAGTCATGTGTTCCCTTTGCCAGCTCCTCTGTCGCTGGCATGAAATGAGGGCGGCCTATGGCTTCCATTGTCTGGTTGCCAAACCCTGGCCATCTCCCTACCCGCTTAAGTCTTTTAGCAGCGTATTGGGCTGGAGTGGCTGCATAATGGCCTCAGTGACATCCTTTGTCCTCCTGTGATCACCAGTGAGAAAACTCCCATTGAAAAGCAGGAATTTATGGTCAAGCATCTGTTTCCCCAAACAATCACCATCCGCCTGAAAAGCTTTTAGTACACAGTAGACCAAATGGGTTACTTTACAAAAAAAGATTTATTCTCTCATCTTATTTCCCCCCTTTCGTTTTATCTTCCCACATCCATAATGTTTTTCCCCCCTCATGGGTTATATTTATATTTTCACTCTTTACTCTATGTTCAACATCTCACTCCTCATTCCTCTTGAATGCTTTACATCCCCCTGGGTCCCTTTCATTTCAATTGCTGGCTTTTGAATCTGCTCTTACCCTCCTGTCCCCTCGTACAACCTCCCCTCCCCCCCCTTCTCTCCCTTTCCCCCTGTTGCCTCCCAGGCTCTATGCAGGCCATGAACAAAACTCGGCACATCATGGAAAAGGGCGGCACACATTTTTCAAACGCTTTCTCCACCACGCCAATGTGCTGCCCATCCCGCTCCTCCATCCTGACGGGAAAATATGTGCATAATCACCATACCTATACCAACAACGAGAACTGCTCCTCACCCTCGTGGCAGGCCCACCACGAGCCGCACACCTTTGCTGTCCACCTCAACAACTCAGGCTACAGGACAGGTGAGCGTTGCAGAGTCCAAATCGAGCTTCAGTCATTGAGTTATGAAATTTGCAAATAAACCTGAAAAAGAGTACATCATTAACTTGCTGCGCACCTGTTCTTCACTCAGCCTTTTTTGGAAAATACCTCAATGAGTACAACGGCTCCTACGTGCCTCCTGGCTGGAAGGAGTGGGTAGCATTGGTGAAAAACTCACGTTTCTACAACTACACCCTCTGCAGAAACGGTGTACGGGAGAAGCACAGCAGCGACTACACAAAGGTATTATTGCACTCTTCTGACATCAAAAAGAAAATACATGTATCTTTACAGAATAATTATCCCTGCATGTGCTGAGATTGATACAAAATCATTTAATGAAATTTGTGAAAAGTGATGCTTTCAATAAGTTTAAGCAACATAATACACATGAAAATTACACGTTAAAGTAGCTTAACAAGATGAAGGGTTAAAACATTGAGCAGTTCCACTGACTCAGTATCAGTAACGTCTGGTTTTGACTCGCACAGTGCTGGTGCTCTGCTCTTTGACTCCCTCTGTCACTCACTGAGTACATGATAAATAATATTTCATGTACTTTACAGGACTATCTGACAGATGTCATTACCAACAACAGCATCGACTACTTCCGTACGTCCAAGAGGCTGTACCCTCACCGGCCTGTGTTGATGGTTCTGAGTCACGTTGCTCCACATGGTCCAGAGGACTCTGCCCCGCAGTACAGCTCCGCTTTCTCCAATGCATCACAGCACATGTAAGGAAATGAGTTAGCTTCAAATTGCCTAAACAAACTGTGACCAAGTTACGAGTTAGCAGATTGTTGCAGGTTTTCCGATGATCTGTGATAATACATGCACAGATAATTGGCAGCTGTTTGAACAGGAGCTTTGCCTATGGGATGTAAGCGTGTTTGGTTTCAGGGGGACAAAGATAACAAGTACACAGATACATTTTTACATTTTCACATCCAGACCTATTTGCTTGCATATGAGTCATCTGTGCATTCATTCTGCTTCTATGACCGAGGATGACACAAATTCCATAATCTCGACTCAATCTCATCCTCCTCTGCCTGCAGAATGTTGTTGGCAGCCGATGCCTTTCCTTCCACTGCCAATGCTTTGCTCCAGTTTATTTGGCTCGTGCATTGTTCACATTAGTGGTACCACCGTAATGAGACCTGCTAATTTGTAGCATTTTGTCAGTGGTACAAGAAGAGAGGAATGATGTATGTATAGAGCTTAGGTAATGATGAAGCCATGTGCACACACAAACACACACAGACACGCCCAACACCTCCATTTTTTTCTTCCTGACCCTTTGTGCTCACTGGCTGCCTAGTGCTGCTAGCTAATGGCAGAGCTGCTATTAGCCTCTAGAGATGTAGCCAAGGCCAGTAATGAGACTCCAATTTCTACCCCCTCACACCATCCTGCTGCTTCATCTAATCCCTCCAGCACCATTAACCTGTGCCACACAAGCTTTAAACACATAGAATATTCTGAAAATTCAGCCCTAGTGTCTTTGTGCAAACTTTTAATTGCTCTTTCTCCATAAATTTCCTCTCCCTCGGGTGATGTTTTCTGTGAGAGCCTTCTCTGGCTATTTTCTCACTCCATCTCCCTCTGTCCTTATCAACCACACTAAGAGAGAGAGGCAGTAAAAGTCCTGCACTCCTCTAGTGGTAAACCTTCTTCTCACCTTGGCACATTACAGACACATCTTCACAGTACATTAGATTTCTCGCTGCAGAATAAGCTTCGGGACATTAGCATTTCTTAAAAGCCAAATCGATCCACTTTAAACATTAAAGGTATTTTCTTTTAGGATCTCATTAGCTATTTAGCAGTTTTTATTCCCAAATACAGTTCTGTATGGCTTGGAGTTAAATATTGATCAAACTGGGCTCACTGTGTGCAGACCTATTGATTGCATTTTACATGGTTTATGTAACCTCCACTTTAGCATTCCATGAACAGTTTTCTGGCTACTTTGGGGGAAAAGGATTGGAGACATTAGCCAGCACAGGAAGAAAATGTTGCTGTGAATGCATGCGTTTTGGTTCTATGATTCAATTTACAGCTAAAGAATATGGAAACATGAACAAGTTCAAGATCCCTCAGTCACACTTTTTCAGGTATCTACAACTCAGGAATTTTGTTGCTTCTAATACTGACTGCTTTCCGTCCTGTCCACCACCATCCCTTTTGGATGATATTTTTGATTTTAAGCCAAATGCTAAGCGGGTTATAAGTGATGTTTATGAGCTGTTGAGTAATTTTAGGCTGTCCACATTGCAATCACTTAGGGAACGATGGGGAAGTGATCTTGGCCAACGGATTACAGATGAGACTTGGCACAAGATAATCAATAGCATTTCTTCATCATCTATTTGCCTTAAACATGTGGTGATTCAGTTCAAAGTTGTTCACCGTCTCCATTGGTCTAAAACTAGACTGAGCAAAATCAAGGATGGGTTTGACCCCACATGTGACCGGTGCAAACGAGAGCCTGCTTCCCTATTTCACATGTTCTGGGCGTGTCCAAAACTGGGTAGCTTTTGGAAAAGCATATTTGAAACCATATCCAACATATTTGGTGTTCCAATTGCACCCTGCCCGTTTATAGCTATTTTTGGAGTGACGCCTTGTGATGCCAGTCTTTCCAAATCACACTCTGATCTTCTGGCCTTCTGCACTCTTTTGGCCCGTAGAATGATATTATTGAAATGGAAAGAGCCACTTCCACCTGTATATGGGCAATGGGTTAAGGATGTCATGTACTATACTCAGCTGGAAAAGATCCGCTACACTGTAAAAGGTTCGGTTCGGCGGTTCTATGACACATGGCAACCTTTTCTTACTTACTTTGAAAGATTAAGTCCGGATACTATTGCTTAATGTGCGTGTGAGTGGGTTTTTTTTTTGTTTTTTTTTTCTCTTGCTGTTGTTCATTTATTTTATTATTTACTTTGTATCTGTAACTTTATTTTATTTTATGTTATTTTGTCTCTCCTTTCCTCTCTGGCTGGGTTTTAGTTACACTGTTCTGGGGGGGTGGGGGCACAACTGTCTGTTAATTTTGCCATAATTGTTGTTGGAAGCAATTCTTTGTTCAATAAAAAGACCTTGATCAAAAAAAAAAAAAAAAAAGAATATGGAAACATCTCTGTGCAAATGTACGGTGACTAGTACAAAAAGAACTCTGTCTCCTTTAAAATGTAAGTAGAATCGGTATAAGTGAAATGCTTATTACACCACATAATTTCAAGCTTCAAGCTTTTTTGTTGTTATCTTTCATTTTAGAACCCCCAGCTACAACTATGCCCCTAACCCAGACAAGCACTGGATCCTACGCTACACTGGACCTATGAAGCCTGTCCACATGCAGTTCACTAACATGCTTCAGCGCAGGAGGATGCAGACTCTGCTGTCGGTGGATGACAGTGTGGAGAAGGTATTCAGACAAGCAGACAGACATATGCTTAAACACAGACACACACACACATCTCATCTGACAGCCTTAAATCCTGGGAGATCTGTGCTTGTTCTGACTGGGACTGTATAATGTATTCACTGACACACTTGGTAAATTGTTCAATCCTCCTTTCCCACAATCTGGCACAAGAGACTTGAGCTATCAAACAGAAGTAAAACTTTTCACACTGTGTGAGTGTTCAATGAACTATATCCTCCGTAGGTGTACAACATGTTGGTGGAGACAGGTGAACTGGACAACACGTACCTCATTTACACCTCAGACCACGGCTACCATATTGGCCAGTTTGGTCTTGTGAAGGGCAAATCAATGCCTTATGAGTTTGATATCCGTGTACCCTTCTACATTCGAGGACCTAATGTGGAGCAAGGTGCTGTGTAAGAGACTCGTTGTTTTTCTCTTGCATTCAGTATAGGGATAAAGGTAAATACCATTGTGACTATTTTCTTCTATCTAGTTCTATAGAAAAAAATGTTCTTGTTGTCCTGCAGTAATCCTCACATAGTATTGAACATTGACCTGGCACCAACTCTGCTGGACATGGCTGGTGTTGATATCCCTGCAGAAATGGACGGCAAGTCTATCCTCAAGCTGCTAGACACAGACCGACCAGTCAATAGGTGAGTACCTACTTTACTTTATAAACTCACTATCTTCGTGTTCTTCGTATTTTTGAATAGCATTTAAAATACCAGGAATGTGTCAAAAAGGTTGAGAGTTGAACTCTGTTTATTTCATGGGCATAATGAAATCTGCAATCCAAACATAAAAATGGAACACCACTTTCTTCTCAGTGCCATGCAAGGATGACATTTAAAATAGAGTACATGTTTATCCTGTGCAAATATCACAAAGTGGTTTAACAGGATTTCTGAAAACGTCTCATTTTATAGGTTCCAGTTGAGCAGGAAGGGTAAAACATGGAGAGATTCTTTCCTCGTGGAGAGAGGGTATGTTTTATTGTAATGTATTATCTTTTGTGAAAACTGTTCCCAAACCAGGAATTGTCCTGTAGCAACATGAGACTTCTTGTCTGGTTGGCTGAAGAAAAAATCATTTTCTGTTTTTTTGTTTATCTGTGCTTTCAGGAAGCCTCCGCACAAGAGAGCCGATGGAAAGGAAATGGCCCAGGAAGAGAACTTCCTGCCAAAATATCAGAGGGTGAAGGACCTGTGCCAAAAAGAAGAGTACCAGACCTCCTGCCAGCAGCCAGGACAGGTACTTGACCTGTAAGATCTCGAACAGAGAGGTTAATGAAGTCTGAATAGAACAAAATTAAGAGATAATTAACATTCTGGTTGCAATCTGCCGAGTTATCTGCAGTCATTGTATGTTTCATCGAACATAAAAGTCTTTTTCTTAATCCTCCAAAATGAAGAGCATGTGCACGTGTGTATAAAGAGCTTTCCAGTTTGAATAAGACTCATAAAAGGCTCATCCCAGAAGATTAATATTATTACTATTACTGCTCAGCTTGAATATGCCTTGTGCTCATTTAGATGTCTGTGATTTTTATCGTCATGCTATAAAGACTGGGTCAAAATTATGTTATACTCTATAAAATCTCAAAGACCTGTGTTAATCCATATTTCCCTGTGCCTTCTTTCAGAAGTGGCAGTGTGTGGAGGACCCGACTGGCAAGCTGAGGCTGTATAAGTGCAAGGGCATGGCTAGTCTCTTTGCCCCACGTATGCAGGCTCTGATGGCCAGCGGTGCCTCACAGCTGTCTCTCACATCCAGCTCTGACAGCTGTGACTGCAGCAATTCCGGCTTCAAACCATCCATCATGAAGAGGAAGAGGCTTCTCACCAAAAAGAGTCAGTTCCTGTTGTCGCTTACATTGTTGTCATTGCTATAAATAGATGCTTTTGTTTAGAAAGAAACTTTTCTTTACTTTGAATCGTCCTTGCAGTAGCCTATGAAGCTTTCCAAATGGGGCCATTTATCTCAAGCGAAAATAACCAGCTGTTGAAGTATTCATGAGACCAGAAGGATATGTCAGTGCTGCCATCAAGTGGCAGAATAGAACAGACAAATTACCAATTAAATAGCAGAAGCTTGTAAAGGATTCCCAGAATATGATACAACTTGCATGGAATTTTGATTTATATCAGTCTGTTTAGTTGCTGTTATGTCATCTATCCTGACATAAAGAATCAAAAACACGTCTTACATTAATCTGTCTCGTCTTCTGCAGAGATAAAGTCCAGTAAGGGTACAAGTAGGAAGCGTTGGGCCCGCTCTATATCATTTGAGCTGGGCGGTGACCTGTATGCTGTAGACCTAGAAAAAGGCTACTGGCCACTGGGGTCCAGGAACAGCAGCTGGGCCAGAGACAGGAGGAGAGGAGTGAATGAGGAAGACAATGAAGAGTTCAGTGGCATGGAAGTGACTGTCAAACCCACCACCAGCAACAAACTTGCTACACCTGCTGCTATTAAAGTCACATATAGGTGCGTGTGTGTGTGTGTACATTTTTCCACATGAATGTGTAATGTTCCTGAGGTAAAAGACAGAAATCAACTGTTAGAATAAATATATATATATATATATATATATATATATATATATATATATATATATATATATATATATATATATATATATATATATATGTGTGTGTATGTATATATACATATACATATACATATACATACATATATATATGTATATGTATATTGTTTCTATGCCCTTCAGATGCTCCATTCTTATGAATGACACAGTTAAATGTGATGGAGGCCTCTATAAGTCCCTTCAAGCATGGAAAGACCACAAATTGCACATAGAGCACGAGGTACTGTTCCTTTTTTAATTGTTATATTTAATACATATTGTAGGTTATTTATAGCCTGTGGTGTCTAATTAGATTTGGGGCAACTTTCCTTTTTAGATCGAAACCTTGCAGACAAAAATCAAGAACTTGCGTGAGGTCAAAGGTCATTTAAAAAACGTGCGACCAGAGGAATGTCAGTGCGACAGTCCCAGGTGAGAGAATTTAAGGGTGACAGATAAGCACCAACACAGAGATTCAGCACATCTGACAGCTGACTTTGTCTTTTCAGTTATCTCACTACGAATAAGGAGACTTTCCAACTTAATGCAGGACGAATGCTCTCACTCAGGTAAAATGTATAACACTCGTTTACTGTGTAGTAATTTTGAATTCCTCACTCAGGCTAGTTGTGACGTATGTTTTGTATTTATTAGAATGCCATCAAAGCAGAAGACTCAGTGGTTGCAGAAGGAGCAGAAACGCAGAAAGAAACTACGGAAATTCCTCAAGAGGCTTCAGAACAACGACACGTGCAGCATGCCCGGCCTGACCTGCTTCACACATGACAACCATCATTGGCAGACTGCTCCCTTCTGGACAAGTGAGGGATAGTCTATGGATTTAGCAAGTTGTTCAAAGAGTATCATGGTGGAACATACCTCTTTGTTTCTGGCACTATTTTCCTGAGCAGAAATGATGACAACAATATTTTGAATCACGTTTTTCAAACTCTTGTTTTCCACTCTCACCCCTCCCTTCCTTATAAACTCCCCCTTCCTCTGATCCTCAGTGGGTCCATTCTGTGCATGCACCAGTGCCAACAACAACACATACTGGTGCCTCAGGACCATCAATGACACACACAATTTCCTGTTCTGTGAATTTGCTACGGGCTTCCTGGAGTATTTTGACCTCAACACTGACCCGTACCAGGTATTTATTTCAACAGACACACAGAATGGCAGTTACCAATAATACGTTTAAAATAATCCCACTACATGATTCATGGTGCACATGGGATAGTTCCCAAAATTTCCAAAGTCCTTGCTGACATTTTGTCCTTATCATTCCTGCAGCTGATAAATGCTGTCAACACCCTTGACCGCAACGCTCTGAATTTGATGCATCAACAACTTATGGAATTACGGGGCTGCAAAGGACATAAGCAGTGCAGCCCAGAGAAGGGTCAGTAAAAGATCTCTGTGGTAAATATCATATATTGTAGCGCCAACAGTCATTTGAAACTAAGATTAATGCTACCCCTGCTTCTTTTCAGGAGGAAAGGAGCGAAACTACTTCAGTGAATACAGGTATCTCTTCCTCTAAACAGCTTGCAGCTGATTGCTTTCACAACCATCACAGATGGAATTCAAGTTATAATATGAATTCAGAGAGGTTACTGCTGAGTCTTTGGTTATGTTTCTGCTCATTGCCAGTCATCTAGGGAGCTGAGGAAACAAAATACAGACACGTTTCTCTGAAACGGAAGCTCTGAACTGCCATGGTTCCTCACTGTTGTGATTGAAGCATTGTAGCATGCAGAAGTCAAATCCAAAGAGGGCTAAAATGCAAGGCTGCTTTTCAGCTTCTGCCTTTTTGTAATCAACCCTAATTGTGTGTGTGTGTGTGTGTGTGTGTGTGTGTGTGTGTGTGTGTGTGTGTGTGTGTGTGTGTGTGTGTGTGTGTGTGTGTGTGTGTGTGCGGGGTTGTGTTCATGTGTGTACTTGCGTGCATCTATGTCTGTGCGTGTGTGTGTGTGTGTGTATACCTGTGGGTTTTGTCTTCATGCACGTGCATTGGTCCCGCGCGTGTATACGTGCTGTGCATGCTTCAGGCCAGTTCATCGCCGAAAGAGGCCAAAAGTGAAGAAGCCCTCCTCCAAATCGCTGTGAGTTTGTCATAACCCATCTGCTCCTTTGTACTCAGCCAGCATCTCCATCCAGATTTTTTAGCATGGTCAGATGACTTAACAGCATGGTGCCCTATTTACTGTATTTCTGTACTGCTCTACTAATTGTATTTACATTTCCCTGCATTGCATTGCTGCACCATTTTCATTCACTCTCTCGGCTCAAATTCATTACAGCAATGCAGATATGTCATTGTCACATTGTGTTGCGTTTTCTGTTCTGTTATTGTCATTTCCTGCTTTTCCTCGCAGTGTTGGTAGGAACAGACCACAGCTGGAGCCATGGTTTCCAGTGAATGCCTCAAGCAGTGCATTTAACTTACAGTAATTGTTTCTCTTGCACAGAGGGCAGATTTGGGAAGGGTGGGTTGGTTAACCACCTGCAGCCCACAACCAACCGCATCGGCCTCCTCCAGAGAAGGAAGGAGAATGGAGAGTGCAGAAAACCCGAAGACCTCAACTTTGATAGACCATATGCTGGGATACCACTCTAAGCTGGGTTTCATTTTCGGGGGAGCTGCTCCTCATAGCCTCCTACCGGGGTGTAGGAAATACTAAGGCCTACAATAAGTCTAAAGACTCAGCAATTATGTATTTTGGAACATATTTCATATCCATTTGCAAACTTTGCCACCCCCAGCTGTCAGGATTGTTAACAACAACAACAAGATTCTGTAAATCAAGTGGAACAGTTTGGTGTCTGCAAGCCTTTCAGTATACCACTAATGCTTGTAGATAATATACAATGTCTCAGCTTTAATCAGCTTTCTTTCATGTCATGTGAGACTGTGTGGAAATATGATGAGTAACACGTCACTTCTGCTGCTACACAATGACGTCATGGCCTTGTGATGTCTCTGCGGCACATGTGGATTAGCTAACTATTTCACACTTGGAGTAACATTAAGACATATGTTGTATTCTTTCTCTGCACCAACGTGTCTGCACATGGAAGTAAAGTGGACTTAACAAACAACCAACTGCATCAAACATGTCGCCATACTCTTTTGTATTATAGTTATTCTTAACACCGATGAATGTCCTTTGTTACTACAGGTCATCCTCCTCACAGCTGTGCGATCTGAGATGACCTGAGTTTGCCTGCAATGATTTAAATGCATACACAGAATTCAACAAAAGTCTCTTTATGCCCTTGAAGAGGTCTAAATTAACAACACCATCTCACAATGATACAATCCTCCAGACTACGTGACCTGTAACAGAATGTGTCATTTGTGAATGCCATTTTACTCCTTTGTATTGTCAGTATCACACTGTAGAAGTATCCAAATAGTTTGTTCAGTTTGCTATACATGGTGCTACAAGATAACAATACAAGTCTGAAATCTTGCTGTACAGTACAGTATGTATTTGAATGTATGTTGTGCAATTAATATAAATGTTTACAATATTTTTTATAATACTGGAGAGGCAACCTCATTGTATGATACGAGTTGATAAAATGAACTTATAGGGAGAAACGTAGCTTGAGAAATGTCATTGTCATTGAGATTTGTATGTTTGTCCTTATTTACTTTAGAAAAGCACTTAAAGGGTTCACTGTGAAGAGCTGTGCCATGTACATTAATGGACAGTATGCTTTGCGCCGGAAGAAAAACAAAACAGTGTAATACTCATTGATGTGAAGTTTACTTCTTGCATTTGTTAGCTTCTTTTCTTTTCTTTTTTTAGCCAATACTTCCTTTTAATAGAGTGCTGATAGTCAATGTGAATAAAGTGTTGTTTGACCATGAATATGACCAGGCTTTTATTTTGAAATTGTTAAGTAATTTACTGTTTTCATGTCCAGTAGGTGTCTCTGTCTGCCCGTTTCTTTGGACAACCTATGGTGGTGAGTGCAGTGACATGTGGAAGCTGTAACCTATTTGCTCTCAATAATGTCCCTTTCACTGTAGCATCAGGAGGGTTTGTACTTAATGTAATCTCAACAGTGGAATCCCAGCAGCTTGAGATCATTAAATTGATAGTCATAGCATTCTGATTGGCACAGTCAAATTAACTCTGTTATTTCCAGTCACGCTGGCATCTCAGTCTGAATAAACATGAACGCACGCCCACTTATGCACAACTTTAATCAAACTAACAAACTAAAATTTAAAGGTGAACTTAGGTAATTTTTTAAGGTCATTTAATAGGAAATAATATATTGTGCTCATGAATATAAGTTGATTAGTGTGTAATAATGTGTTAGATCACAGGATATTAAACCATGTAATGGTTCAGAGTGATGATCAGCATCAGGTTCAAACCAGTGGATGCCTGCGATTTAAACACAACTTGGAATTAAGCCATTAAAAATACACAGGAGCAGGCTCCACTTTGTGGAGGCCGCCATGTTTCCCAGCCTCTTGAATACAGTGGCCGAAAAAGACATTACACCATCATTACACCCGGTGTTTGTGCCTGTACACTGGCTAACTTACATCGTTCACCTTATAAGTTACTTCTTTCCCTTTCAAACCATATATGTGAACATTTGTATGTCATTGTGTATTCATCATCTTTCTCGTTATGTCTTGTTGTTTTCTCTGTTTTCTCTCTTCCCTCATTTCCACTTCATCCTCTTCCTCCTCATCTCAAACCTCGTCTTCTGAACTGCAGTTAAGACTCTAACACACCAACACAAGCATAAACATGCTTATTTATTCCTGATATTGTCACAATTGCATATTCAACAGATTACACATGCCACTCTTCCATCTCTGGACAGCTGAGAAGACCCAGCTAAACAACAACAGCTGCTTATAAGCTAACATTTTGCTACTTTTATGCTTGACTGTCCTAAAATTCTCACTTTTCCTCTGATAAACAGCTTGATTACTTGATTAGAGCAGCAACGAAAACAGCAGTCTTACCAACAGAAAGGTTCAGGATATCCTCAACAACTCACCACTGTCATCGGGCATAAGTGAGCTTCACAGACCCATTGACTCCTATCAGACTCCTTTCACAAAGTTTTGCAGGCTCTTCCACAATGTATAGACGTGGACACCTGGCTGAAGAAATGGCAGGGTGAGTTATTTGTCTCATGGCAGCCACCACAGAGGATTCAGTTGTCTGCAGTTTGCAATCTACTGACATCTAGGCAAGATTTTACACACTGTGCCTTTAAAATAGCCACGGTATATTTTGATTTTATTATAGATTTGTGGAAGTAGACAATATTCTTTCTTTGTCTTAAAATGTAGTTTAAGACACAGTTTAAATAACCAGATGAACAATGGCAATAAAAGACTATTCTATTCTAACAATTTCCAAAAACATTAATACGCTGCTTTTTAAGAGAAAGCACAGGATTATCCGCTTTGATACTTTGTGCAAGCAAAGCCCTTCAGTCAGACCTGCCCTAAAGAAACCAGAGTCTAGGTGGAGGTATTGCACTAAATTAGCCAGGTAACTTTAAAAAAGAGCATGCAACAGCTTCTCTGGCCAAAAGTTAATGAACAACAATTAGTAGTACTGGCTATCGCCTGTTCTTCTGCACATGCTCTCTGTTGTGCACGATGCTGACTGTGCTGAGGGCATTGCCTGGACATGCCTTCACAGCAGTCAGAAAAAAAGTGGGAGGGACTGGTCAAAGGGTGAGCCAGTGAGAATATAGATTATATATTAGACACAACTACTCTTGAATTTTCACATATGAATCGAATAATGTATTTCAGCTGTGTCATGCAATGCAAATCTGTTGCTTGCTTAACAAACCTTCTAATAAATAGACCGCATTTGTTAAAAAATAGCAGCCTTAGTTTTATTTAACTTAATATATGAAGTGAATTGAAGTTCCTGTGTAAGTTGGCACACAAAAACCCCCTTCTAACCTTTAACATCTTATCACTTTACTTTGTTGAGCCAGCTGAGCCTTTAAATGTTTTGGCTATCTTATAAAAGTGCCGCTTTTTCCAGAAAGCCAGTCGAAAGGCTTCAGGATGGGTGGTGTGGCGTGGAAGAGGGAGGGGAGCAGACTGGGTGGGGGTGCAGACTGGGTGACCCCCATCGCAACCTATGACTCACGTGCAGAGGCGGAGACTGCGTACGGGATTTGCCACCGGAGAGCCGTCCCGTACTACTCACTGCTCGGACAGTTCAGTGCGCTCACAAAACTAACCTTACAAGCAAGAAGAGATAAAAAAAACAACAACAACAACTGTACAGTTCCTTTCGCTGGAGCCTCGTTTAAAATGTGAAGAGCATGGCCGGGACAAGGTAAGCAGACTCTTTCTTTAATTTCACAGCGGCGCGAAATGAAGTGGAGAAAGTTTAGAAGCCGCCGACGCTGAACCGGAGCCGCAGCTCGCGGGATAGTAACATTATTTTAAGCCTCTGTGGGTATTTTAAAACCTTTGAAAATAAAACGTTTTTTTAAAAATCTCTACCAAAGTCTGTTAGGGGTGACTTCTAAGTTTAACAGATTATTTAAACCGCGAAATGTTCTTATTCTTTTTTTTATTTTCGATTTTAATTATTATCTATCGTCGGTGAGTTAAAAGTAAAACATTACACTGTAGCTCGCTAACGCCTATCATGGGAAGCTAGGTGGCAAAGGTTTGACACATCCGCCCAAAGTTTTTAATTGTAGGGAGAAGCTGCAGTGTGGTGGCTGTGGTGGGAGACGGAGGCTACTTCTTAATTCTATCTAGTCTCCAAATGGGCTTCACGGGCTTAGCTCTTTGCTGTGGTTTTAGGAGCCCGGTAACCCAAAAAGAGGGCAAATGTTCCACAGTCCATTTGTTGCTCCTGTTTCTACTACTGCTGTGGCTCTCAGATTCAGCTCCACGTGTCTTAATTTCTTCGCCATCTGTTTTCACTGCAGATGTGCATTAAAACTTTGTTTAGCTTTCATCGGTTGCTTGCTTTAGTCCCCACGGTCTATTTAAAGTCACTTACTGCTTTGGCTACAGATTTTCATATGGGAACTCCTTAGTGTTGTGATACATGCAGTAAAAAGTCCAATTCCTCGTCCTGTATCTGCTGTTGAGTGCAGTCCATTAGACAGTAGCTGACGAGCAAGTTTTCGAGTCAGCTGTCATTTATATAGCCTAAAGCTGTTTATTTTGGCAGGGCATGCCAACCTGACTTCCTGGGCGCAGCAGTTTTCACCATCTCCCTGCCCAGCTGGTGCTCATCTGATGACTTTTGTTTGCATTTGCGTGTTTGCATTTGCGTGGCGTTGGTGTAAATTTCTCTATCTGCTCAGCAAATTGCAAGAGATAGATGAGATACTATAACAGAGGACAGCGATGTCGTTTGGTCAAAGTTTCCATAGTTCATGAGTTTTTTCTGTGAGATGTAGGAACCAGAGTTGAAAATGAGGATGTTGTCTCGGTGTTTACTCTGCAAGCTCACAACAGTGGGCAGACAATCGAGAACAAGCAACACATCCCCTTCAACAAGATGACTCTAAACGGTGCTTTCTGCAAAGAAGAGACCGGACGTCCATCCCAGACAGACAATAGGGAAGTTTGTTTGCCTGTTGACAGGAAGTGAAGCCTGTCCTGCACTGACATGTTATGAGTCATGGTTTGTTAATAATCGCTGTGATTTCATTAGCTTCAACGTACACATTTCCAGCTTTCACTCCTTTCCTTTCTCTGATCCCTTGAGGATCAGTGCTCTTAACACTCAGCACGCACTTTTCACCTGACTTTGATTCTCTGTGGCCTGCCACAGTGACTTTGTAATGAGGTTAAGGTGATTTGTCCAAACAAATTTATCTGTACCTGAGCAACCACTCACACTGCGAACTGTGGGGATTACAGACAGGTTTAAATCGCAGGCATCCACTGGTTTGAACCAGATGCTCATCGTCGCTCAGAATCATTACGTGGCTTAATATCCTGTTGTACTTTTTAGGTCTATGACACAAATTCAAGAGTTAAAAGAGGTGAACAAGTTTATGTAACGTCAGTGAGCTAAGGTGCAAATGAAACCCACAAAGTGCAATTAACACATTGAACACAAAGAATCTGCCACGACCTGAAGATCTATTGTTGTTAGTGAAATATTAATCCTTCCCTACACGTTGAGCCCCAGCGATGGCCTCTTAAATCATAATCCACTCCTCCCCTCAGGCCTGCGCGGGCCTGGCGTTAACATCTTCACTGGCCTGCTCTGCATTTCTAATCCTAGAGAGTCTACCGTCTGCACCTTCACTTCCTCTAGAGGACAATCCGGACGTTCCTTTCCTGCGTGGCTCCTCGCTGACCCCCTTGCTTACCCTGTAGCTGCGCTCTGGGATTAGACTCTGGCCTCGTTTGTCATGTCAGCAGGGGGAGGATTCGCGGGGGATGGTGTGGGCTTAGACCAAAATGAAGTTACAAACTGCTGCTGCTGGTGGTTGTAGGCAAGCAGGTCAGATACTAATAAAAACTGCTGTTTTGACAGCACCCAGATAGCACAGGTGGAATTCTTGAGTTTATTTTATATAAAAGGGCCGATGCACAATATGTATTCATCGATAACCCTGAATGATTTTACAAGATAATGTTTAGAGATGAATGTTTGTGGTTATTAAGCACAATTACCTCGTAATAGGGTCATTCTTTTTTTGTGTGTGTGTTTGGACAAGTAACCCCATTGTTCCCACTCTGACAGCTGGTGTGCTGATAGAAAGGCTATCTTCTATGTGGTAAACACCCTGATGCTGCAGCTTCTGTTGCACATGTTCGCTCTCGTCCAGAGTCTTATGTGACCTCAGAAGCACCCTCCAACTAAGGCAGGGGTGGGCAATTCCAGGCCCCGAGGGCCGGTGTCCTGCAGGTTTTAGATCTCACCTTGGGTCAACACACCTGAATCACATGATTAGTTTGTTACCAGGCCTCTGGAGAACTGCAGGAGCTAATTTAGCCATTTAAATCCGCTGTGTTGGTTCAAGGACACATCTAAAACCTGCAGGGACACCGGCCCTCGAGGCCTGGAGTTGCCCACCCCTGAACTAAGGGAAGGGCTGAAGTTTTTTTTAGGAAGGACGGGGACTTGTGTTTGGGCAGGCCTTGCTCTCTCTGAAAGGGAGTTTATTGACCCTTTGGCTGAGTGTCACCTCGGACAGACAGTGAGTGTTCAGCAGAGCAGTAAGGGGGCCGGAAGTTCCCGGCATTTCTGCTGAGCTGCAGCATTCGTGGGTGATTCGTGGCAAGATGGTGGGACAAGACAATACTCCCCATAGAGAAATCACAGAGAGCCGCTTCTCTGCATTTAGCTTGTAGGCGGATTTCAGCAAGGGTATCTGAAGTAACATTTAACAGCTAACACAAAAATGTTCTCCTGGAGCCGTTGGTGAGGTAGGCTTTTTTTTATCTCGTTCCTCATGAAGAATCGGTTTGTTGCAGTGTGGAGGGGGGTGAATGCTTTGGCATCTATATGGAATGAATTGGGGGGCCATGTAAAATTGGTAGTTGGAACGCAGCATGGGAAAAACTGGCCTTGCTGAAGGTTGGCTGTGTGACCTTGTGAGATCCAGTCTAATCCAGCGCCAGTAGAGAGGGGAAGCCGTTTCTAGTCATGGATTAGGGCAGCTGTTGAAGGAGGTCACCCCCACATCTCCTATACATGTCTCAAGCTCCGCCTCATCGCAGCACTCGTTGGCTGTGATCCCCTGTGTGGACGCAACAAAGAATTGAATGAAGTCTGCCTGTTGATCCGACAATACTCAGCATTGTTTTGTACTATTACAGGCTTCAGAATAGGGTGCATTTCACAGGCTTTGTAATGCATATGAAGCTGAGTCATTGCGGGACTTTCTTGTCAACTGTGTACTACTGATTTTCTGTTCCCAAAGAGCCTGTGTGCTGTATACAGCTGTGGTAAAAAGACATTTTTTTTTCAGACTCCTAAGTCAGATGAGTGTGTTTGTGCCCTCCAGTTTTACAAGCAGTCAACATCTTTTGTTTGTCAGCTTTGCTCTTTTTTCCCCCAATACCACTGTTTTAAAAGACCCATGTTCAGCTCAGTTCGTGCAGGGTGATCATGCTGCACACAGACCAAACTGGACCGTCTGGTTTGTGCAGTTGTACCTGAGTCATTGCGGTAACTCAGAAATGGCAGTCTGCTCTCAGGTGATACGAGACAATGAGGTTCTTGGAATTAGGTTTACTCACCCGGGCTGAGTGATGACGACATATAGTGGTTGAGAAGTCACTTTAAGCAGAATGGTGCTGCTTTTGTTTACAAAAATGTAGAAAGAAAGCAAAGTTAGGGTTGTTGTCAGCTGTTGCTGTTCAGTTTGCTAACTTTTACTTTTGCAACAGGAACTATCAGCAACTCTCCTTTTACCTAGGCACGTATAAAGGGTCTGTATACTTCTTTGGGGAGGTCTTCTGTCTATCCCAGTTTGTTTGACCCTTGCAGGACTTTTTGGAAGTGAATCAAATAATAGGGTGCGTTCAGGAGTCTAACCCCCTGTTTATCTTCATCTTCCCATACCAGCCGTCTCCTCTCTCTGCCAGGCTTTAGCTGCCCCGCTGTTTGGTCTTAAGGTTCTTTACCTCTCTTCCCCTCATTGGCACCTGGCCTGCCTTGGTTCCCGGGTCAAGTCGTATAAGGTCGGCTCCAGTGCGTCTCACGTGTCCCTCTGTGAAAGGTGACTCCCACATACCCCTCCAAACTTGTTTCCCCATGTCAGCACACGGCGAGTAAGAAAGTGACACTGACAACTGCTGCCAAGTTTAGGAGGAAAAGGGGAGCAGAGAGAAGATCTGGAACCTAAGCAGGATTTTAAAAGTCACAACCTTTTGATCATCTGAGTAGCCATAGTATAAACTTGGGGTTTATAGAGTGATGTGGTATTGTACACAGTACGCAGGAGAGAACTGGGTGGGTGCTGTGGAGCCCTGTGGGTCCCCAGTACAAAAGACATCACAGTTAAAGTCGGAGTATAAGACGAGTTAAGAGCATCCTAAACCTTGGCATTAGCTTTAATGAGGGCTGCAGGAGCCTATTCCTCTCAAACAAACTGCCAATTTGCTTGTTGTTATATATATATATACATTCAGTGCACACAGAGAAATTGTGCCATGTGTTTTACTGACCTCTGACTTGTGGTGACACGGCAGGAACGAGAGGTGTTAAACAAAAGGCTGAAAGAATGTGTTAGTGACAGGTGCAGGACATTTTTTTCTGTCATCTAAAACATGTGCACGCTCCCTTCTCCCTGTTATTGTTCTGGTTACCAGGGTGGAGTCTGCTCCCACATCCTCCACAATGGTTAGCCACGTACACCTTGCCACAGCTCAGTTTTCAACAATGGACACTCAGTATACTTGTGATAAAGCTTAAAGTCAGATGCGTTAAATGATAATAATGTTGTTTTTTTGTTTGTTTGTTTTTGGGTTATTTGTTTGATCTGAGTTTTGTTGTAGTTGCACGTGTTTAAGTTGCTTCGTACAGGGAAAGTGGTACAGCACTCAACGTGCCCGGTTTATGGTTACGTTCTCTGTTAGTTACAGCTACTGGAAACCCAGCCAAGCTCTTAGCAGTCAGCCCGTGTCGCTGCTGTTGTTTTACAATATTTAGATAAGCAGGTTGCCTAGCAGCATTGCTGAATAGACTTTGTACATGGTTTATACATAATCAAACAAGTCTTTTGGCAGGTCCCTCCATGCATTATATTGAGGTACAGGCCTCTGCTTGCTCTGTATCAGTAAATCACCAGAGATTTCTCACAGTTGCAAAATGTTTAATACTAACCCAATTCTGAAATAGTTTGGGAGTGTTTGTGAAGTGTAAATAAAAAAAAGAATGCGATGATATAAACCCATATTTTATTCACAATAAACCCCAAAAAATTAAATGAACAGAAATGGCTCATTCTGAATTGGATGGGATGGGAGGAAAAAGCTGAATACCTAACTGGAAACAACTGGAGCAACATTTTGTAACTAACCTGTTGCCAGTTAACATTATTAGGTATAAAATGTCCATCTTAGAGTTTCTCTGAAGTAAAGAATATTCGAGGCCAATTTACTGATCTGCCAAAAACATCCCATCTAGATGAACATCTTTTTCAGGCAAGACTGCATATTTCAGCAAGGCGATGCTGAACTGCACACTGCACCTATTCCCACACAACTGCTTCATAGTAAAAAAGTCTGGGTGCTGCACTGGCCTGCCTGCACTCCAGACCTGTCACCACTTGAAAACATTTGTCACATTATGAAATGAAAAATATGAGTTTGTGCAGGTCAGACACAAAAGAAGACCCCAGGACAGTTGAGCATCTAGAAGCCTCAATCAGATAATGCGACATCTTTCCTCTCCCAAATGTCCAGCAGCTGGTCTCCTCAGTTCTCAAGACAGGGATATAACACAGTCCTAAACATGGCTTTGTCCTTATATCCTGAAATGAGTTGTGTTGCATTTTTCATATGCTTTTTTTTAAAGGTGTCGATTTCAATATCTAATGCTTTCTGTGGTCTGTTGTGAATAAAATATGGGCCATGAGATTTGCAAATCATTGCGTTGTATTTTTATTTACATTTCATCCAACCTCACAGCATTTTCAGACTTAGGTTTATAGTTTTGGGTGTGTGCAGCCAAGTGATTTTGAATTTCTTCCTTTCTGCAGAGTGAGGACTTATTTTTATGCCAGTATCTGAGGAGAAAGGATGTTTTATGTCTCTAAATAGGAAAGAGCAGCTCTGTAAATATACCGGCAAGGGGGGACCTTGGCACTTGCTGCTGTGACCGGAGTGGTATGGTTTCCTAGATGAATGGCAGGCCCTGTGCGAGCGCTCCGCCTGCTTCGGTCCACAAGGAACAGTAGAGCAGCAGCAGCTCAGAATAGTTGGTTGCTGAAAAAGGTTGGCGGTTACCTTTTAAGAGTACAGCGTGATAGATGGGAGCATAATTGTCTCACTGGATTGTTATCTTAGTTTTGTCTAGTTTATGGACCAGTGATTTCACTAAAACCTTCACTTAGCACCGTGTTTCTGAAGGTGTGCTATCGCTCCATCAGGAATGCCACAATAGCACAGAAGCATAAAACAGCATTTCAGTCGTTATGAGATTATCTGATGACACAACGCTTAGTCTAAACTCTCCACCACCCGGGGAAAACAATCTTTTCTCCTTTCTATATGGTTTATCTTTCTGATGAAATCAACAACCACACTAGCATTTGAGTTTGATTGAAACCCAAAGCTGCACAATGACACAAGGTTTGCTTGCTGCCCCATTTCCAGTGAATGCATTGTCCAGTCCTCTGTGTTTACCGCTGCTGGGAAAAGTGCCATTTACACTTTGGCGCTGCCTTTGAACAATGGGGCAGATTCCATGAGCTATATTCTGTTGTTTCCCTAACTCTGGGAAACCGCTCTCAGTTCTAGTTATTTTGGGAGATGACTGTAAATTGTGGATGATGGATGATAGATGTAGTAGTTCTCCTTCAAGAAAAAAAAAAGCCACTGGCACTATGTGAATGTGAGCGACTTGATGGTCAAGAAGGTGTTTTCGTGTTTCGGGTTTGGCCTCTTGGTCTCTGTGGTGGGCTATGTTTGCATAGTCTTTATTCACACTTTGACAAGTTTTATTCTTAGTTACTGTGGATAACCATAGGCTCCTGAAGGTCCTCCTAGACTCCTCATGGGAGACAGAGACCTTGTAATGTGTTATCACACATCGGAATATAAAGGATGAGGAATTTCATACTTGATTTTTCATATATTTTCACAAAACTTTCTGCCAATGGGCATCACGTGAAGAGGCAAACCGATGCAGTTTAAAAAGTCTATTTATGAGGAATAGAAGTTTCTTGAATGAGGGGTGAACCGTCTTTAAGAAACGTAAAAAGGTCCAGTCGCTTTCTTTCCAGGCACCTTAGACTGTCCATGAACACTATTCTTTATGTTGCAATCTGTAATCTAACCCCACCAAAAAGTGTTTACTGAATGCAGTCAACTCCTGGTTACAGAGTGCGCAAAGTCATAACATGGGCCTGTGGCATAAAGGTCTGCTTCAATTAGATTGAGTCTCCCCAGAGGTAAACCGGGTGCTGTATGCTTTAGTCATAGGTCCATGTGTGTAACAAGTTAATTTTAGATCAATATAAAACATTCCTCTTGGAGTTAAACTTCACTGAGCTTGTGCAGACTGCATTCCAAACCATTTATGAACATTTACAGCGTGAGGCAGATTGCCTCAGTTGTTTGGAGAGTCATGCTCTATACTTTTCTGTCTGCTTCTTCTGCAGAAAGACCACATAAAGCTGTGCAGGCTCAGATTGATTTACATGGCACCACATAAAGCAACTTTTCACCAGAAATGTGTATCAAAGAGGATCCTGTTAATGTTAGTTGGTCCACTTTTATTCATTTTTTTTTAAAGTTTTTCTTTGGTGCAAGTGAATAAATATTCATTTTCATTCATTTTAGTGAGAAATCAAAGTGTTTCGACCTCACTCCTGGTATGTCCCACTGAAGAAAAGTGCCATTGTATTAGGCAAACCCAGGTAATGGCTGTGTCTCTGTTTTCTGAGTGCTCCCCAAAATGATTTCAAAACCTGAACACGGCCCTTCTTCCTGCTTATCAGGTCGTGTCAACAGAGCACAGCAGGCTCGCTCTCAGCTCTAACTGCTGTTTATTTACCCAGAGGGAACACTCCTTATGAAACAGCTACACCCCGTGCTGCTTAACTTGTCATGTATGGTGTTCACAGTGCACCATGAAACCCTCGTGTCCTGTCAGGGTGTGTAGGATGCAGGCCATTATGCAAAATCCCATGCTGGTTACTTCACCGTCATCACAGCTGTGGGACACTGGGAGATAACCCCCCCCCCCCCCCCCCCCCCCCCCCCACACACACACACACACACACACACACACACACACACACAAAAATGCCGTGTCGGCTTACTTGAAACATGTTACTTGAAACTCAGCAGTTTGTAAGAAATAGGTTTATTTGCATCCAAACACTCCATTTACAGAGAATAATGACAAACACCGAACTGAATAACAGGGAATGCGGCATGGGAAGATCAGTTTCTCGGTTTGGGAACGCCTCTTTTGGAATACAGACAGGAGCAGTGAAAGGATGAAGGCTCTGGTATGTGTGGGGTGGTATTGACTGTTTGGCCTCTGCTTTGAATGCCCCCATTATTTGCAAGGCTTCCCGCCCATTAAGTGTTGTGGATCTCATCGCTCAGAAAATAATTTTGTAATACTTGCGTCTCGTTGTGGGGAGACACACTGTAGTCAGTTCCCTGCTCTATACAGTCGTGTCTTTTTCCCTTTTTTTGAGTTTCTGCTTGCTCTGATCTCAGGTAGAGTTAAAATGCTGTATAAATAGAACCTGCTTGTTGAGTGGACTAAGGTTAGCGCTGCTTGACTGCTGTGAAGGATTGGACCAGATGGTTTCCCAGCATAAAGCACTGGGACACATGGGAAGACAGTATGTGGAAGGCTCCTATAGTCTCTCCATGCCCTTTCTATGTTTACCTGGTTGTTAAATCAAGATATGAAGAGCCTGTGGCTCCTTCTGGCAGCACATAAGAGAGTGATTGATACGTTATGCTTGATGAACAGGTACATCAGTGTTAACAGGGAACAGCTGTTCGTCCCAGTGAATTTCGGCCAACTGGGTGACATTGTAAATGTGGCAGAGCTGCCTGGCACCGTGCTCCTCTGTCTCTGTTTCTGAGACAGGGTTGCACACAGGGTTGTTTTGGCAGGCGCCTTGAAGCAAATGTGGATATTTGGTGAACATTGTAGGCAGTCTTATCCCTGCTAAGCTTCTTGCCTGCTCTGATCATCCCAGGTAGCCTGGATGGTGGAGTCGTACCTCTAACAACCGTGACAGGGAGAAGAAAAGCTTTTCTATCCTAAGAAAGCTGGGAAAATATCCAAGCCTCTACCAGATTGTTGTGACACTAATTCCTCCCCAACTGATACTTTGCTCTCAAAGATACTAGACTAGTGTTAGGTGGGACACTAAAGAATAGAAAAGACCTAACCTTGCCAGGACCCTCAAGTGCTCAGTACAAGAAGAAAAGGGCGCCTTGTGAGTTTATTTTGAGTCCTTCCTTTGGCTCTCGTCTAGACGTTTACTGTGATGCTGAACCTTGGTAACGGTCTCCTCGTGGCTGTTTGTAGCGTTCCTGTTCCCACATGGATTTGCTGTCACAGTTAAGGTCTCCTTTGGGGAACTAGATCAAAGGAGACATAAACTAGCTCACTAAAGAGTTGCATGACCTGGATATATAGAAACAGCGAGCTAAGGTCCGACTTATTTATAGACGCTGATTTTATGTAGGTACTGTAGCTACACCACATAACCTTAATGTAGCATGTTAATACTATTTCAGTGTCCGACTCGTTAACGTAGTGTCCTGTCATTTCACTGAAATTCAGTTCAGGGTCTCTGCATATGTAATCTGTTTTCCTCTTAATCTGTACCCTTTTGCCTTATTACTTTATGCAAACAGGGCTGTCTTTTACTCTGATTCTCTCTCTCTCTCTGCCTCTGCCCCCTCCCTCTTCTCTGCACTGTCTCTGTTTTCGTTGTCTGCGTGTGTTGTGCTGAGCTGGCTGTTGTCAGTCTGTGATTGTAGTTGAGCTTTGTGGTTTTTGCGTTAGTAGCACTCGGAGCGTATGGTTCTCTTTGGGCCCTGCTGACTCCGTGCCTGGTGCCTCACTGAGTATGTCCACCTGTCTCCTTACTCGGGACATACATATTTGCGCCATCGCTTTTGCCGCTCCACTGCATAGAGATGACATCACCGCTAACACACACATACAGATGGATGCATGTAGGGAACAGGGACATTAACACAGTCTCCATATGGACAAGTGGGCAGGTTCGAGCCTCTCGTCTGTCAAACAGTGTGAGTTGTTTACTGCTTGTCGAGTTGATTAGTACTCAGGCATGTGGCCTCTAATATGTCCTCATATCCTGTAGGTGATCTGTTGCCATTTTAAGCATCTAATAACAGCTTTTCTCTCTGTGCTTTTGTTTCTTTTCTTTTCAGCTGTGATTGGGTGGAGATCTTGGAGCCACGCTCCGGTGAGCGCATGTATGTGAATTTAACCACTGGCGAATGCGGCTGGGATCCTCCGCCTGGTGTTTCTGTCCGCCAGGCAGACGGCAACCAGTGGTGGGAGTTGTTTGACCCCCACAGTGGCCGCTTCTACTACTACAACTCCGCAGGACGCCGCACAGTCTGGCATCGACCCCAGGGAGCTGATATAGTGCCCCTCTCCCAGCTGCAGGCCATGAAACGATGCAGCGAGGCCAGGCAGCCTGGAGCGGGTGTGGATAGGCACCACCATGGGACCTCAGGGAGTGTCAGCAGCGTAGGGAGCCAGGGGCGTTGCACCCCTCTACCTGAGCGGGACAGGGACAGCCCTCTCCCTCGAGCCTTGGAGTCCAACGACGAAACTGCCAACCCTGAGCTGGACCTGGCAGCAGACAGCAGATCTCAGGGAGATGGTAGCAGCACCGAACACAGCACAGATGGTGGTAAAGACCCGCAGAGGTAAGCCTGACTAAACCTTAAGTAGCCTTCTACAGCATGTCTGGAAAGAGAATTGTGCTTAATCATTAGCGGCTCATATTACCTAGAGAAAAGTGGTGCAATGTGATAGGCATCAGTGCATGTGCCATACCCAATTGTAAAGGCTTTCAAACGGTTATGCTATGAGAACTTGCAGGATTATTTTGACTGTTGACCACTTGGGCTGGACTCAAACTGCTTTCTTGTTTTCATTCTCACTTATCTGAACATTCCATATGTCCCATGTTTCCATAGTATTGCCTGTGAACCATGCTCAGCCATTTCAGCAAATCGCTACCAAATGGGGAAAATGGTCAGTTATATTACAGAGCATGACATTTCCCCTCACGCTAGGGTTACTGGTGCAGAACGGGCCCTAACAGTAAGTCATTCAGAGACCCCATCATGTGCTTTGCTTTGTGGCCTCATCCAAACCACCGTCTCTTCCCTCCAAGCTGGATTCCACACATGCCACTTCTGTTTCCCCTGGCACATGGCCACTGAGGCCATCTTAGTGTCCTTCTGTGCGCTCACCGCCACCCTGCTCCACTGCGCTCTGCTCCTCTCTGCCCCAGCCCTCATTTCATTTTCCTAAAACAAATTTCAGCCCCTGGTTATCATAGACTGTAACGCCTCTTACGTGCATGCATGAGAGGCATGTGAGAGAGTGCTGTCTGTGGTTAATAACAAGCAGAGCCACTATATTCGAACTGCTTGTAAACAAGGTTGACCCTGCCAGGTTTCTGTGGTTCTAGGCTTTGCTTCTGCCACACTTTTGCCTTCAGGAGTTTGCTCCTTTGACCCTTTAAGAGTAATTAAAGCTGGTGGGGAAACTAATTAGTTAAGCGTTGCTGCTGAACGGCAGTGCTGGCGGCCCCGTTGTTTTTTGTGTGTGGGCAGTGTTAAAACTCCTCACAGGGTCCCACTCTGCCCCAGTGATTCAACCTTTCCCAGAACCCTTTCTGTCTTTCTTAAAACACTGGCCAGCTGTGTTCAGCCGAGTTAGGATCAGGAGTCTTTAGCTCACTGGGGATTGATACCCTACTTAGCCATATGGCCCATCACGTGCTCACCAGCCTGTGTCTCTTAGCAGGTAATGAGAAACCACGACAAAAGACACAAAGAGGGTAGAATGTGACAACTCAAAATGGATAAAAACAAACTCTGAGAGATGCTTGTCTTCAATTAGCGGTGCACTTTATTAATAATGACAGGAAGAAATGTGTGAGAAGAAGAGTTGGGGGAGGCACAGTGGTTTGAGTTGGGTTGGAGTCATGTCATGAAATTTTATCCTGGATTTCAAGTATTTTGAAAACAAGATAATTGAGATAAAGTGATTATTGTACCACATT
The DNA here is from genome assembly GCF_057382275.1 of Copadichromis virginalis. Classification (NCBI taxonomy): domain Eukaryota; kingdom Metazoa; phylum Chordata; class Actinopteri; order Cichliformes; family Cichlidae; genus Copadichromis; species Copadichromis virginalis. The sequence goes on along the minus strand of NC_140622.1, from coordinate 11,507,123 downwards.
TATTTTCACAATGTGGCTTCTGTCCACAATCACAGATCTCCTCTGCTGGTCTCTTAACTTTTTTCCATTTATTTTCATATGAATTTTCTTTCAAGTTTGAGGAAATAAGCTCTTAAAAGTAATGTTTTTAAGCTCATTAAATGTATGAACCTCTGAAAGGGATTGGTAATTGTTTTAAATGTTGGCGCACATATTGAACAAATCTGAATATTGTTTTTCACCATAAACGAGCAACCCAAAGTTTGAGCTTAGCTAGTTTATCTAACACCCATCTTTTTTTTTCTCCCTTTCTTGCCATTCTCCTACCTGTCACAACTTGTCACTTTCCTAAGACATTGCGTTCATTGCGTTAGGTCTGTTTTTGCATCATAGTTTTCTTCTTTTTCAGAGGGTTTTTATTCACTTCTGACCTTTGAAAACAATGCTATACATTGCAGAGATGGGTCTGTTCCAGTTTTTCCACTGCTGGTGGGCTTTTGTTTCAAGCTATTAATAAATCTGTTCAAAATAGTTTCCAAAGTTTTCAAACAACACACCCTGTACTATAATATTATTCCAGCCTGATAGATACAGTTTCCTCTTACTGTGTGGCTCATATCTGTATTTTTCTTAGTTTGTGATCATAGGAAGTGAAAGCACATGAACTAACTACCTGCGTGCCCAATTTGTTACTCATTGGCCGAGTCTTATCACATGTCATGGGAATTTTTTTTTAAAAGTGTTTTAGTCTAGAGCTCATCTGGGAAGTACCGAGCTCTTCAGAGATAAACATGCCAACTACTTTCAGTTATGGCCAGGAAGGCGTGACTAACTGATCTCTTTTCATGATGCAGCAGACAAAGGTGTCATATACCAGATGGCTTAAAACATCTGTCTTGAATTTCACTTAGCTGTTTAATGCATGTGCAGGTCTGTGCTGTCATTAACCAGGTAACATGTGTGGGAGATTTGACTCTAGAAAGTGTGTGTGACCTGAGTGTATGTGTGTGGGCTCCCTCCATGGAGGAGACCTGCTGAGGCTGGGAAGATGTTATAAGTCTGCAGAGGACACGTGACAGCCAGACAACCCAGAAATGAACCGAGGTGGTTCACATCAGGGTCGCAGCACTCTTTTGCCTCTCGTGCCACCCTGGGGTGTATAATAGACCACTAATAGGAACAAAGGCTTTCTCTTAAAACCCCGCTATCCCCTCAGTCAACTGAACGCTTTCTCTGAGCTGGAAGTGTAGGTATGCTGACTAGAGAAGAACGCCCAATAACTTGAATGTGCCCTCTCATTTAGCCCTGTAATGATATAGCGGTGCACCAGCAATTCAGTCAAAGCATGTCACGTTGACATTAGACACTTAAAAGTCGCCTTTCCTTGCTTTGGATTTGTGAAGATGCAGAAAAAATGCCATTTTCTATCTGAGTACCAGAGTGTACGCAGTTATGTTCAAGCTTATACCAAAGCTTCTACACATCAAAGAGGAGTCGGCACAGCTGCTTTTACGAGTGTGCACTGACTTTACTTAAAGGGATGTTGGGTTTCTTGTAGTCTGATTTATTTTCAGGAAGCCAGGGGACCAACTTTTAAAAATATTCCCCATGAACTGATGAGAAGTGAAAAACAGAACTGGAAACGTTTTCTTTAAATTTCTCTTTCACTTTGTGTTAGGAATTTGTTGAAAGGGATTTTTTCAAAATTAACCACACACTCAAAAGCAAAAGCATAAAAAGGCTAAAAGCACAACCGGCTTCCCCTCATATAGTTGTGACTCACTGGCAGTGAATCATGTGGGAGAAATCACCAGTGGGTTTATTTAGGAAATGAGGAGACGTCTTATAGGGTCGATAACGTTTTTAAGTTTTTTAATGAGTCACACATTGTGTGCCTGTTGACTGCCAGAGCAGAAGCTCCTTATGCTTTTCATCTCCTGCCACTGTGAGGATGTAGCCACAACATACATACTGGACAGACTTGTTTCATCTCTACACTCGTGGTGTGGTAAGCTCTTTTTTTTAAAAGATTTTTGCAGATGGTGTTGTAAGTCTGCCTGTAACAATAAAGGTTTTCTCTCTTTTTTCCCCACATCTACATAAAAGTAATACTGTGGGGAAAAAGGTTGAACTTGTAATCCTGTACTTTGGTCTGGTTAGCATCGACAGGGTGCTTGTTTAGTTTTATTCTACGCTCGTTCTCTTACGGTTTCCTTCTGTGTTTTCCATACATTTATGGCTTTCTTGAACTAAATCACAGAGCTAGTCTTGTGTGTCTCGCTGACACAGACAAAAGTCTCTCTTGCTCTGTTTGAGATATCATTGAAGCCTTCCTTTTAATGTTAACTTTCCTCTCGGGTTTTGTGATGGTATATTTTGACTGTTTTCATAAAGAACTCAAGGCAGCACATGTGAGCTGCTTGAGGCATAATTCTGACTATCTCAGATTCTCAGATGACTTGAAATATCAAAGATGGGTTGTTGGGTTTTTTGCTTAAAGAGTTTCCACTATAGTACTTTATTTTATCACTCTGATCTTTTACTGTTAGAGACTGACTATGAAAGGGTCTGTGTGTGTGTTTAAGATAAGATAAGATAAGATAACCTTTATTAGTCCCACACGTGGGACTAATAAAGGTTAGACTAACTAAGATGTGTGAACAGGCAGCTGTTTTAATAATGTCATACACGCTGTGCTATAATTTGATTCCTCAGAAAAGGAGTCGCAGATATACTTTCAAATTCCTGGGGCGAGTCTCTCTGGAATTTACTTGGGTTTGGCCTTACACTTTCCCCTCAGAACGAATCTAGTGGTTGTCCTTTGACCTATCCCGGCACTCCCCATTAGTTCAGGCTTCGAGAGCCACAGACGGACACAGCTGGTAGGCGTCTTGGTTCATAGTAGGGACGTGCGTCACTTCAGCTGTTTCAGGACAACTGGGCTCTCTCAAGGTATCTTGTAGGAAGTGAAATGCTTAAAGCTTTGCTCTTCATGTGTGTTAATTTAATTATTTTTTTATATGATGGGCTATTCACAAGCGGGACGTAGAATGAGCTTTGAACCCTGACGTAGTGGATACAGCATTGTCCTCTGCGAATCTTTGTCTTTTTAGTTTCCTTCCTCCACGCAGATCGCAGTGATCCCATTGGTCTGTGCTCCGAGGTGTTTGTGTAGCAGAAGCTTGGCCTGTGCGACCTCATTTCCTCTTCCTGTCCAGCCAATGTTAATAATAACCCGTGCTTTTCAGACCCCCACTATTCTCAGGAGGAATATAAGAACTTCCAAATCCATATCCGGCAAAATGACTCAGCTGATGGCTTTTCCAACAACTGTTAGTCTATGTTTAAAAGAAAAGAGAAATGGATCTCCTGACAGCCGTGTTCCCGTAGCAGCACAGAAGATCACAGGGACAAATGTTAGTATTCAGAAACGTGACAGGGGTGTCTTGGACTGTGTATATGGGGGAGGCAAAAGAGCTGCTTACACTCATTCAAATTTGCTGATTTGTTTCCCAGGTCAGATTATGCAGTTGTTTTCACAAAGGCAGAATAAAATAACCTTGTGTTATTTTACATATCTCTGTCTTCTTGTAAGTCTCACATGCTAACTGATGGAAAGGCTTTCAAATGCATTCAGTATGCTATTCATGTGTTAACATGCGTCGCATGCAGCTATCTTTTGTGCCCATGACGTAGCTGAAATGGAAATTCCCTGTTTGCAAGCACTGGTAGATTCTAATAAATCTAGAGAGCTCTTACACTCCCAATGATGATTATAATGTCTTTCTAACAACTGTGATAAATTGCTGTGCATAATCCCCTCCTGCAGCTAATGTTCAGTAAACACCTGACCAGCAGGCTACCAGCAGGCAACACACCCTTTTTAAACAACTTTGATTGTTGTTCAAATGAGGTCCAGGCCTGTTTAGTGTTACGTAAGAGCCCGAATGACTAGAGGTGGAAGATGGGTCGTTGTCTTCCCCTTTCTTGATCTCAATGGCTGTCGTTGACAGAGGCGTTTCCCTGACGATGGCACAGCCATGCATTGTGTTAGGCTCCCCCACAATGCCACAAAGGCCCCTAAATGAGCCCTGAGGAATTCTAGCCTTCCCGCTCATTCCCTTGCTGCACTCTCCCACGACTAATCCCCACCCCTTCTCATTTACACATGCTCACACTATGCCATCACCAGCAAAAGTCTTCCCATTTAAGCCAGTTGTTGCTGTTGTAGTTTCTCACAATTTTACTGTGTTTGTCTTTCATTTGGTTCAGATGTCATATTCATACTTTAGCTCACTAGAGCTGTTTTGATATGCAAATGCTGGAGTTGTGTAATGAGATTAAGGGTTTTAAACAGAGATGGAAAGCACTGTACAGCTTTTCTATTGGAGTTTGAGCCTCCGCACGAACTTGATGGTTGTCGCACCGAACCCTGTTGGCATCTAACATAATGCGCCAGGGCAGCACACGATGCATGTACTACACCTTTTCTGAGCCTGGGTGGAACAATAGCAGGCAAATAAAAAAGAAAGAAGAGCTTAGCCAAGAGAACTGATAGGTTTCGCTTTTATTTTTGTTGTTATTATTTTTATCTTGACAGTTGTTCACTTCTACAAACTGTCGGCAGTTGTTTTAATCCACAAGGGAAAGGATGCTGCTGAATTAATCAGAGGTTGTTGTGTTTTATTGAATGTGTGGATACAGGAGTAAAGGGTAATATTTTATTTGACATAAAGTTGGCTTTTGACCATGAAGATAAAGAAAAGTGTACAGGGCTGCTTAGGTCTAAAGATTATTTGGTTTCCATCTATAAAGTCAGACGTATTAGAAAGTCTTTATAAGCCCTCTTCCGGCCTTGGCACAGCATGTGAACATTGCATTAGGCATTTCCTGTTTGTATTGTATATGGAGAAACCCTCTCTCCAAACCTCCCCAGGCAGGAAGTAGTGGTCACTACTATGTCAGACTCAATCCTCATTAAGTTTGTGACTCTCCCAGAAGGAATACAGAAGACAGATTAATGTTTTAGACTGGTGTATATACGAAGACCAGTTGTGATAAAAGCTCTGTTTCATGTGTGAGAGGTGTTGCTACAGCATACCAGTGCTAAACCGTCACCTGTGTGTCACGTACTGAGGTGGCAATCATTTTTGTGTCACCTCCCCCAGAGTGAGAAAACACGGACTGTTTCAAAGAGCACACACAGGGGTTTCACATGTTTACAGCTGTCACCTTGTCACCACTGGGTGGTGTGGGGTGATTCTCATCCATCAGAGCTCGTCTTCACACGTGTCTGTCTGTGAGTCTTTTATTTAGGCTGTAAAGGGTCTCGATTGTTTTTGGGAATGCAGAGATCTTGTGGCGTTCCCTCCGTCAGTGCTTGGGTCGTGGGGGGCAGACACTGGGGCCAGGTGGCTGAGTCCCAGCTGTTTACAGGCTCTGCACGCATGGTGAGTCTGTGGGACTGGTCAAAGATGAAAACAAGTTTATATTCAAAAGGCTGAGATGGTGTGACTCACACTATAGAGGAGGGTGGCACAGGGTCTAAAGAGAGAGAGGACTGAGCTGTAGCTAGGAGAACTAAAGGAAGTTTGCCGTTGGCTGGAGGACCTCAGGGGAATCGTTTAAGTATTGTTCCAGAGTTGTGGGGTGGAGAGGGGGGGGGTCCCTCTGCCTCTTTCTCTCCTCCCTCTGCGTCCTCTTCCTGCCGTTACAGCCAGACTTTCTTCTGAGTCCCAGTACACTTGGAAAAGGGAAGCCATTGAACATTGGTTTTGTCTCTCCACTGATCTGCGTTTGTGTTGGATTTACCGGGACATAAGGCGATTAGCTTTGATGTAATCAATTACCCCGCTGAATCTTAAGTAGTGATTAAAGGAAAGGAGGGTAAGTGTTCTTTGCCTACCTTTAAACTTATTTACCTCTTTGAACATTGATTAAGCAAGAAGATACTCTGAGCTTGTTTGTTTAGTGTTGCTACACATGACTTCCTCGGACCAGGCACCGTCTGTGTCCAAGCATGCATGTATGTGCAACAGTGCCGGCTTTAGACGCTCACTGGTTTAAGAGGGCAAGTTTCTGATCAACTGTGGAATGAAAAGTCCTGATTACTGTGGAAGATTATGAGGCAGCAGCAGACCAGAACAGTGTGACCAGATTGATGGCAGATTGTTTTACATTGCTGGGATTAGCAGTGGGTCATTGGTTTATAAGTTAGCCTGGCCTCTCAGCCAAGTTCAACTTCAAGTAAGTTGCACTTTGAACCCGAGTCAAGATATCATCTGCCCACTGCTGCAATCCTGACTTTTCTCAGATCAACCTCTTTTCCCATGGTCACAGTTGCTTTTCTAGTGTTTCAAATGTTTTTCAATCCTTAAAAATATCAAATATTACACATAACTGAACTTACTATGTTCTCCAGACATCTGAGACAAGCATGAGGAGGAATGGATGTGTTTCAGTGAAATATGTTCAGAGAGTCATTATTTTTAGCCTCTTTAGCTACAACACACACTAAAGTTATTGTCTCATGCTTTGGCATGGCTATTATGACTGCCAGACTAAAAATGGAGTTAAGTATTTGGAGGTCAGTGAAATGTTTGGAGAAGAATGTGTGGATTGCTGCAGATTTTTTTTCCCAGCCCTGTCAGCAGTGAATATTTCAGAGTAGAGGAAACCTAGCCAGTGGCTGTATGACTGCATACATATGATTACATGATTTTTACTGCCTCTTGATGTTTGGGTTTATATTTAGACTTGATTATTTGTCTGATCTCATTGTGTGCATGTTTTCCCCTTTTCAGGGATACTTCTCAAAGATGGCAGCCAGCACCTGGTTCTAAGGCAGCCATGTTGGTGAAGGTGAACAGCATGAGCCGCACCCAGCCCAACCCAGCAATCCAGCAAAACCTCCAGCAAAATAAAGCCAATACCTTCACCCTCCACACCTCCTGCAACAAGGCCCAAGGGGGACAGTTCAGCTCTGCACAGGGATATAAAACAGCCCCTTCCGGCAAAATGACAGGTGACACACGTCAGGCCCATCACCTGAGAAAAGCCAGCAACGGCAGCTTTTGTTTGGTGACGTCAGACAGTAGCCATCCCAGTCCACTCCTTCACAGGTCACAGACGAGCACACCACGCCCCGTCTCTCCCCATTATGGCTGCACTGCTCCAATCTATGATGAGCCAGTTTCGGAGTGCCCTATATATGATGAACCCCCCACAGACATGGAGGTGGAGGGGGCACACTTGTACAATGGACAACTTCTGTCTCGTTTGACACCTACCCATAGTCTCCAGAAACCCAGACTCCTCCAGCAACCTGCTTCATCTCATCCAGGGTCCAGACACAAGAGAAATCCTTCTGCTTCCGACTACAGCCCAGCTGGCCTGGAGTGTATCAAGCACATGGTCAACGTGGACCCCAAACAGGGGCTTCTATCCAGCTCTCCTGTGCCCACGCGTTCCCCTTCACCTACCTCCAGGCAAGACCCTGTATTGACGCAGCCTCAACCGTATCCACATCCCCACACTCACTCTTTACAGCAGGGTCGAGGTCAGTTAAGGGACAGGGAACCAGGAACGCCAGGCCCAAGTTCACTGGACAAGAAACAAAGCTGGCGGGTCCTGGAGGCCACTGTGCAGCGCGCCATGGAGGCTCGGCACAGCAGGCAGAGCAGCCAGGCCTCTCAGGACTTCCCCTCCTCGACCCCGCAGGCCACAGCAAACTATCAAGACTCTGGTTACTCCACTGGCCCCTCCCCGAGTCTCAGGCGAAAGAGCAGGAGAAGGGTGGGAGCCGGTGGTGGTGCAGGAGGTAGGCCAGGGTCAGTAGGCAGCAGTGGGGAGCTGTGCGCCCTCAATGAGAGGTTGATGGCCGAAATGAGGGAGGTGGTAAGTCGCTCCAACACAATGAGAGAGGTGAGAGCAGGGCTGGATCCAGAGATGGGGGAGAGGGTTGTTGTAGCTCGGACACGCTCCCCCGCAGACTCACTTAGGTGGTACGGAGGAGGAGGGGGACGGGGGTCGGCAGGAAGGTGCGCATCTCGAGAGGACCTCACTGGAGGCCCCCGGACAATGAAAGGGGCAAGTACCTGTGACAACCCAGCCCTGACTCCTCTGGAAATGCCAGGGAGGCAGAAAAGAACTTATGAAAAGGTGGATACCTTGGAGTTGAGTGTCAATAGCCAGGCCAGCCTGTCGTCACCAGAGACCCCAGGACCACCCTCCCAGGTAACCCCCTTATGTTTCTGTGTGTATTTGTGGGTCTGTGGGTGGGTTGGTGAATGAGTGACGCAAACAGCAAAAAGTTTATTTTGTTACAAACAACTACTTACGATTGTAAGATAAGGGCTCTTATCCAGTGTTTTGATACTTTCCTGTTTGATTAAGAGATCAACTGTTTTTGTGTGGTCTGTTTTCCTCAGCAGGTGTGCTTGGATTCAGCTTTGTTCAGTTTGAGCGCTGGTTACTGATATTTGTCGAGAATCAATATCTTAGGAGGAAAAATAAATCAGTTTCACTGTCAAATGAATATTTAGCTGCTGCTTTTATATCATCAAGTTTGTATGTTCTGTGAGAGCTGTGAGTGACAGACAATATTTTGCAGTAATATTCTTCTTTACTATTAGGTCCAGTTATATTTTTTTTTAAACATAATTTGGTATTTTTTTTTATTATGAGGTCTTATGGCTTATTAAAAGGTATCCATAAAAATTTGCTGTGAAAATGGAAAAACAAATTTCTGACCTCTATTTGGACTAATGTAAGTAGCATAGCAGCCAGTTCCAAGGTCTGCTTCTTCTAATCAACAGGCACACACCTCATACATCCGTAAATGTTAAAATCTCTATATAAAGCCGTTTAAGTTCGCCTCTGCAACCCACAGTGATTAATGTTTGATGCAGCGGTTGCGTCTGGGATGAAAACAATAGGCCTAATCCGTTTCTTTGAGAAGAAATTAGAGGATTTTGTGAGTAATGCCTCTTACATTCCAGTCTTGAGTGCCTAAATGTCCCCAGGACATTTGACAGTGAGCAGGCTGAGCACCACTGACAATAATGGCCACAATCCCAGCAATAGCTGTCATCCTCTTACCACCGTCCATCTGCCCTGCCCTGCAGGTACTGTATACTCACATGCCAGCTCTGTGCTTGGGCATCTGGGGCCCATGCCAGGCCAGAAAGATTCAGGACATGGCTTCCCTTGGTCAGGAAGGAGAGCCACTGTGGCCCATATGGCCCATGTTTGGCAAGGAGTTACGAGGCGGACTGGTACCACGGCTTATTGGTACCACTGTAGCTATAGTCTGCTTGACAACAGCCAAGGCCCCCTAAGTCTGTCCTGGAATGTTCTTCAGACCTGCTGTTATGTCACTCATAGATTATAGCTGGTTATGTGTAATTACAAAAACTCTACTCTAGAAAATGTAGTGCTAGAGTTCTTTTCTTTTCAAAGAATGCACTGGAACAATTTTTACAGAAACAATCCTTTTCTGTTCCCACTGTTCCTTGTACTGATCCGTCTGTTAACTAAACAGTTTAATTTACTAAAATGAGTCTTTTACATAGTAAAATGTATTCTCTACTTCATCAAGCATTCAATTTGTTCATTTCATCTAGTACTATTTTAAAGCTGTAGTGGATTCCTTTTAAAGCCAAATCACAGACCTGCTTTATTTGACTGAGAAACAAAAATCTGAAACCCAGCTTGTCTGGCACTCATCACTTCCATAGTACCGCAGGGTCTCGTTAAAGACATGTCAATGCTTTTTAGGTCCCATTAGTAAATCTGAGCTTTGATTTTGGCTCAGGGTTTGTGTTGTTCTTGGCTGTTTGGGGGATATGCGTCGGTTACTGGATTCCTGTATTAAGAGAGCCAAGGTGCTCCTTTCACATTTACATGGCCACGAACTCAACCTCAGGGATCACAGGGAAGTCTTGTGCAGAGCATAGATGTAACTCGGTTAGTGTTAAAAAAAGATTATTTTTTTGTTTGTTTTTTGGTGCCACTACGTGCTCACCTACTGTTCAGGACAGGGTTCATAAGGATTTGTGGAGATTTCTTCCTGTTTCAGTTCTTTGCTGGCATTAGGGAATAAATGTGCCAGTCCTGCAACAGTCCCCCTCGAGTCCCAGCACTGCAGAGCCGAGCATAGTAGGCAGAAAGCAGCCTGCCTCTCAAAGGCTGCAGCTGCATGCACACAGTTTGCATATTTGCTGCACTCTTGCCTCACATCCTCTCTCCTTTACTTCCTCTGTCCCATGTCCACCCCGTGTCCTCCCTGCAGGCCAGCACCCTAGAGCTGCAGGCTCAGTTGGAGAGCAGAAAGAAAGGCATGGTGGATGGACGGACTGCTTCCCTGGGCCCCCACCGCCCCACCAACCACGACAACGCAGAAGGAGGTGATGGTGCGGGTGGAAGAGTAGGAGGGTCTGCCTACCAACTCTCCTACGCCACCCTGCGGCAGCCCCCACCTCCTGACATTGGCATGGAGGACTGGGCCAGCAAGCATCTCAACATGCACACACAGGGACTCTTCCGGCGCCGGGTCTCCATCGCCAACATGCTGTCTTGGAACCGCGGGTCCATCAAAAAGCCCATGCTCATCACCAGCAATCGCGCTGTCAGGAAGGAGGCCTGCGAGATGTTCAAGCTCGTCCAAGCTTACATGGGAGACAGGCCCTCACGTCTCGACCGCCGTCACTGCGCCCTGCTTATCATTACCAAGTGCTGGGACATGCCGGGGCTGCGGGACGAACTGTACGTGCAGTTGGTGAGGCAAACCACAGGCAACTCCAGCCCCAGAAGTTTGGCAGCAGGCTGGGAGCTGATGGCCGTCAGCTTGGCCTTCTTTGCCCCCTCCCCAAAGTTCCGCTGTTACCTGGAAGGCTACATACAGAGACACACGGAGCCAACCAGCGACAAGAAATGTGAGTCTCAGACTGAGCAGCAGGGTGGGTCACCTTTCTTTCTTCTGTACCTCCCTGTGTTGTCTGATTAAAGTAGTTCCTGTTTTTTTTTTAATAGTTCTCATGTGTTCCTCCTTGCCCTTCTATTTCCCATTCGGATTATATTTCTGTTTTGTCCAAATGATCAAGTGTAGTATGATGAGGTGTGATCTTACTACTGGCTCTGTTTTTATCTAACTGATATTTATTTGACCTTTGCTATTGTGTGTGTTTCGTAGTGACCCAATTCATACTGGAACAACAGGAACTAAAGCTTAAGAAGAATTCAAAGTCCAGAAAGAAGCGAAAACAGAATTCAGAGGAGGAAGAAGGTACATTTTTTTTTGTTTATGTCCCTTTCAGTCCAACATATTACTTTTTGAAACAGTTTTCCCCACTTGGTCATGGTTATCTCTTGGACAGGGCGGGGGAATAAGTTTAAAGATGTTTTTCTACTCTCTTTAAAACATGTCTGGAGTCCAAGCAGAGCAAGCCATTACAAATCAAATATATCAGTCCCTGCAGAGTGACCACTCTGAGTGGGATGGAAAATGCAGCACTGTGCAGTTTGTCGGTCGAGTACATGCTGATGTACTTGCCGGCACCATGAATGGCTTCTTAGAGAGTTGAGCTGAAAAACAGTAGGATGAGAATTTCATGGGGCCCTGGACACAATTGGCCACACTGTGATTCGTATCAGCGGCCTCTCTCTCTCTCTCTCCCTGCCACTTGTTTGTCAGACGGCCTTTTAAGTGGATAGCTACTCATCAGCACGTGCCCTCATTAGACCAACCCACACTGCCAGCTCTGGTGATGATGTCACCAGAGAGGAACCCAATCTTTTCAACAACAGCGGCTACACGCTTTGTACTTCACTGACTCAGGGCTTTACGCTGGAAAACCTCAAGCTGACTAATGGGTCAAAGAGAAAGCCCACTGAACCTCGCTGAGTAACTCTAATGGCCAAAAAGAATCCCGATGACCGCCAACAAGCAGAAAAACAGTATGAAGAAAGCTGCTGTTTGTGTGGCGGGTTACAGAGCTGGAACGCACTTTGTGTTTTGACTAGCTCAACAAGCAGCTGTGAGCAGCAGGTGTGGGAGTCCAACATGGGAACTAAAGCTGAGGTCTGGCCTAGTGTGGCCTTGGAAACATCTACACGTTTGGGATCAGAAGTAGGGCTGTTTTCAGCCAGCATTTGGAGGAGCATTTTGCAAATAATGACGAAGACGAGACATAAGCCTTCTCTTTATTTTAATGACTCTGTTTTTGTTGTTGTTAAGTTTCCCTTCAGTCTATGTGTAGACAGGTGTCATGCCGTTCTCAGCCTGGTACGGTACACTCAAGCTCTTAATGAGCTCATATTTCTCCCGGGCTTTGGTTGCCTGGGTGTTGTGTTTTTCATGCCAGCAAGTCTGATGTAAATATAGACCACCGCTAGTGTTTAAACCCCTTCTTCTCACTGCAGTGCAGGGGCTCTACACTCTTGCTTTTCTTCCTGTAAATGTTGGGAACTGTTTGGGGTGGGGGGAAAGCCAATCTTTGCCAAGATCAAGGGCAAATTATTGGTATGATCTCGCTAATTAGACATAATTATAGTCAGACGTGGGCAGATTAGCAGAAGTTGCAAACTTGCATAGGAGTCACCTGTTTGCTATAAATCTGTAGACTCTTGGGATTTTTGGGAATGCACTGGAAAGTGTTACTTTTTAAATTATTGTCAGTAAATTTGTCCAGTCTGGGCCTGATTAAGGTTCTTGATAGAGCGAAGTGTGAATACAGCACTAGAGCTTCAGAGTTTAAGTATTTATCACACTACACAAATATGTAGATATATTTTTTTTATAAGCTGAAAAAATGACTGAACAATCAGCGCTCTATTCTTTCGTGAACTCTAGGTGTAGAAAATTTCTAGGAAGATCAGGTGCTTTTTGAATCAGCTTTTTCTTTTAGGCATTTCTCATCCAGAATAGATCTGGACCCTGCTTTAGGGCAGGTAGCATACGGGAAGCCTCTGTGCTTCTTATTCACTCCAGAGGCTTTTATGTCTTGTGTGTGCTGATGAATCACCTGAACATTGGATGTGTGGGCTGGATCTTGACTCTGAGCTTTTGTTCAGCAGCAGTAAATCTTCCCTCAGCCTGACAGTTTAGCCGGGCCTGCTTTAATCCCCATATGCCAGAATCACACTGTCAACAAGTCTCTCCAATTACCAGTGCCTGCTTTGATACTCTATGTGACATCAGTGGGGAAAAACAGCTTGGGAAAGAATTTCAATCATTTATTATTTTGTGTGTTCAGTAATGCCTGACGCTTAAGGGGTTTACATATTGTTCCTTCTCCCACAGGCCTCCCCATCAGCACCTATGCCAAGTTCTGCCACCGGAAGCTGCAGAAGGTTGCAATCACCGGTGGCAAAAAGGTACGCTAGAAGAATAAAAAGAGCTATCAAGGTGTTTCAGTTCCACATGATAAAAGTTCAGGCATATCAGTTTTAAAGGTCTGATGTGAATCATCTTAGATAGCGTCACAGAGAGAAACATAATTACAGGTATGCCTACAGTCACAGGTATAGACATAAACACAGACCCAGTCATTGTAGCACAGCTGCAGACACAACCATCATTAGTATCACGGCCCCTGATATACCCAGGTTGTAAATCCTCCCCCTGTGCTTCCTTCTCACCCTCCAGGGTCTACGTAAGCCCACTTTGGAGGAGATCGACCACAGCAGACGGGCTATTGTCACTCCCTCCCTTTTCGGCAGTTCTCTGGAGGAGGTGATGGAGCGGCAGAGTGAACTCTTCCCAGACAGGAAACTGCCCTGGGTGCAGGTTCAGCTTTCCCAGTACGTTCTCGCTCTGGGCGGAGCTCAGACAGAGGGCATCTTCAGGTAAGACAGACCCAACTCAGTCAATGACATGCCTCAACTCGAGCAGCAACTGTGCAGTGTTGAAAATTAGAAGGGGATCTTATGTACCAATGTGCACACTGTGTTGTATGTATAGTGCATCTAAACGTATGTGTGTGGTCTCCTTTAGCCACGTATTTCTCAGCGCTCTCTCCTTGAGCACAGTACACAGAACAGACAGCAGAAAAAACACTCCCAGGACAAGCACTGTTTTGATTTGATACTTCATGATATGTGTTTACATTACAGCTTAAGCCTACAAGCACGTGGGAGCTTCACAGCCGAGTGTTTGTGTAGGGTTTTCACCAGCAAAATGCAATCCTGTAGCATCTTGACTTGTTTAGAAAACGTTTGCTTTTCACTAAACATACTTTACGCAGATCTCTCTCTGTGAAACATCTACATAGGGAAATTCCTGAGGAGGGTGTTGTTTGGTTATATTGCTTATTCTGTTTTTGTGTTGTTTCATGCAACTACAGCAAACAAAGCAAGAGTCACCAGGCCACATTTGAGGCCAACTGGGTGTGCGTGAGGAATGGGTTTTGCCACCAGGCATGAAGAATGTGCAGAGTAGAAGTAGTGGTCCCTCTTGTGGCTGCTGGTTGTAACTGTAGGGTTGCTTTTTATCCACAGGGTTCCTGGAGATATTGATGAAGTAAATGCACTGAAGCTCCAAGTAGACCAGTGGAGGATTCCAGAGAACCTCTCTGACCCCAATGTTCCTGGTGAGCGCTGATTTTTAAATTTGAAGTATTTGATTGTTTTCTTCTTGAAGTTTTTCTTTATTAAAATAAAATCTCTTGTCATGTCTCGTTCAGCCTCTCTGATGAAGCTATGGTATCGGGAGCTGGAAGAACCCCTCATCCCCATGAACTTCTACAAGCAGTGCGTCACTAACTGCGATGACCCAGTGGCGGCCATTGCCGTGGTGCAATCTCTGCCTGAGCTCAACCGGCTCGTTCTCTGCTACTTCATCCACTTCCTGCAGGTAACCAATAAACTGACAGATTCATAATCTTGTCACGCAGGGTCCTTAGTCATGGTGTAGTAAGTCAACACCATTGTGATTATATATACACATGTTTTGTTCAAAACAAAAGATCAGTTAAAACTGAACTTTACACTAATAACAAAACTCGGGGGGGGAGAACGTCACATAAACATTTAAGAGTGGTTACAGTTGTCTGTAAGTGAAAGCACCACTCATTCAAAAAGAGCTGCAATGCAGAAGTAAAAGGAACAAAACAAAAACAATGATGAATCAAAAACTAGAATGAACACAAAGTATTGACTTAAAAGGTGTAGGATGACTTAATTGAGCCGTCTTACAGAGCACTTTGTCATGAGCAGACCTTTTTAATGTAGTCCACCAGATTAAAAAACAAGACAAAAGAATAAATTCTTGAACAGTGTTAATCATACCTAGTGTTTGTTTACCGTCCTAATAGTAAACATTTTTATTATTTACAGTGAATTACACATTCTTAATCAAGTTTGCTTGTCCTTGATCATACATTTAAAAACAAATATTCCTCTTAGTTCAATGCTACACATTTACAAGTTGCTGAATCCTATCTCAGCTGTAGGGCGAGAGGCAGGGTACACCCTGAACAGGTCACCAGTCTATCACAGGGCTAATAGAAAAAGACCCACTTTGGAATAACCAGTTAGCAAAACAGAGTGTTGGTAAACTCTTAAAAATCTCATTGATTGATTTATAAAGTAATTATATAATAAAACTATTGAGCATTTGACCTTTTTAAATAATTGAATATGACTCATGCATAAGTGACTGTAGGTTTAAGTTCAGACAGTTCACACACCTCCTGATTGCTTTTCCTCTCCTTCCTTCACTTTTATCTCCAGGTATTCGCTCAGCCATCCAATGTCGCAATTACCAAGATGGATGTGAACAACCTGGCCATGGTGATGGCTCCCAACTGCCTCCGATGCCAGTCCGACGACCCACGGATCATCTTCGAGAACACCCGCAAGGAGATGTCCTTCCTGAGAATGCTCATCGTTCACCTGGACACCAGTTTCATTGAAGGGGTGGTGTAGAGGTTGCAAAGCACAGAGAGTGCACCTCAGGGGCTGATCAGCCCTCAAACTTGTCCAGTTATACATTAGAAGCATGCAAAAATACTGTCTCTCTGTTCAGACCGCACTGGAAACTGTTGAGGTGAGATATTAAACTTCTTACAACACAAGGAGTGCGAAAACTGCTTTAGCTGGGACTTTGAGCCCTTGTGCTCTCCTGCTTTCTTACTGAAAGACGAACACACCACCTTAGGATTCACTGATTTTGATACTAAAATCCACAGTGACTGCTTACAAGTGGTTCACTTTAATGACTGTATTTTCTAACCGCTGCATGTGAAGGGGTTTACCTTTATTTCTTATCTAATTGGTAGAACTATAGTTACATGGGACAACTGGGCTGTGCAAAGTACAAACTTAGTTTCAGAAATTCCTTACTTGCACAAAAAAAACATAAGGCAGCAGTGTTAACGCTCTGCCTTTTTTTCTCCTCTCCCCACCCCTCTGGTTGATTTTATTCAAGCGTGTGTGCGTGTGTGATTGTCAGCCTGTGAACAAAAGGCACAGCCTTCTATTATGTACAGAAAATTGAACATATGAAATGTAAAAGAGATCTTGTAATGGTGTCTTGTTAATAAGCTTGCCTGTGCTGTTTTGAGTAGTCGTACTGATAGCCGGTCTCCTCGTATTTAATTTTACGAGGCATATAAAGCCACTCCACCGCAATTATTCTGATAGACTACAGAGGCTTCATTTCAAAGCACAAACTAGAGGGATGTGCAGAAAGCTCTTGATAATGGATGGTGGCAATTTTCTAAGCAAATAAACATGGAACTACTTTGATTTTTCCAAATTCAAACGATTGCCTAAGCCAGGCGGGAGTGTTAATTCTAATTACAGCTCACGCTGTAACAACGTGGGAGGCTGGTTATTCAACTGATAATACACTCTCTATTATCTGTAAGATAAATTTCAATTGGAATCAAGTTCTCTTGTGTTTGTGGTCCCTATGTTATGCTTTTTTTTTTTTGGCTCAGGTCTTACTATAAAACGGGTGTTCGATGTGAGAACTGTACATGGCCTCTCTCTTTCTCTCTCTCACAGACTGAAAATTTGATTAACCTTAACACAAGCCTCCTTCACTGAATATTGATTTAACTGTCAAGTGCTATGAGAATGTAAACTGAGCTTTTTTGTGCCCCTCTTTAAGGCTTTGTCGATGTAAATATTTTACATGTAAAATAGTAGTAACTTCCTGTAAGTGTATTCTAATGGTCTGGGTTATGGTTGAGCTTAACTGTTGCTGTAAAAGAGCAATAAAAAAACTTTTGTGTTGTAATTAACTGATCATTTTTCTGCTGTAACCGCTCATCTTACGAACATAGGAATGATTCAAACCACTTTCCTTGTACATGCGTGTATGTGTGTTGGCATACTTTCTCATCGTAATAAGGAATGATTGTCCATGAATAAAGATTTGTTCAAAATTACTGTTGGATTCCCTAGTGTGTGCAATTTATTTGTATTTTGATTTTTTTTGGTTTGGGGCAGTTTGCCTTTATTCTGGTAATAATAGTTTGTAAAAAAGCGTGGAAGAACACCAAGTAACAAAGTCCTCTGATACCTCTGTGCAGTGGCTTAAAACTGTACAGTTCAGCCTGTATTAAAGGGTTTCTTGAGAGGTTATGATAAATCACTAATTTTCAATCCAATCCTTTACCTGACCATTTTCAAAGGAATGTTTTTGTTGTTTGTTAACAATGTCCCATGAATCATTCACAGGGGTCACGACTCTGTGATAGGCCCCAAGCCAGATATTTTCTTGGGCCGTTATCACCATGTGGGTGGCTGTGGCTCAGGAGGTAGAGCAGGTCATCTGCTAATCAGGAAGTTGTTGGTTTGATCACTAGGTGCTCCAGTCTGAGTGCCCAAGTGTCCTTGGGCAAAATACAAAAGCAGAGTGCTTTCATTGGAGTGTGAAAGTTGCACAGAAAGCACTTAAATGTTAAGTGAGTCCTCAAGCACAGTAATTCAAGAATGGACTAAGCTTTTCAACTAGGCTACCACAAGCTAAAAACAGTAACACAAAAACAGCTGTAACGCTCACAAGAATGGAACAAATGAACCACAGGTCCTCAGACTGCATGGACGGGTCACCAAACCTTCACACTTATTTATAGAATTCTTCATTCAACAATTTGCAATAGACCAACTTCTGCATATCACACACACGAGAGTGTGAGTGGATGTTTTCATGTAAGTGGAAACAAATATATCAGTCCTGTTAATCTTTTTATTCTAAACATAATTTTAATACATAGATACTTTTTAGGACCTTGGCTAAAAGAGTTCAGTCTGTGCTGAAGAATCATGGTGATCATACCAAATATTGACTCTCAAGCCCATTAGACTTTTACATACTCAGTTTTTGCCTTATATACAGATTTTCTGTTTATGTTTCTTCATTTCAATAAATTACTGCACCTATTTTTATTTTCTAATTGTTCTTTCTTTTGTATAGACTAACATTTTATAATAAAATATTTTCTAATATTAAAATGTTGAGCGTTTTTTTATTTGATTTAAGGGATTAAACAATGTTTAACTACTAAAGTATACATTGATACATCAGTTCAATGTAATTATATCATTGCAGTTTAAAATGTTCATGGATCTAACTCTCAAAAGCAGAAGTAATACGCCTTGACGTTTCGCAATCAGCCAGTCTGTCTTGCAGTGTGTTACACAATCACACCCAGAGAATGAGAATCCATTTTTCCTGTTTGTCCTTAGACTCACAAGGGAAAGAGTTAACAATCAGATATACCGGATCCCCCCCCCACACACACATACAAACACACACTTCTCCACAATTGTCATTGCCTTCACTGTACATGTTCAAATATTTGTCATTTTTATGTTCATCACTACACAAACTTCACTCTGCTTCATCGGTCATTCTGGTGCAAAGCTGCCAGAGCAGCATAAACATTAAAGCCAGATAATAGGAGCTCTGGGCTTTGCCTTTGGGACTTGAACAAGTAAAAGAAAAGAGATCCAGGCGAACATACACCGGGGAGACACTCGTGTCCCCTGGGCATAGTCAGGGACTGAAAGCATCACTATTCTAAGATCAAACCAACAACTTATTTAGGAAACATTAAATACAATTTAACATTATACAAGGAACAGCTGTACTAAAAAGCCATTGAAATTCTGATTTTTTGTGCTTGTATTTATGCCTGTGCCTGTATTTAGACTTTATTACGGATTTATACCGCATGTGACTTACATTTCTGATTTCATTTACTGCTTTTACATTTTTGTACATATTCATAATTATTACAGTTTATAATAGATAAAGTTTGGCAAATTGCAGGTTATTAAATATTTAATATTTATCTATACATACGCAATGAAACAGACTGTATTAGATGAGACGTCCTATTGATATTCACAAGGGCTTTGGTCCGTTTAATGCGCATGCGCATCGCAGAAGCACACTGCCCGCGCCGGTGGTGAATGCAACGGGGAGAAATTTAACTGCGTGGTCTTGAGCTGACAGGCGGAGCCGGCGGTTCCTGTGCTTTTAAGCAGTTACACAGCAGATTATACATCGAACCGGACAAATAGAGACTGGTAAACAGGTAAGAAGCTTGAATATCCTCACTTTGCATTCGACAGATTTAAATTCCCAGTAATATCGTGACCGAGGCCCGGTTGGTGGGTGCATCAACAGCGGTATGGTGCCGCATGTCGGCTTTTTGAGTTCAAAACAAACGTGACGAAGTAGGTAATAAAATGTTATACGAGTACATATCGGTTTTGTATTTGTTATATAGCAGGTGTGCTTTCAGGTCCTACGGTCTTTGTTACTCTGTGCTTTGAAATGTCTGTGGCTGTTTAGTTGGAGAAGTTTATACTCGGCATTTCCACGCCGCGCGCACACACAGCCAGAAAAGTATGAAAAAGTAGGCCTTCTGCGAGGCCGCGAACGGCTCTGTGAACGACAGCTGCTCGCCCAATCAAATGTAAGCGTCCCGCCTCCACAGTGCTTGTTCGACGAGTGTTATTTGTCAAAGGGTCTGACGTAGGTGTCAGTTACTTTCGCGCTCCGCCCTCCGGTTATAAAACACTGGACAATAACGCGTCTATAGTGGTAGAAGTGGTCAACAAAAGGAAATCTGGGAAATGTCGAGTCCTGTTAGTGTTTTTTCTCTTCAGCTTTTCCCCCTTTTATTAAATTAGATAGAAAATAGCGGTTGAACGCTGTTAAATGTATTGGGTGGGCCGGTGGTAAAATACTATATGGGGTTCCGTTTTCCTCCGCATATTACAATGCGAAATGTGCTACTCCACACATAGTCTTAGCGGATAATTTTGAGATTAAAGTAATTTTTATCACCTGTTTCATGTGCCCTGATTGTGGCATCTTACGTCTCTTGTGCGTCTTCTGTGTCCGTGTCGCTGCCGTCTGTGTAGCTCTCTGCACGCCAATAAACACCCGATTTGATCTTAAATCCAGTATTTTTGCCGAGCAGACTATTGCTCGCCTCTTAATGTAGCGGGAATACCCTACGTGCAACCATAATGGTCTTTACCATTGTCTCCCATTGTGTCTATACGTGAAATCGACTGACCAAAAAAACACGTGGGCAGGGTAGTGTGAAGATATCCGGTTTGTAGGTTGCGCTGAAATCCGGAGTTACTCCCGACAGTCTCCGCTATGGTGAACCGATTAGGCTCCGTCGTGGACAAAAGTAAGATGCTGTGGTGCATGGTGTGAATTTTTAGTTGTTTAAATAAAAGGCACCGGCATGTCAGTCTGTCCTGTGTACGTACGCATGACAAAAGAAGCGATGTTATCGGGAGGATTTCGGTCTATTCCTCTGCTCGACTCCAACGACCCTCATTATTTTTTATTTGTATTTTTGTTATAGCTGAAATAGCGATCATCGGTGTTATTCTTTATCTGACAACGGCAGTTTAAGCAGAATGTGCTGTTAAATCAATCCCGTGTTAGCTCGGTGCAGAAATGTCTTCCTGCTGTAGTGGTGAATGCCTACAGTGAGCACATTATCTTTGTCATTCTTAAACCGTCTTTCGATGTGGTTGATAAGGATACACTGAAATCGCACTGTGATCAATTTGATTAAAACCGCTTAGGAGCCTGTGTGAGGACATTTGATTATTTTTTAATTTTTTAAAGACTCCTATTCTTTGAGGTAGTGTTTGCTGAACATCTGGTACTGGCTACATATTCACCACCATTTGAGGGGCATGGCTCACCTTACTATACCAGTATTTAATCTCTGCACACTGTGCCACACCATGTAACAACATTTGTAATCTGTAGCTTGTATAAGCCTACAGTGGTAGTATTTTTTCCTTGCTGGACAGGGTTATTGTTCTTCTGGCACAAAGGGGGTGTCTTAGATTGGTATTCAGATTTAAAGAGTGATTTATTTTTCCAGTCACTTGGTGAAATATTTAGGAAAGACCACAGGCACACACAGAGTTGACTGCATTATTATCTGTAAAGACCTTGACGGTCGTGTGTGTGTGCACATGTGTATTGTGTCCCTTGTTCGGCACAATTTATGTCTCTTAGTTGCAAAACAGAGGTCATATGAGTGCAGATTCTTTTAATGGTTAATGTGTGTGTGTGTGTGCGCATACAGGAAGGGTGCCTTGATGTGGGCAGTATGAGTAAGACGCCCCCTAACAGAAGAGGGATAACATTTGAGGTGGGAGCTCAGCTTGAGGCTAGAGACAGCCTCAAAAACTGGTGAGTCATGGCCTCACTCATTCCTCTCTCATCCATTTTACTGTTCACTTCCCCCTCACACCTAAGTTTCCATTCCTTGTTTATTTTCGGGCCTGTATTACAGTAACCGTAATGTTTGATGAGTGTCCTCAAGGTGTCCCTTAAGCTGTGAAAATCATGTAAAAACATGTTAAATTCTATTTAAAGGAATTATCCTTGTAAATGTGTGATAAGACTACATCATTAGAATACTGCCATTGCAAAACTAAGTGGGAGGAGCCTTTTAAAATATGAATGTCTTTTATAATAGACCTGCACTCCTTCTGACACAGTTATGTATAAATGCAGTTGATATTGTATACAACAGTTTAGTGCTAAATGTATCATTTAAAAATGAAAACTAACTCCACTACAGTAAGGTGTAAATGCCCAGCACACCATCCACTAAGTACAGCTGTGCCATGGTTCATTGTATTTTATGTGTTTACATTTTTAAGCTTGATTTCATTTCTAAAGCCACCCTCATATGTTTGAGATAAATGATAAGTGCTTAAATCACTAGACTTGTCATTCATTCAGCCTTTCTATAAACTAGCCATTGAACTTCTTCCTGTAGGTATGCTGCCAACATTGAGAAGATTGACTATGATGATGAAAAAGTGTTGATCCATTACCGGCAGTGGAGCCACCGTTACGACGAATGGTTTGACTGGACAAGTCCCTACCTGAGACCTGTAGAGAGAATTCAGCTGAGGCGGCAGGGCCTGAATGATGATGTACCTGTAAGCTAACAGTCATGCTTGCTTTGAAGTGTGTAGCGTAGAGACATTCTGCCTTGTCTTCTTTACCCTTTGTTGCACAGTGCATTACTGCATTGAACTGGTCTTAGCGAAATGCGATTCTTGGGTTTTTGTATTTGCATAAGTTCAATGGTACTGCTGCTTTTACTTACAAGTAAAAGTGTCATTTTTAATAAAACTATAGGAAGCCTTTAACACCTCCACCTCCAATGCAATCTTTGAAATGGTGCCAACAGTGTCACATCTTTTCCCTCCAGGCCTTTAATGTGAATGACAAAGTGTTGGCCAGCTGGTCTGACTGCCGTTTCTATCCTGCTAAGGTCATTTCGGTTAATAAAGATGGTGAGTATCGCATTAAGTTAATGGGCTTAAATGAGTTTCAGTCATGGATTTGTTACTAGTTTTTAAAGTTTTGCATTTTCATTGCAAAGTAGTGTTATATGGAGTATAGTCTGAGATCTTGTACGTTTGTTTTTGGTTTCAATATGAAATCTGTGATGTCGTCTAAGTACTTTCTCTTTTGTTGGGAATGCAAAAAAAAATCTAAAATGCTAGATTTATCTGATTTCTGCATAGAGCGATTGCCTCACACACATCACATTTAAAATGATCAAATAGTTGTATGTTTTCTTCATTCTTTTCAGCATCCTACACTGTGAGGTTTTATGATGGTGTCATCCAGACAGTGAAAGGAATACATGTGAAGCCTTTTACCAGAGAGGTACCAACATGTTTTTTTTTTTCTTACAAATGATACGATATACTGTCGTGGATTCGACTACGGTTTTTAGATCTTTGTTTCTAAGCTATTTCTTTGCCCTGCTCACAGAGAGGTGGAGGGAAGTCTCGGTCTTCTGAAAGGAACATGGTTAGGAGGGCCCCAAACCGCAGAGACAGAAGGTCTCAGGAGAACGGGGGACCCAAGAACAAGCGAGCCAGACGCAGCACTTCAGACCAGGAGGAAGACAGCAACACTGAGGATGAGGAGCATGAACAGGGAATGGTAAATGATAAAAACAAGAAAACAAATGGTGAGCTAGAGGCTGTGCCCACTGTCAAAAAAGAAGAGGAAATCCCTGAGAAAGCAGACCAAATCAAGCCCAGGGATGTCGAAAAAGGGACAGGATTCAGTAATGGCGTGAAAGTCGAGGAAGATGAGAAGGAAGGTGGCGAAACGTGTCGCATCAATGGAGATGTGAAAAAGGAAGAGGTGGAAATGGAACAGACTGGAGCAAAGCCATATACAGAGTCACTCAAGCCATACACAGAGTTGCCCACTCAGATGTCATTGCAAACAGAGCAGGTGTCTGTCACTATGACAACCACAGAATCCAGTGGCGATGTGGAGCAGAAACCAAATGTCCAATCAGAAAGTGTTCAGGCCGCAGTGGATGTGCCGCCTCCTCAGCCTGTGAAACGTAAGTGTTAACGCACTAAATGAAGTCATTTAGCAGAAATGCCATTGGCTCTCTAGTGTTTTGGAAAGCATGTGAGCGCACTTTGAAGAGTTCCTTTCATTTATCTTTTAACAGCGGTAAGGAAGCAGGGTTTCCACAACCCCAACAGATTTAGCAGAGAACCATGTGAGTACATTTTAACATTTTTGAGTCAAGCACTGCAATTTCTCACACTCTTTAAAAAAACAAGAAGAGCTTTATTTACACCTTGCACTTCTTTTGTTCTGTTTCAGTGTATCGAGTTATCAAAAACCAACCTCCTCCTGTCCTGTCCATCAATCTTGATCACAACCCGTTCAAGTGCAGCGCTCCTGGCTGCACAAAATCATTCCGTAAAGCCAAGCTGCTGCATTACCACATGAAATATTACCATGGCGAGGAACAGCCCCCAGAGGCAGACCGCAGCCCCCCAAGGAGCGTCCAGACTAGGGCCTCTGAGAAACAGTCTAGTGCCACTGGTTTGGATGGCACAAAGAGAAGGCGCACCATTTCTGCATCCATGCGTAAGTTATTCTTCAGTTTGTTATTTGTTCCAGATAAAGTGACAGAGGAAGAGTTTTTAATAAATAAACTGGGTCACTGCGTCGCTTTTTCAATAGTAGAATCTGAAATGCTGAGTCACGGCTTGCTGTTATTTCAAATCACATACTTCAGAATTGAGGCCAAGTGATAAATATATGCACGTCCAGCATTGCTTTGAGATCAGGCACCTTGGCTCATAAATTCCTTGTGATTTTTTTCCTCAGAGTCTGTTGGAGTTGCCACGGCTCCGCGTGGAGAGCTGAAGGCTGCTGGCAGACGCACGTCAGCACCGCCTGCAGTCAACACTCAAGGCCATCAGCAGAGGGCACTGCTGAGGGAGAAAAGCAAAGAGAACCAGCTGGACAGGAATGGCTGTCAGCTGCAGGACAAAGACTCAGACAGGAGTTGCTTCGATATTGGTCAGTATGATGCAATGAAAATATGCTCAGAACAATTCAGCTTGTATGAGTACCAACCTGTTAGCAGTGTTTGCTGTACTCTCATGCAGCTGAACTCTTGCCCCTAGGTTCAGTAAAAGATAAACTGAAAGAAAAGCCTAAACAGAAGGACTTCCTCCGCATTAAACTCAAGAAAAAGAAGAAGAAAAAGAAGGCCAAGTCTGGTAAGAAGCAGGTGCTTGGCATATGGCTGCATCACATATCTGCTGCTCTGCATGCGCACTCACTGTGACATTGTGGGAATGGCTAGCCTGCAAAGCATCGTGCTCCATTCAGTCCTCTTGGTGTGGTGGTTGAGTCTGTGTGTGTGGGAGAAGCGTGATATTTGTCGTCTGCCTCTGTCCCTCCATAATGTCAGTCAAAAAACTCCAACATCTTGTCTCTTAAATCTATTGGTCAGCTTGATTTATTTTATTTTTTTAGATTGTTTTTAAAGTTCTTTTAGCTGGCAATACAGATGGAAAAAGCCAGATTTCATTGTGGCACTGATAATGACTGATCCGACATACAAGTCCTGCACTAGTGTTAATTCTGGGTAGCATTCACAGTGGTGTGTTTGGCATGCACACGAATGTATAGGCGGCGTTCCACTGACTAGTTATTTGACATTGTTCAGTCCTGAAATACGGGCTGCATGTTTGCCCCCCGATTGTTCTTGAGTAATGTCATTTGTCCATAATGTATGTTTGTGCCACATTTTCTCACTTCCTGATGGGCACTTGTTTTTAGCATTATTAAAGCTGACATTTTTGTTCAACATGTGCTTCCCCCCCCCTTCCCTGTATTAACAGACTGCACAGGTAGTGAGGAGAATATTGGCATCTCAGTATTGGGTCTTCAGTCCAAATTGAATTTGCCACTCAAAACTCCCCCCTCACACAATCACAAGCCCGAGGCCTACCCCAGCAGGCCTGGATACAGCTACTCAGAGCAGATACATGTGGATGGTGGGTATTTCTGATAGTGTGCGTGTATTGAATATGTGTGGATGTAGATGGGTTCCTCTCCCTACATTCTTCTGTTCCTTTCGGATTTAATCCATCATGCTGCAGATTTTTGTTTAGCTTGACTCATCTTTGTACATTTGATACTCATGCATGCAACAAGTCAATATAGTTGCCACATTTTAAACCTATGGTTGATTGAATCCTTTGCTGGTGTTCGCTGCCACTGCTTGCTTCATCATTTAAGCGGAAGTTTCATTTCGACTTAACAGGATCACCCACAAACAAATTAAATCTTAAGGTTGTGTCGTTCACTTGAAAACCCAACCGTTCGTTTCGTCCCTGTCACTGTAGACGAGGATAGTATCAGTGACTGGTCCACTGATAGCTGTGGGTGGAGTGAAGATGACTTTGATGTGGATTTGGACGTCACTACACCACCTCTGAGTGTGGACTCTGGTGCCTTAGACACCAGTGACCAAGAGATAGTGAGATGCATCTGTGAGGTGGAAGAAGAGAATGACTTCATGATTCAGGTGAGCTTGTTGTTGTTTTGTTTTTATTTTAAATCAGGCTTTATTATTTATTGCTTTTGAATCTAAGACTTTCACAATTGTTAAATACGTTTGTCTTGTTGTTAGTGTGAAGATTGTTTGTGCTGGCAGCATGGCACCTGTATGGGATTGTTGGAAGAAAATGTTCCAGACCGTTACACTTGCTACATCTGCCGAGACCCACCAGGTAAGGGGGAAAAAATTTATTTGTTTATTTTTTTTAAAAGCAGACCTAGAATTATACTTTCCAGTGAGCACGAGGGACTGTGCAGATGTTCGCGCACAATTGTCAGCACAGAATTTACATTAGTTTAACAACTGTGCATGTGCCCCGTGTGACAGACCTCAAAGAAATATAATAAGAATCACATTGGATCTCCAGCTGCACAATAGAGTATGGTCAAAGCCTAAGACTGCATCATTTCCATCATAAAGCTTGCTCTGCTAATCTGTTAGAAATAACCATTTGCTTCTGCTGTAGTTTTTACTTCTCTCTCTCTCTATTTTGCACAGTTGAGGAGCGTATCAGGTCATTTCACTGCGTGTTATACTTGTATAACTATGTACGTGACAAATAAAAGGATCTTGAATCTTGAAAAAGTGTAACCGGCCATCTAGTGGACAATAAGAAAATGACAATGTCCAAGGAACATTGGACAATACGAAAAATTATATTTTTAAAGTTGTTCCAAGTTCTAAGATTGTGTCCCTGTGGCTCTTGTTGGATGCTAAATTGTTTAGCCAATAATCAGTAATCATTTTTATGTCATATGACTCATTTTTGTTACCCTAATTCTCATCCTCTTCCTCCTCCTTCTCCTGGTTTGAAGATGCTATCATTTCACTGTGATTCTAAATGCTTACTGGACTGTACATGATATCATTGTGTAACTTTAAATTGAGATTAGAATGTTTAGTCCTAATAACCATAGTCATGACTTTTGACATACAATATTAGCATTTTAAAAGGAATTCTGCTTCATATTATTACCTTGTTTTTTTTTTAAGACAGAAGTTTTACACTTAGGTGTGTCGCTGTATGGCACAGTACACTTTGCTTATATAGAGTCATAAGTTCCTGGTCTTCAAAACACAGCTAAATTACAGAAACTATGAACATTGCTGGCTATTGTTTTTAGTTGGTTATTAGTGGGAACTAAACAATGTAGTCTTCTGGGGTGTTTGACTGTGTCCACAGCACAGAGCTGCATGACTGTACAGTCCTGACTTTAGCTAAAAAGAAAATGTGTGAAGAGTGTGTTAATATTGCCAAGGTGGAGGAGTAAATGATGGAAGCTGATAAAATGCTGCTAAGCTAAGACTTTAGCACACATCTGTTTAGTTGACTTGGTTTGCTTACGTTTGTGTGTTCTGTTCTTCAATCTGCCATTTATTCCCAACCAACTAGAAAAGGAGTCAGACACAGTTTGGCTTGTACAGAGAATATTGGTGGCCTAACAGTCAAAGCATATTTTTGCCGTTACAGTTAATATTTAATTGTCTCAATTTCAGGTCAGAGGCAGAGTCTACGTTACTGGTATGATCGAGAGTGGTTGACCAATGGTCACATGTATGGACTCTCGTTCCTGGAAGAAAACTACTCTCACCAAAATGCCAAGAAGATCACCACCACCCACCAGCTGCTGGGAGATGTGCACCATGTAGTGGAGATCCTCAATGGTCTTCAGCTTAAGATGAGCGTCTTACAGTGAGTACAATTATTCCCAAGACAGGATATTTCTGACCAATGCACTTCAGCTGTTATTAATGATTAATCAGTCACACATTGGATTTTTTTCCCTGTACTTTCAGGAACAACTCTCACCCTGACCTGCAGCTATGGCGACAGCCCTGGAAGCATTTGGAGAGGTCAAGGATTGGTTCAGATTCGTGCCGGAGCAGCAATGCAATTCCATCTCCTGTGACTCCTGATGAGGACATGAACCGAGGAGAGATCTTAATGTCCAACGCTCTGGAGAAGCTTAGCCGGGCTGCTACAGCTGCCACCGCCTCTTCGTCCTGCTCCTCTTCCCCCTTTCCTTCCTTCCAAGACTCTTACATTACCAGTGAACACTGCTACCAGAAACCACGAGCATATTATCCAGCAGTGGAGCAGCGGCTGGTGGTGGAGACCCGACAGGGCTCTGAGCTGGAGGGCAGCATGAGGAGCACAGAGGAGCTGCTGGAAAGGGAGCAACGCTACGGAAGCCTGCTTGAGACAGACAAGCCCAAATCAACAGGCATCAGCAACAAGGTGGGCATTTGTTATGTAATTAAACTAATTAAACTGAGAAAAGCTGCTCTTCTGAGGGGGATATATAAAAATATACTTTTGTCAGCATTTCTCAGAATAACTCACCTCATGTGAGCATTAGATCTTAACTGCACAGGTCCCTTTTGGTTTATTATATAATTTAAAATGACTCCATCATAAACTTTGTTTTTCCTCAAAGTGAATACATTTACAAGTAAGTCCTTGTACAACTCTCATGTGGATTGTAGGTAAATCCTCCCATTTTTTTCCCTTAAAACTGTTCAGGCTTCATTGGGTGGCTCATGGTCACAGACTGAGAACAGGGACGAGGGTGTCAAGGACTCCGGAGAAGCTTCAGATAACAGCAGGCAGCATCAGCAGTGGCGGATCAACCTGCTGGATCACATAGATGCCGTCCAGGACGAGGTCTCTCACAGGATGGACTTCATTGAGAGGGAGCTAGATGGTAAGCCCTTTGACTTTAATAGCTTCTGTCCAACTAGGTCATTTAACTCACCAAACTGATTTAAAAATATGACTGATAAAATTTCACAAAGGTTCTCTGAAACAAACTCTACTTCTTGTCATCAGTGCTGGAGAGCTGGCTGGACTACACCGGGGAACTGGAGCCTCCTGAACCTCTGGCTCGTCTGCCTCAGCTCAAACACCGCATGAAACGGTTGCTGACACAGCTAAGCAAGGTGCAGCAGATCGCCCTGTACAGCTCCACATGAGGGCGTCAGAGAAGAGCAGCAGGTTCAGACGCCACACAGCCTGCAGAAGAGATGCAGTGGCTGAAGCTCACTGGTCACAGGCTGCAAAGATGACAGTATTCATGCAGGTCCAAGACTTTGTTGGTTCAGCACATTTGCTCTGATCTGACCTCTGCTGCTGTTTCTCCTTTTTTAAAAGGGTCCGTGTGGTGGAATCCAATGCCGTGCTCAGCTTGTGTCATATATGAATATTTATATGAACATTTATATGAACGTGTATGAAAAGTGAGCATCTTAAATCAGGATAAAACACAAGAAGTAACCTCGTAAATGCAGGAGAAAATCCTTTAGGACCAGACTACACTTCTGTGGTTTCCATGCAACTCTAAACCTTATGAATGCCTTTTGTCTGAGCTACTGCTTGAGGTTGTCCCGTCTCTCCCAGTACGCAGTGCTTTACATGCAGAAGAAGCTTTATAAGCAAATTGCAGTTCCTGAACCTACACTCTTTGCAGCAGATTTCTGAACACATTTTCACTTTTTTTTTTTTTTTTTTTTAAATGGTTTTGTTTTGCATAACCTTGTCTCCCAGAGTTCAGTTGTGGTCATCTATCATGCCGTAATTTGTCAAATTCTTTTGGTAAATGTGGACAGATAGAAACTTGAAGACATCTAGTATGTAATGATGCTGTATAAGCGGTCCCTACAAAAAAATCTATTTTTTTTGACCTCCTCTAGGGTTTGTTTTCCACTACACTGTGAAGTTATTTTTGTTGGGTATCAAAGGCATCTTATTTTAGCTTTACTGGCAAAAGGAAAAGTTTTGTCTAAAAGCTGTCTGCTTGTCCGTTCACCCATTTTATCAGTTTGCGTTCCTACTTTAAATTACTCCTTGGATTGTCGTTGCTATAGCACTTGACCTATGATTCACTGAAAATTGTAATGTGGACTTGTCTCTTCTTAACCTATCATCTTGTGTCAGTGACATATTACTCAGAAAACCTGTAAATGTGTTCTTTTTCCTGTATTCTGTTTATTTACAGTAAATCGTTTGTTTGTAAATATGTCATTCTTCTTTAATGAGCATATTGTATGCTACTGTACTGTGTGTCTGGTTTAGAAGCAGGGGAAATGTCCAGAACAATGCAAACAGATTTCCTGGTACATAAATAAAATATCCTTGATATTAATCGCGATGAACATGTTCTGTATGTTTTCTCATAAAAACAGAGTAGTCCTCTTCTGTCTGTGTTGACTACCAGTGAAGTCGATGGTTGGATCATTCATATTTTGATGTTGATGTTTGATGTGACGGTTTTTGGCTTTTTATGGCATAGCCGATTTGAGCGGTTATATAATCGGCTTGAAAATAGAAACTGGATGGGGATTGTAATCGTGTAATCTCTCAAAATGTCAGCCGCTATCGTGAATGAAGGGATGAGAAGGAAAATGATATATTAAGCCTCAATGCTCATCTGTTGATCAGAGACTTATAAACAGCGGTCGTTTAAAAATTAATCGTCGATAAATTCAGCAGCCCAGCGAATCTAATGAAGTTGGGAACTGAAGTCATCACAAACACTGGCTTTGATCGTCTCTGTACATTTTGTTTCTCCCTTGGGAGCAGAGTGTCGTCTCCGTGATTTCGGAGCGGAGTGAGACCTCCCGTTCTCACCCCCCACTTTGTGGGCGGTACCGCCTCTTTCCCATTGGCTCCTCCGCCGTGTCTCCGCCGCAGCGTGTAGTTCCGCCCAGAATTACTAGTTGAGGCAGAGGAAACGCTGGGCAGCCACGAGCGTTGTTCGCTGTGTACTTAGAAATACAATTCACCGACGGTATTCAACAGCACTCCCAGCGAAGAATTGACAGTAAACCACCGGATACTTATTTCAACCGTCGAGGTGAGTTTTCATAACCGTTTACCACTTACAGATGTGCCCGATGCCACAGCAGATTACCTCAGCTCGCTGGATTTCTCAACCTGTTCGTGCTGCTGTCTGTACTGTCCAGGCGTTTGTTACATCGATGATGGCAGCAGTTAGAGGATCGTTAGGGGACTAGTTAAAACCACATGTTAAACACCAGTGGCTCACAGGGAGCGAGCGGTCCAGTCATGAAAAAACCCCAAAAACCAACAAATAAATAAATAAACTGCAGCTGAATTGAATTGAGTTCGTAGCCGCTTCTCTCAACTGTGATGCGACATAACGCCTGTGTTAACGGCTTAGCTTGTTTCCCTTCATTTGTCAGTGCAGTTGTTGTTGCCATTGATCTGGGATTTTTTTTTCACTGTTAACATTTGTGCTTGCTAAGTGTTAACCCGTGTTTTAGCTAGTTAGAATACAACTAGGCCTGTCACGACGCCTCATAACGGACTGTGACAACTAAAGAAATGTTAGCCGAATAGCTTTGAGCTAAATAGATGGAGTGCACAGAACCTGTTAGTACTTATTACCTGTTAATAAAAAGAAAACAAAAACAAGAACTTTTATTATAAACACGCCAAAAATACAAGTTGTGCCTTTTATTTAACTCCCCCCTATCCAATTACTGGAATAGTAATATGATTTCTATCTGCATGGATTTAATTTTAGTTTGAATTATAACAGGAAACATTTGTCTCCAAAGATCCGAAGCCGGGTGTTGAATGTCCGGCCTCCCACCTCTCGCAGTGTGAGGGGACGTGTTGCCCTCAGCTTTGCACGCTCCTCCACAAATTGTCCCAGTCTATCCTCGACAGACCCATCATTACCATGCAGATCAGTCGCAATGAGATAGAAGCCCCCCCCCCAAAGAAAAATAATTAGACATAACGTGACTGATGACATTGTCACTGGTACGCAGGCGAAGGTCACACAGGTGAGAAGTGTAAGGGAGTGGGCATCAGGTGTTTCTCATTACTAAGAATATCAGAGCCTGTATTTAAATACCACCACATATCCCACTCTTTCAGAGTAAATCTGCCATTAGGTTATTGAAACCGTTTCATTTATGGGAGATTTAAACACTACAGAAAAGGACAAGAAGGTCACTGTGACCTTTGTGTTCCTTCCTGTGTGCTAAATGTGTAAGAAAGCCTGTGTAGCATATGTAAGTGTTAAAATGTAAAGTTTGATGGCGTTAAATTCACAAATTTTATCTCCCACAGTGCCCCGAACAGTGCCACATGGTCAGAACAGGCTGAACAGAGCTTACGCAACTACCAGGATTTTGTTGTCAGTTGCTATATAGTTGCAGAAGACTGTTGACTGCGATTGGGAAAGCTTGTATATATAATAACAGAGCAGATGGCAGGTAGGGTGGGGTGGGGTGTTTCGCCTTATTGTTTGAAGCTCTAAGCTCGTGGTTGATTATTACACCGAATCACCTTGTGCTTAACTTATGGGAGGGTCAAAAGTTGTTTATTAATGCACGCGTTGTCCTTCACATCTTGGAATCTGTAGGACAACGTGTTCATCAGGTCTTTCTAGGCTGTAATCCTTAGAGCCCTCGCTGAAATGTTGAATAATTTATAAGCGGTTTATGTGGTTTATCGCAAGAGTTTTGCCATATCTTTTTTTAATAGGTGGCGTGATTCATCTCCCACGCGCGCTCGGAAATTAAAACAAACTCACTGGAGTGAATGCAAAGGCGGCAAAATGAAACAGTTGCGGGCTTCACATGGCATTAACGCTCGTAAGTGAATGCTGAAAAATAATTTCGGTTTGTTAGTGTCAAGAGGTGAAACTTTTACGGTGCCTTTCAGCTTGGATTACACTTTCCACTTGATGTATTACAAGGATTACAGAGTACATGAAAAGTGAGAAAATGCTGCTGTTGTGCAGAAGAGGATTTCTTGCAGCATTGGCAGGGATGAATGTCAGGAAATAACACTGGCTGCTCAGATGGAGACAGTAATTAAGCCACTGTGCTGACAGTCAGTCTTGTCTAGTATTCGCTTTTCACCTTTGGATTCCCGGCCCCGCAGGGCCAAACATAACCTGTGCCAGGCACAGACGTTTACCGTGACTTCTTCTTATAATGGAAAATGCCTAAAACCTTTGTTGACAATACATCCTCATCCTGTTCTGCTATTTCTCCTTAGTCAGTTGGCAGTAAAAACATACAGCCAGCACATTATTATAGTGTTTTTGTTGTTTTTTTAAAATCCCCAGCAAGGCGAGCAATGTAAACATTATCCCGTGTGTCTTTTTCTCAGTCCGGCTCTGTCCTCTGCGCTGCTGCTGTGTTTTCGTAACAGCATCTGTAATTGAAGCTGTACAAAGCCTGGAGAAAACAGATGATGGATGTAAGCCTCTGCTCCGGGTTCATCTCTTAAATTTCCATCTCATCCCAGTCTACCGCTGAGTCCCTGCTCGGTTTGTTTTTATTGCATGGATATAACGGAGGATAAGTTTCCTTATGACGAGCTACGAAAGGCAAAACATCCAAGGCCGTTTGCGAGCTGACTTTCTTCGTGTGAGGCAATCGCGCTGTCTTCTACATAGTTTTCTCAAGACTTTCTTATCTGCTGGATCCCATCCCTGCTAGAAGGAGGGCTCCATCTCCATTTTCCTTATCAACATCGGCGGCCAAATCAGCAGGTGGGAGTGAGGCGAGGAGAAGCACAGGTGGTAAGCTTGTTGATCCAAAGAGTTGGATGCAAGCCAGGTTTGACCTCTGGACTGTCCCCGTCTCTCTGCTTTTCATTTAGGATCACATATTGAGCACATCTGCACAGATGCCATCACGTTAACCCTCAGTTTTCTCTGTTCCTCTCGTTTGTCTGAAGGTGGTTGTTGGATTTCTGCGGAAAAGAAGCTGTATTCACTAATCCAGATTGGGGGAGATATTCCAAATCCCTGTTTGTCATAGATCCATATAAGCTGGCACACATCACACAGCAGGCTCTCCGAACTTAAAAGTGTTAATAGCAGCACGCAGCTTTTAGTTACAGTCCCTCACAATAGGCTGTGAGCCGTATGAGCGGTTACATCCTCCGTTTGCTTTATGGTCACAGGGACACCCAAGACACTTAGATGCTTTAATGTGACGAAGCATATGGGAGATGCAGCGCCCTGGTAGTTTCAGGACCCCCTCGATCCATGTTTCTGCTGGAAGCTGATAAATTCTCTCACAGATGAGACGCAGCGAGCACTGATCTAAAAACTTAGGGATCATACTTTGAGAGGTTTGGACCCTTTAGACTCGGTGAGAGTTGTTTGTTTCACGTTTGCACGTGTACATGTATTGTTGTTTTTACATATTAGGAAGAGATGAATAGTCGACATCTTTTTATCACTCGTCTGATGTTTTCTCGCTGGACTTAAAGTCAACGTGCTGGAGTCGTAGAGTCAAAGCCAGCTGTTGAAGAATTCCTCATTGGTTGTTGTGATAAGAAGAATATGAGTTTATGGAAATGATGGTGAAAAAGGTCGCTCGATTTCAGCAGTGCCACCAGCTGAGCTGGATCTGGGGGGGGCGTACCTCCCCCTCCTGTGGTTGCCAAGGACACCGCCAGCCTCCACAGCGAACATTCGCCAAGGGAAGGCGCCAGAGGAGCCACCTCTGTGTTTCTCTGGGAAATTGAATTGTCAGCAATCAGTCATTGTGACAGCCAAGCTGACCACACAGATAACTCTATTAGCAGAGGCTGTGTTCCTGTGAGGCAACAGGCCTCTTAGCACTGATTCATACACTGAAACATACTGAGACTTGTCCTCATTCAAAGCTTGCTGTGTTTTCACAGGCAGAGGTCTTCACTGTCTCTGGATACAAGGGCTCTCATGTCTCTGTGCTCTGTTAATGTTTTATGGAAACAGTATCTTGTGTTTCCCTCCCCTCGTTTGTTGAAGTGACGCTGATGTGCCGTGCATGCGTGTGTCTGAGATTGTTAGGTCCCGTGCCACACAGATGGCCTCGCTGCTGCTTTCACAGGTGCCCTTCAACCAGCCTGACCGCAGTCTCCAGATCCTGCTGAGCCTCCAGCAGGACTCTGCTCTTCTGGAAACTCTGCCTCTTCACATCAACCAGCTGTGACCCAGGACACAGACACACTCGCACACACATACAGTTTCTGTCTTCAACTTTCTTTCTTTAGGCTTCCTGCACAACTGAGCATGGCAGAGGAAATCCCCATAGACTGAGCCGCAGCTAGCCTAGCGTAGCATAGTGGGGCAGGTACTCTATTAGCAGCGCTGAGTGCAGGGCAGACAGGCCTGGCCATTCAGCCAATTTATAGCCAGATACCAGGAGGAGCGGAGCCAGGAGAGATTCATTCAGTCACACTCACACCTCAATCTGAGCTATCAGAGCTAATTTATCAAGACACAGCTGTCTCGTCCTTCGTCCTTTAGCAGCGATATTTTTTTTCCTTGTAACCCATCATTAAGCGTCCTTTATGTGAGACCTGTATATTCTGATGTCTATTGATTCATCAATGGTGTCTGTCATGAAGCTACAGCTTAGGCCTGGGCAGTATATTGATTTTTTTAAGGTATGTTAATATGTTTTATAATGAAGTATAGGATGAGACAGCATTTGTGCTGATGTAGTTTAATGTTGTATGTAAACCCATGCTAGTAATTGCATGTCTTCTGTCACTCAGTGCTGCAAAACAATTTTTCCAGAACTGTGCTCGGTCTGCATCTGCAGACTATTTCTCTCCCCTGCACCATGAAGGGGGGAAAACGTGTTGTCTAAAAAAAATATTCCAGTTTAAAGATGATAGCTTAATGTTATAGTTGTTTGTATAGCCAAGCTACTTCATTTGTGGAAACAGAACGCTAACAAAATGCTGCAAGACTTGATTTACTTTTTTTAGGGATACATTAAATTTGCCAGTGAAACGTTATATTTTTTAACATAGTTGGAAGATGTAAAATGGTCTAAGTTTCCCGACTATGCAGTGACTTCTGATATATGATTTCCCCCCATGTCACCCAGCTGCACTACAGTAACTCAGTTGTTTTCTGCAATACTGTTTTCTTATTAAGTCTGTTTATCATTGTTTGAAAGGATCATCTGGGTCAGTGCCCTGCGGGGCTTTGTGGAGTTAAAGGAAAGATGAAGTGAATTCATATGCGTGTTTGTGACATACATTATAAATGCACAGAGAACTTTTATAGAGGAGGGTAAAATCTGTGAAGTCTCTATCACAATAAATGGTTTCATGTGTTTTTAAAAAGCGAGGAAGTCAAAGTGCGTAAGTCCATTATGTTTCCGTTCTCATGGCTGTTCAATTACAAATGAAGACACGCACAGGTCGGTTGTGTTACACCTCAGCTCTGGTCCAAATTGATGTTGCTTTGGTTCAGGTCTTTTGATCCTACCAGTCTGTTTATCAATCAGTCAACTTCATGCAATGGAGTTGATTGTTGACTGATTCTTCCGATGGAAAAATGAAAGTTTCTCATTTGAAAAAGCAGCTGGTCCAATGCAGCAGCAGGGGGATTCACAGTTAGCCAATCAGCTCCACAAGTAGGACTAACTATGATGTTAAGCCAAAGAATCAAGGAGGAGTAATAGGAGCAATCATATGAACCTCATGCATTCTCATGTAGTGCTTGTACTTTGCTATGGTCCGGTCTTAAAATCCCGGTCAGACTAGTATGTTTATGAGACAGAAGCGTTATCAAGTGTTAATTAGCTTAAAACTGAAGCACAAACTCCAGGAGGCCATATTATTCATTAGGTAATATCATTAAAACTCCAACCACTTGACAAGTTAACTTCCAGTCATTATTAGAGGAAGTGCAGTTTCTGACACCTCAACGGTGGCTTCATTTTTCAGTCCCGGAGGATGCAGCTTGGTATCTTAGCATCAGTGTCGAGTTAAAGCAGTGTTAAATTATGTTGGTCTCTAGTGATTACACTTGAAAATTTGGATGTATTTACTTTAAACTATGCAGTTTAATATAGTCACAGGGGTCCAGTCACACTGCCCACTAAGGCTCTCATAAAGTTGCAGCTTAGTGCAAGGACTACTACTTTATTTATAAACGAAGACCAGAATAGATGCTTGACTATATAGTACAATGTAGTGAGGAGGGTGGGGCATGGGGAGGGCTGACTCATGTCCCAGCTTCCCTCTTGCAAACACCCGAATCCACAACTGCATAATGGATAAATTGAGTTTCCAGTTTGCTGGTCTGAAACATCAGAACACCAGTGGAAAATATTACTGTTGGTCTCTGGGTCTGCATTAGTGAAGTAAATTTAGGTTGAGCCTGAACGTTATGAAAAGTATTTTTACAAACCATAGCACTCTGTTTAAGGAGCCAGCCAGTTGTCCTCTGAGATTTTCTCTCGACATGTGCGTCTTCATGTAAGACATAAAACATGCTGATTATGCCCGTAGATGTGCTGTTATGAATCAAATCTGCCAGATGGTGCTCTTCAATCTCATAAGACAATTAGCAGGTAAAGTGCCCTCCTTAAGGAATCCTTTAAAAGCACTCACCGAGTAATAAGATGGTTTCTTGCACTTAGCTGCTCTGCAGGATTAGACATGTGCATAAGTGTCCATGCTGGTGATAGACTTATTAATCGGTCCAGTTAATTATCGCAGCCTTCCCCGTGTCAGTTTCGCCATTCGATGGACAGGTGTAAATACCAAGCTTTCAAAGTGCAATATATCTTTTTGCTCACCTTCTTTTTTTAACACATACAATACATATACATATATTTACTGTAAAGTTAGGCAATATGTTGAGATTTTTCAAGTGGTCACGGCCATATCAACTGGGAATTGCCATTAAGTTATCAGATAGTTATCACTCTTAGCCTCGTGGCTCGGAAATTTGTCAGACACCACAATGGAGGCTTCAGGCTTTATGCTACTAATGCTAAACTCTTCTAGGCTCTTTAAAAAAAAAAAAAAAAAAAAGATCTCATATCGTGAGATACTGTTACAGATCTTAGGTGATGCTGGAGTGCTCAGTTTCACAGCACTTTGCGTTATTGTTGCCAACACAGATGTAAGACGCACAAAGGAGAGAGAGCGGGATAAGAACATCTAGAAACGTAACATGCGCCTACACTGCTTTTGCGTCTTATCTGCTATAAATGTTAACTTTTTGTCTCCTTATTAATAATTGGGGGAAGAAAATGCTCAGCAATAATATAGCCATCTGTATTTGAGTGTTCCTCGAATCAGATATTGGTTTGTGTGCTTTTAGTTTTGTGATTCATATGTTTGTTTCTTTTACATGCAGAATAATATACTGTCAGTGATACTGATAATTCTAAATAATTTACTAATGGTATATTATGTTAGCTATAATATAAAATCAGCAGTAGTCATCATACTAGAGCTCACTTCGTTTTTGCCAACATAGTGTCCGTGCTGGTGGGGCATGGGGTTAATGTGCTCTCATTAAGGTAATGCTTTGTGGCCTGTTTAGTGCTCCTGCTGCTGGGGAGACAGCAAGTCTGTCTCTTTGTTACCTTTGTCTGTAGGCCTATAGCTGTGCTAAGCAGTTTAATGTCATTTACATGTGTATTATATATCATTTTCATTGGATCTTATTTCAGTGAACACACTCCCCACATGCAGCTGTTGGCTATTGAAGCAGCTTTACCACTATAGTGTCTTTCATGCCAGTGAAGCCCTGCTAAACTGGATTGAAATGTGTTAGTGTTTTTTAAGTATTTTTTTAAGCTTTTAGTTGTCTGAAATTGCGTGAGTGTAAATAGGTGTGTTTACCTTTTTACAGAAATCTGTCAGTAGAAGAGGGCCCTCTCTTTTTGGCAGGCAGATGAGTGCACTGACTACAGTGTCGCTAAAGCTTTTTATCACAGACAGCGATGTCATGTTCATCGAGAGTGAACATAACTGGTCAGAGGACAAGGTCGTGAGTCTTCTGTGGACATATTCTGTCTGGTGAATAGGTCTTAAACCTTATTGCTCCTATGTGTGTAATGTCCCGTGAGCCCTCCAAGTACAGCCTCTGCAACATTTTTATCACTTGCATTTTGAGTAATGACTGTCCGGAGGCACAGGATATTAAATGTAGTAATGACTGAGTCAGTGCGCCTTCAGATTCCTTTCTCAAAGAGGGGTGAGTCAATTATAGTAATGCAGCTTTTAGCTTTTATTAGACCTTATTAGTCCTAGAAGGATCAAACAAGGAGGTGGTAGATTTGTTTGTCTTATTAACTGTCCTGAAATAGCTTCTCTCTGGCAGGCTTTCCCATGCACTGATCATCTATGCGTATTGGCGTGTATTCATTTATTACAGAGCCTAGGCCATTGTTTAGAAGTTTAATGTCAAAACCAGCTGTGGGTGTTGCCCCACATTTGGGATTTTGGATAAAAATATACCTTTTCAACTGAATCCTGAGAAAAATGTCAGCAACATGTCTCGTTATAGTTTTTTTCTCATGTTGTCAAAAGAAGAAAAACTCTTCTGCCAGCTTGTATCAGGAGAATAATAGAAGCTGTAAGGAGGATGATGGAGCCCCAGGAGAGCAAGCTGTCATTTAATTACGCAGATATGAAACACGGGGAGCTGCGTGCGAGTGCGCGTGCATGCCAGTGTGTGCCGTGTGTCTGTGCTCGTTCATCTGTGTGGGTTTGCTGACAGTATCTGCAGGAGATGCTTCGTGTTATAGGTCAGCTTTTCCCACAGTGGAGAACAAAACATCTCAGACTCCAGATCGGATTTCCTCCCAGGTATTATCTCTCTGGGTTTAAATTCTTTCTGTCAGTTACATTGTTAGTGACCTAACAAGGGGACTAGGCTGGGAGGGGGGGGCGAAAATGCAAAACGAATGGATTTTTCCTCTAATTCTCTTACCAAATGACCCCAGTTAGAGCAATAATCTGCAACTGAGCCTTGTCACAGCCCATTAGCTTTACTCCGGTGCGGATTGTCGCCTCTAAAGACTCAGAACTATAAACACCGGCTTTGCCTGTTTACGAAAAGTGAGGATAAGGAAATTTCTAGTAACTGTACACTAGAAAGATTCCACTTGAATAGGGCATCACCGCACCAGTGCCCGGGTTAGGCGAAGTTGTTTACACAGATTTGTGTTTACCCCGAAATTGAAAACAGAGGAGCAGACATGGATGTCGGGCTCTCTGAATGGCTGGCAGGAGGCTAGTGGAATTTGTGCTAGCCTGTTTTCTATTGTGATGTGAAGATCGCTGAAGTGTTGAATGAGGACAGGAGTTTTAGTTGAGGACAGACATGCTTGTGTTCCTCTGTGATTGTAACATTTTGGCAGATGGGCAGATAAGTCTGCGTCCCGTCAGTGGAAGTGAGTTGGTCATAGGCCCAAGTCAAGAACGAGATAACCAAACTGGGTTATTTATTAGATAATAAAATATCCTTAAATTTTCCCCAAAGGTTGGGACATTTTGTGTTATAGCGGCTAAAATATTAAAGGGTCATTCTCTGTCAGTTTATCTAATGCTTCCCACTTAATTCCAATTGTATTGTTCCCATGGATTTTTTTTTTTTTAGGAACATTTCTAATTGTAAGTTTTTGGGAATGACACTGAAGGCTAAATGAACTTGTAACAACAACGTTTAAATAGAGTAACTTGATGCAATATGACAAAAAAGAAGGTAAAAATTACCAAAAAAGAGCACAATTAAATAGAAAATACCAAATAGTGAAATAACTTTTAAAAAGCTCAATAAATTAAATCTGCATATATTGGAGGCAAGTAAAGATGTGAAAAAATAAATAGAGGTGAGGTGTTAAGAGTTTCTGTATCTGTCCTTTTGGCACTGCCTGTCTGAAAAGATCACGTGGTTTAGAGGTTTTCCTTTTATTATCTATAACTTTTGGCCACAGCCACAGTTGTTTGCATGATCTCTGTGTCAGCTGATGGAAGAATCCACTTCGATTCCAACTGGATGATTCAGAGTAGATACTGGATTCTGACAGCAACCACAGAAGAGAAATCCTTTGGCAAGTAATATGGATTCATTCCACTCACAGTTTGATATTAAGGCCAAAAAATGTTTCTTTGTAGTAACATGCCTGGGACTACACCACATTTAATTTCCAAAGAGTGCAGTCCCTCCACAGTAATTACCGCTCACAGTAAATACCCATCACATACGAAAAGTCCTGGAGCCAGATATGGTTACACTGTGGTTAGGGAACTGTGAGTGTAGTCTCATTTCCATGCAACACAATAAAATTACACAGTGTTCCTGGGTCTTAGTCAGCTCGCCAGGCGCGTCCATCTTATTGTCCAAGGACCTCACATAACCCCATGATGATTGCTGGAATGGCTCCGGCTCTGAACCCCCATCATCACCTCTGCAGCTCCTCCAGGATTACAGGCCTCGCTCTGGGCAGTCGAGCTGTCAGCACGATCAGATCAGTAAACTTGGGAAACCAAAAGTAGCCATTTCACTTTAGAATAAAAATACTGAGAGCAAAAGAAGAAGAAGCTTTATCGAGGAATAAAGTCAATACAATTTTAATAAAATCCAAAAGACAAAAACTGCCACTCAAAACAGCACCAGGGGAAGGAGAAATGAGCCCAGACATATGTTTATACATGCCATGATAGTTTTTTTTTTTTTTTACCATGGAAGTGTTTCTGCTTCTTCATCTTCTTTTTTTTACCAGGATCTGGCCCACTGGAAAGTTGTGTGGGCCAGAAAGTTTTTCAGGCCAGATTTAAACTCGAGCTGCTGCCTTTCAGTCATGTGGCACATGGTCACCTGCACACACAGCGAGCGCCCGTAAATTTCCATTTCTAATCCCTGACTTTAGTCTGTCATTTCACTCACTAAATTAGCTTAGTTTCTTGAGGATTAAGGTGAGACTTATAGGGGATCTGAAGGCTTTGCTGAACTTTCCCTCTTGTTCTGTGTGAAATGATGTGTGGTCATAAAAAATCAAAACGCACCCGAGTTCACCAAAGACCTTAAACTCTCACAGAGAGCGAGCTGACCTGTCAAGCATCATCAGTTTAGAAATGCGCTGTTCTATGGAGGATACAGTTCCTGCACAGAGCTTTAGTGTGATCCACCACTACTCTTTGCAAATTTTGGCCAGTGTCTCAAGTCATT
Organism: Copadichromis virginalis; assembly: GCF_057382275.1. Classification (NCBI taxonomy): domain Eukaryota; kingdom Metazoa; phylum Chordata; class Actinopteri; order Cichliformes; family Cichlidae; genus Copadichromis; species Copadichromis virginalis. The sequence continues at coordinate 11,464,753 of NC_140622.1, read as the reverse complement.
TTAATTTTTTTTAAAAAATTTTTGTGCAAGCTGAAAACTTTGCAGCACCGACTTTCAGAGGATCAAAACATGAAAATAAATCTTCGCTGCTTTTAAGCAAGAATCCCTTTTACATACCACAGAAAACAAACTTCAAATGAATCTAGATCAGCCTAAGAGGATAGTTTGAAGTTAAAGTCATTAAGATAAATAAACCATAAGGATTCTGAATTTTAAAAAGGCAATGCGTGGTAGGGCAAAGTGACACATTACCAATGACTAAGATGCTTTTTGTACTGTTGAAGTGAAATGTTTAAAATGTGTAGAACTGTAAACCTGGAAAGGTGCAAGATTAAAGATCAAATCAGAAGCAATGCAGCAGAACTGAAACTTTTTGTTTTGTAGTTTTCTATATAAAAAATTAAATTTAAAACCATGTTTGTAACATTTTGTGAGCTTTGTTTTTTTTTTATTGGTTTTCTTGGGGGTTGTTAATTAGTCCTTCATTTGAACCCCACCGTCATTGCTGTAATCCTCTTCCCACCGTGCCGGATGACAGTGAGTCGATAGGATTTCATTGTTTATCGCCATAGCAGTACACCTGATGGCTGAGTCAGGGTCTTCGTAGCCCTGGAGGCACGTTAATATGAGGTCACTGTGCTGATATTCAGCACGAAAGCAGAGAGGCCAGAGTCAAAAGTGCGGCCATGACGTAAACAAGTAAATCTGAAGTCACTGTTGCCATGGTGAAAAAGGGCTAAATTAAGTGGTGGCACAGCTGGGCTTTCAGTTGCCCATCACATCACCTGCAAACAGTTCCTGATGGCCCAAGGTGTGATGGAGATGAGCAGAAAAAGGAAAAGATGGAGAGAGTGCAGAGAAGGAGAGGATGAGGGAGAGAGGAAAAAGTGGGAGGAGGGGGATTTGCTCATCAATCACTCAGGGATGCCTGCTGACATGGCAGCTACAGGACTCCTTTTGTTGGCAGAGACGAGGTATATCTCAAGGAAGTGTTTGGCATGCGCCACTGTGTCCACACACGGATGTATTCAGGCGCCTGCGTCTCACTGTTAAAGCAAAGACTGGCTCTGTCTCTGCTTAAAGCTCAGGATGTTCTGTGTGAGGTAGGCAGGAGTGCTTGCCAGCAGAAGAGCGGGGAGGGGAGGGGGGCGATGGTAAATGAGTTATCCCTTTATTAAACTGACAGATTTCAGCATGTCTTTGCAATTCTTCCGATAAAGTCATTTTGCCAGAATTGGAAGACCTCCTGGTCTCTCAGAGACACTGCTGACTCTAGAATGTAATGAAAGATGACCTTTTCAGTGTCGAAAGAGCCTCATGTGGGTTTTCTCTTGACACACTTTCTGCAGGATCCTCTGTTGCCTGCTCCTTTCCTCGTTGTGTGAGCTGATATTTATCCTTGGCAATGAGGCTCTCCTAAAAGCAACACGCTTTTGCAGGAGAAAGAACCTGAAGAGCACAGATGTGGGAAATTAAAGTGTGAGATCCAGCATGTAATCTGGTGTTACTCGTATTAATGCAGGTGGAGCTGAGTAAAACAGAATCTGGTATTAGAGAGTATTTGTTTGTGAGTGATCGGCTACAACAGATGGTAATACTGTTAAGGCAGGAAGATCTTGTTCCATATCAGCACTTTGAATCCTTCCCCCATCCTCCTCCACATCCATGGTGCGGTGTGAATGTGGGACAAACCTTGCAAGCTGCAAAGTGAATTTCCCTGCTGTAGCCTGGGAATCATTTCCTGTTACAGTTATAGAATTCTTTGCTATCATCGAGATAACATGTGTGTGTTACACTCGAGCATTGTTCCACGGCATTGAAGGAAATGAAGCTCAAAACGTGTTTCGGCAGCTCTCATTTCTACCATTATCTATTCCCCTTGTTTCTTTGCCTTACATCTGTCCCTTGGGTCTATCCCAGTTTAGAATAAACATCAGCAACCAGCTTTGTCTCTATGGCAACAGCTGTAGATGCTGAATGGTAGCTCAGACATAGAGTAGGCAGGAAAAGGGTGGCGAAGGCAGTGGATGTTTCTAAATGTGATCTGGTGCTCTTTACCTGCATTGTTACAAGGGGTTATGAGACCAGCAGAGCTGCTCTGGGATACAGCTAGTCTGTACCCAATTTACAGTCACATGATATGTAACATTTCCGGCTTCATCAGTCTGATAAATGATGGCATTTTGTCATTTAGATGAGGTCGACTTAGCGTTACGTTAGTGTTCCTCTCTGCTTCATTCACATATATCCACAACAGTGACAGAGTGAGGCAGGTAACCCTCGTGACATTGTGAGTTTTCCTGCCTCGGCTTCTATATTTAGGAAGTCACCTCGATAATAGAGAAGCTACTTGCTCACCTTTGTGAATTGAGGAAGTCAGTGATCAATTCTTTCACACCTTGTTGATGATGCACTATGCCATGTGCATAAATAGGTCCAACTCTCTCACTCTGCTTTGTGATGCTCTCAGTAAGTGAAGTAAGCATGTAAAGGAAAACATAGAAAAAAAGACTTCTAAAAACAGCTGGAAGCAACAAACTGACTTCTGCTATTGTTAATGTTCTGCCAATATTTTGATTGTAAAGTTGTTAGCAATCAATTGTTTTAACCTTACCCATCACAGCCACACTCTAAAACCCAGTAAAAATGTTAGTGTACCTATTTTTCTTTCTCCTGTCGTGGCTGTTTAGGACATTTTACAAAGCAATGATGAGCTGAGCAACTGAAGATTCAGTGTGTGAGCCTGCCTTGGTATAATATGCACTCAGAGCTGCTGTGCTGTTTTGAAGGTGACATGTATATGCTACTGGGTCCAAGCTTATACAGGAAAGCGCAAATTCAAATGCTGTGAGATTAATGAACAGTGCCTGTCTAAGAGAGGCTGATTTTTGTGCAACGCCAGGTTGCACAAAACAAGTCGCTCACAAGAAAGGTGTAGAGCATTTGAGCAGTTTTCAAGATAAAAGCAAGCGTTCTGCTTCTGTAATATTGCTGGTGTAGAGGATAGAAGGCGGTGAGGTCAGTGGGGTTAGGCTATGAAAGCCACCCAGTCAGCCTGTCAGTTTAAGCTTGCCTTGACCCCCGTCGCACTAAACACTTCAATTACCCCACTAGCCAGCTACAAATAAAGCAGGTCTTTGCCTCCTTCCTTTCTGTGACGGCCTGAGGAAGTATTGGATTGATCCGACCAATACACCCAATCTGCTCAAGCATGCAGAATATTTGTTTTTCTTCTTTTCCTTGTTCAGTTGTCTAAATATTATTTAGTTCCACTCCCAAGCCGGATTTGTCAGCAGGGATTTTGCCTGGCATGTTTTCACTCCCCATTTACTGATCGCTGAGTCCTTCCAATCCTGGATGTTTCCACTTTTTTTCTTTCTTTCTCTGAACTGTTTTTTTTATGTAATTTGAGGATTGTGCTCACTTGTTGCCATCTGCTTCCCTGGCTTTTTCCCATGCAATTTGAAATCTGTTATTAGTCCAGTACGACCCCTGAGCCGATTCATGCATCAGCAGGCAGATGTGGGTTTAGACCTTTGTCAGGCAATTGCAGGGTGAAACTGCTGGTAAAACAAACATGGTGTGACGTCATCTATTCTGGTGTCTCCTGCTGGAACTTGGCTGTTTGACTCTTCTCTAACCAATTGAAGGTTATCTGATACCAGCAGCTCAATGTCATTCCAAGGGGGGTTGGCTTGGATTCAGGAAGTGATTAAAAGGTAGCAGTTGGCCGGTCTTCCATCCAATTGCATTTGCCTACACGTCTTGCTTGTTTCTCCTAGCATAGTGTGTGTTTGTTCTTTTAATGCCGTCCATCTATAGAAAGGCTGTCTGCTGTGGTTTTAGCTTGCCGGTTGTAAGCATTGACCTAGAAGAGTTAGAGCCTCCATCTGCTGCTATGTGCAACATGAGCCACGCTTCTAGGAACGGCCAAGAAATTCAATGCTACTTCCTGTCCTCACCTTGTGCAAACAGGGGGGCAAAATAGGTAGCATTTCAGGGAAAGTGGGGGAGGGGGACACTTCTGTGTCAGGATTCTTGTTCAGTAATTACGAGCAGGGACAAACGGCTGGCTTCAAGGGGAAAACAAATGAGAAAACTTTTTGTTAAATCTGGCCTGATATATATTTGCGTTTGCTCACTACCTGTGTGGAGCAGAAATGAGGCCCTTTGCCCTCTGTGTCTGACTCTTATAACAGCATAAGTATCACAGCGCTAGTGTGAATTTTAAAAAGGCAAAATAGAAAGATGGACATCTTTTAATCTGAGATTTTAAGTGTCTTTGGCAGCATGCGGTCCTCCTCCTGATGAAAATGTTTCGTTTTTCCTTCTTGGACAGTGGTTTCGAGTGATCCGACAGGAAGATGGATGAGCTCCAGGATGTACAGCTGACTGAGATCAAGCCGCTGCTGACCAATAAGGTGAGTTGCAGCGAGAACAAGGTGATGACAAGCTGCAGAGGCGACAAGATTAATTTTTTGTAACCATACACATAAAATGAACAGATGTGTTGTCTCCTAAAAATGAATAAGCACCCACTACAGCACTCCCAGGAAAATACATACGCTAATACACTAGTCATGCATGCTCTGCAGTGCCGTTCATCAAAGTGAATTATTCATATATGCTCAAGTGTAAAGGGAATGGGGGGGCGGCAAAAGGGGTTGTAGACAGAATGAAGCAATGAGAGAATACGTAACAGAGGCAGAGAAAACAGTCTGGCGAGGAGGTAAAGAGATCAAAGGAAAAGCTAAAAGAAACTCATCTCTTTTATTTCTGAAGCTTGAAAGTTTGCAGCGAGTGAGGGACAATAAAAGCAGAAAGAGACAAGAAGCGCTACCTGTCTTTCCTTCTTCCCGCCTTCATTCTCAACACCTGATTAACTGATTAGAACAATAATGATGACGATGATGATGATGTGTCTGTTTTGTTCTGTACCCCGATCACTGACACAGTCAGGAGCATATCGTGCCTCAGAGGGAGGAGTGTGTGATTATGTATCGGCTCTTAGGGGATTGCGTCACCTCAGGGGTGGATTTGAAGAATGAGAACATTTCCCTGAGTGTGCTCTATGCCAGTTAAGGTAAATGTATTATGTTAGAAGACAGAGTGGGGAAAATGCATCATGGAAATCATTGAAATAGAGGAGACTGGCACTGACCTCTCACTCCACCTAGTGGTCAGCTCATTAAACAGATGAGTCTTCAAAGTGGATTGAGATGATGTTGATGATGTGATAACAATGATGAAGGAGGATCCTCATTTCTGTAAAAGTGGTGGAAACTGGTTCTGACTGCCAACTGATAATTTCTTATTACACTGGTCAAGCTCAGAGCACCTAGGTAGCCAGCGAAGGTTATAAATGTATCCTGTCATTTAGTATGACATTAAAGTGCCTTTAATAAAAGCAAAACAGGCCTGTTAGTTTTGGCCAATCACAGTGTAGTTCATATCTTAGTTTTCTTTAAGGTCTGATATTTATAAGGAGACCAAGCTGTCAGTATTTCCAGTTAACTTGTTAGATGTAAAAGAAATGGTTAAGCTGAGTGACTTGGACAAGACTTTTTTCCCCCTTTGTCTTGTGGCACCACGTACCACAGCTTTACTCAAGCCTTTACTGATTTTTAATATGTAGGTCGTGTCTATGGCACGCATAGGTGGCTGCTGTTCGTTTTAGCTCATCATTGTAACCTTCATTGCACCGTCTCCCGTCCCAGACTATGTAAAAGAAGCCTTTTAAAAGTCTCTTTAATATGTTGAGTCACCTGACTGCAATCAAGATGCCCTGTAAAGTGTGATGATTGACATGGTGCAGTGAATCTATCCATCCATTTCTTTAACCACTCCAATAGCGATTTTGTAATTCACCCAACATTAAAAATCAAAGCAACCCCATTTACTTGCATTACATTCATCACATCTCAACATTATTTCATTATAGTGGTGGATTTGTATCCAGATTTCTGCTGCACAGGCAGTTAGAAGAAGAAAAGGACCGCTCTGGAGAAACCATCTCCGTTTAAAAGCATGTACACCCCACTGGTCTCTCCTGCAACTCAATCCCAGTGGCATCTTTTCTGTGGTCGGCTGCCCACTCAGGCCTCAAACAATGCAAATTAACATAAAAACGTCAGAATTGTGCACCATCACATGTATTATGTGAAGCAAAGACTTTAGTTTCGATGCTGTTAAACTAAGGAACTAATGATAAGTTATCAACAGCTCCGTGAAGAGCTGCATGAATGTCATGGATATAAATGTAATCAGACATGGGTTATTGCCATTTTGTCTGCACACATGTATACATCCTGCACCACACTCCCATCCATCTGGTGGGGTTACACAAACACATTAAGAGTGATTACCAGCTTTAGCATACTACGCTACATTTAACTCTCCTCTTTTCCTTTTCACGCAGAATGCACGCAACTTTCAGGATTTCGACTGCCAGGTAAGTGTAGCTCTCTGCTCCCACTGTTAATTTAGCATTATGATTCATTCTCAGCTCCACACTGCTGAACCCATGCATTCTTTGTACATCCGAGCACGTTACTCAGTAATAACACGCACATTTATGGATGCCTAATGCAGGTGAAAGGCGTGTTTGGTCCAACTTGCTCTCTGCGTTTACTCTTGACACCGCTGACTGTGACAGAAAGGACAAACCAGTAGTTATGTGCTCACCTGATTAAAATTCTGCTGCTTTTGCTAATGGCCATCTATTTCTTTGGAGGCAAGTGTAGTGATCATTTGCAAATGAGGACCTTTTTAAAAAAAATTTGAATAGTGCTTTGGCTCTGTGCTAATGACTGAGAAAGCACACTCACTTTATTCTTTGCATAAAGCGATACAGAAAAAGATTATGTTAAATTCATATCAGGTTGTTTTTTTGAAGAATAAACAACTGTAGCACCTTCCTCAGTATGATTTTTTTTTTTTTTAAGTGCCTGCCTTTTTTACTGTATTTTATTCATAGTCAAGCCCTTTTATGTGATAATGTAAAAATAATTGTCATTCCAGAAGAAGAGTTATTAACCTTTAGGAAGCAGTTTTCCAGATCCCCCCTTTTTTATGTCTTAGAACGAGGAGAAGGCTTGCCAGCCTTCCACCTCTTGGGCAGTTTGCTTTTTCTTGCAACGATTCTCCTGCAGGAGGAGGAGTCACGATGCTGGGGAAAGCTCTGTGCTGTGTTTTAATGGCCATCATGACTGCTAAGGGTTAAACCTTTCATCCCTAGCTCACTTTCTGCAGTCACGCCTCCTTCCAGCATCCCGGCAGAGCTAAATATAGCCGACGCAGGCGGGGGAAGAGAGTAAGCATGTTAGCCGGAGCAGGCAAGCTGCATGCTCCTTAGCATCCTGTCAGAACTATTATTAAGACATTCATGTGCGTACAATCCTGCAGTCAGTCAGCTGCTCGTGTTCACCGTGTAATCTTTTATTACCACTTTTTTGTGATTCCCTTTGAAGTCATGCTGTTGTCAGTTACAGAGAGAATTGAACCTGAATCCGTCCCACTGGTGGTTTGACCTCATTTGCCTTTCAGCCATTATGACCTCACATGGTCACACTCAGGAAGCTCAGGCAGTTCACAGTGTAGTGGTTTTACACATTCGCCTAACTAGTGAAAAATTCCCAGTTTGATCCTGAGAAGATTGTTTTGGGAACAGTAACTGGTGTAAAAACTCAAATCCAAATCAATTAAACCGCTGTGGCGACCCCCTGTGAATAAGGGAGCAGCTGAAGATGGGAAATTGCTAAAAAGGGTGCTGATGATGGATCGTGAGAAGGTTCAATTCTCTTAAAAGATTTATAGTGTTAACAAACTGTGCTGGTGTTCCTCCTGATTTGGTAATCTGGCCATTTGGCAATAGACGTGATGGAGTAAATATCTTGTAAATATTTAGTATAACACTGAACCCGTCACGCAGCGTAATAACACTAAGATAAAAGGAGAACACACCCTATACAAGACATCAGACCTGTGTGGGAGGGGTCCTGCCTGCCGCAACATCACTCTGAGCCGTGACATTCCAGCAGCTGGAGGATGAATCCAGCTGCTCTCTTCCTGCTGCTAAAGCTCCCACCACAGGCAGTCCACAGGTACTGCAGGAGTCGTGCCAGAGCTGTGCATACCTGCAGAGGAGGACAGTGGTGGTGGGGTGGAGTCAGGGAACCTAAAGGTTCAAACTGCTGCAGCTTTGTTTCTCTTACAATTTTCTGCTTATGCCAGGAAAGGGAGAGGAAGGTGTGTGACAGACTCCTCAAACCCAGAATGCTGACTGTGCATTTCAAAAATAGTTTTAGTGTCATGGTGTTGCTGCAGTCTCGCACTGCTATGTTTTTAAGTCCATTTTTTAAACTTTTGCTTAAGCTTTGTTTATTGTTTCTATATATGTATAGCGTTTTATATATTGTATGCAGTGTGTAGGTTTTTACATTTTCAGGGAAGTGTGTACTTTTAAAATAGCAGTTTCTCTTTATAACTTTGCCCAACTTTCTCATTATTTAGTCTGTGGCTTTTCAAATCCTCACTGTCTCATTATGCGCACTAGAGGGCGCCACGAGGCTGTTCGATAGCTCCAGACATGTGACAATTTAAATGGAAAAAAAGAACCTTAACTGTGTTGGTAACATGCTGAGCTGCCATGTGTTGCTAGAACAGCTTTCTCATCTAGTGTTGTGAAGATGACTGTGCAGAAAGCTTTCTGATACACTGGACGGAGATCTTGTGGCTGTGTAGACTATAACATATGATTAACACAATTGTCATCAAACTGACCGTGTCACAGGTAAACAATGTTTTGAGCTGGTGCATTTTAGTATACAAAAATTGGTTCAAATCAAACCCTACTTTCTGGAAATGATGCAATTGAGCTAATCTCTGCAGATCATAGTGTCACTGTGCGTCTGTATGACTCCTCAGGCTGCAGGGGGCTTTGCTGAGGCACATGATGATTCAGTGCATGAAATGACTACATGTGTTTCGCTGGCACCCTCTGTGGGTTAAGAAAGGAAATAAATCAGAGAAACTGGTCTACAACCAAACATGCTGCTATATGATTAACCAATAAAGAGACCCTGGTCCTTATAACCTCACAAACTCTGTGTCTACATGTTTGCCATTGGCTGCACTGAGCACCCCGTCAAAGGCGTGACACCCTGCACCGTTAGGAGTTGTACTGATGGTAGGAGAGTGAGAAGGAGAGAGCAATACACTACGTGGATCAAATGACTCAGCAGCAAGTTTAGAGGACATAAATCCTGATGATGTCCTGTTTTGATAGTAAGGGGAAAAGGTGGCTTGCTATCTTTTGCTCGTAAGCCTGGAACACGAGGAGTCATTAGCCAAAGCTCAGTGTCAGAGTCACTACTTGACAGTCATTTACATGATTAAGTGGTGCCTTGAATGAGCCAACATCCGCAGCAAAGCTATTGCTATCGTAAGCCCTCCTGCTGCGTTATACGCTAGTCCACTCTTGCTGTGAGCTGGATCTGATTATATCCACTCACACGGAGATATTTCAGGGTTCTAAAGCCATTCGGATGAAATGTGATGCAAAAATAAATGTGGATACGGTGCTTGGCGACAAGCAGCCATTTTGCTGATGCAGAAAACAGCCCAGGGCGAGCCGTCAAAGTCAGCCTCCTCTCCTCATCAATAAGACAGCGTGACGTCAGCAGCCTGCACATTTTCCTGGACTGCATTCTTTGTACCCCATCACCCCGCTTCCATTCCCCCCCTCCCCCTTTCCTTTTCTCCTCCAAACCCCGCCCTCTGCCTCTACCCACCTGACCCTCCGCAATCCAATTAGAAGAACCAGTGACTGGATGTATGGACGCACTGTGACTACCAAGCACAAACTGCAGTCTCACTCTCCTCCCCCTCTGTCTTTTTCCTGCTCTCTTTCCCACCTCTTGTCTCCGTCGCTCTCTCTCTTGTTCTCTCTGCATCGTATCCATCCCCCACCCCTCCTGCTTTCATTCAGGTTACTTTTCCTTCTCCTCCTCACTCCATCTGCTGTGTCTTTCTCCTCCCTCTCTTCCTTCCTTGTCGCTACTGCTCTAGCTGCCTCACCCTACATCCCTCACTTCCTACCAACGCTCCCTCCCTCCTCCTGCTCCTTTCTGAGGGCTTCAAAGCTGCCCAGCGCACACTCACACATAGCATTACACCACTCCTCTCCTGTGTGGGAAAACCATGTCAGCTATTCTGGACCTGGACCAGATTGCATGCGCTGGAAATGAAGTGGTGAGTGACAAACGTGTCTCGCCTGACTCGACACACCTGGCTCTGTCCGTGCTTCAAGGAGGTTCTGGTTCAGATTAGGGGTGTTGTGGTGCTGTTTCTCCAAAGACATGCCGACAGCAGCTGGCTAAACGAAGGGAATAGCTCTGGGGTCTGGCTTTGATGGGACTCGTGCTCTCTGGGCAGCTGCTGGTATGGGGTGACCATTTGTTCAGTGTGTGCGTGTGCGTATGTGCGTGCAACTACAGGTCACACAGCGTCCATATGTGCAGCCTGCACAGTCTAAAGCTGCTCAGGGTGCAGTTGTGCATTTTAATGTGATGATATGAAAGATGCTTGTGTTGTGCTCAAGTGTTTTAGGATGTGCGCCTGTCAATATCCATCAGCTGGTTGTTGGTAACTGTGTGTGTGGATCTCACATGTTTGTTTCTGCATGTCTTCATCATGTCTTTCCGGCGATGAGTGAATTGCTGTAGATGTTGCGTTTTGCAGGTGTGCATTGTGTTCTTTTTTTCTGTTATCACAGGGAGGTCACTCACCACCCACCCCACACACCGTGACAAGAAACCACCAAAGCCACTGTAGCGGGTTGTTCCTTCCCCGCAGAGTCCTTGAGTTTGTTGTTTCAGCCCACTGCTTTGATGGCACACACACTTACTGTGTGTGCTGCAGGTGGGGAGGGTCGTGTTAGTGTCAGAAATGGATGAGGTTGGCCTGTACCCGAGATGATCCTGGGCTCTGTCCACTTGCATGTGTGCACTTAAGTCATTTACAGACTGCTTGGTGTTTCCGCCCAGTAATGCTGCTCCCAGTGGTGATTGATGCCTCTCCTGGCAGGGTGGAGTAAACTGAGAGGAGGGATTGATAGGCAGTGAATTGCGGGAAGAAGATCAGCATGACAAAGTGCTCTGTTCTTTTTTTTTTTTCATCTCACTCCAACTCTCTCACCATGTTTCTTTGAAAAATGAGTACTCACCCATTTGTGGCACCAGAAAGGCCCCTCTCCTCAAAGCATAAAACCTCCGCTCAGTATTCACATTTCACCTCCAACCCAGCCCAAATGCCTTAACGTACTTTTCGTCAAAATGCTAGCTATCATGAATGTATTAAAGTGGGGAAAAGGTTGATGCCATTGCAGTGCTCTCCTTCTTTTTTCCCCTCTCTAGATGTCCAGCCTGTCTCTGTCACTCTTTGCTTTCATGCTCTATTTCCTCCGCCGGTTTACCTAACACATGTTAGGGTGCACGTATAGCACATAGACTCAACAGAATACCAGCATTTGAACAAAGTGCATTTATATTGTTTCTCAGAGCAAAGCACTGAGTGTCCTTGACTCTGTCCTTGTCTAAAAAACCTTAAAGATTCTGCAGCAACACAGCCTTGGTGAGAGTGTTTTTTCACCTTTAACAGGTTGTTCTGTCACCTCACCAGACCGAGGTTACAGAATCGCTTCATTAAAAGCCCTTCGATGAGGGCAGAGCTTCCTGTCAGCAGATAGGCTTTCTTTAGGGTTTGTGCCATCTGAGAAATACAGGTTATAATGAGAAGCTGTTTTGTAGCTCGCTATCTTGAGCATCACTTTGTGGTGTTTTTGAATGCAGTTTTCATGTGTTGTGCGACAGGCTAATCGCTATAGCAACTCCCACTCAAAAGCAAATATCTCACGCTGTTGCTGACATGATGAGTATTTTTCCTCTTATTATAGATTGCAGATGTAAGTCAGTGCAGTCTCGCCCTTGAGAATTAGCCTTTATCTCTGAAGATACTGGGACACATGTCCGTCAGTTAAATGCAGGCGGCCGAGATTACGCAGGGGAAAAATGGCAGCGTACAGTCAGTCACACTCCCCTCTTAGTCTGTCAGCCGTAACCTGTGTCTCTCTTCCACTCAGGCTCACTCTCTCTTTATTATTGATGACCAGTGGGCCTTCTGACGAGGCAAGCGGATGAGGCACCACCCGCTGTTCTGTGCAGCACAGACACCCTAGCGTGCATGCATGTGGCTGGAACGTGCAGGGTGTAGTTTGCAGCTGCAGATCATGCTGATCTTAGGAGGTTTTGTGCATTGTAACATGATGATTCGGTGATTCTGGGGGAATCTGGGAAATGCATTTGCCTCTTCTTGTGTAGTTTATTGTTTCTCTTAATGTCACTTCCTGCCCTGTCTTTGGATCCTGTAAACAATATTAAGGCACTGTTATTTTTGCTGTGTCATCGTTAAACAGTCTTTCTTTTTATCTTGATCATCTTTCTGGATCTTCCACACAGATTAAGTGCCAGATGAAAATATGTTGAAGCCTCTTAATGTTTTCCTTTGCAGAAGCGGTGTGTTTAAGGTACTCAAGCCCCCTGAGTGTTCGACCCAAATTGTAAAGCAACAGAGAGAATGAAGCCAGTATGAACACTTTGAATTTTAATGGGTCTTTTTTTTTTTTTTGCAAAGACATTGAGTGAAGACAAATGATGCTGGCATTTTTGCAAAGTCATTCTTGTGAAAAGAACTGTGAGGTTCAGACCCTTGGATAGAAAGACTGTTTTCCTGAACTGGCCATTCAGTGCTTTGTTTGTCCGAGGGCACAGGGGATGTGAGCTGGCGACAAAAGGTTTATCCTCTGCATGCCCAATTCAAGATATAACCCAAATGTCTTGTTTGTTGTGGGTTGTTTACTTTAGTTTGTGTGTGGCTCCATGTTGGAGCTTTGATGCAGACTTCAATCAGTATGCTAGAAATGGCTCGTTTTAGCTAAAATGTTGCCTTTATGTCTGCCTTTTGGGGAAATGAGACAGAAAGCGTCTTTGTTTTGTGCTTGGCAGAGATGAAAGAGAAAAATCCCATACAACAATTGTTCTTCTTTTATTTAGATGATTTTTGGACTCTGCTGGAGTTCTGGGGCTATAACAGAACAGCTATAACAGAATTGTTGTCGTAGCGGTCATATGTGGAAGCTTTTTATCTTTCCACCTGTGTTAGTCCTGAACTATTTTTTTCCTCCTCTTTGGCTACAGGAGCACGACATTGAAACGCCACATGGCGTTCTCCATGTGACAATGAGAGGCGTTCCCAAGGGCAACCGACCCATCATCCTCACCTATCACGACATCGGCCTCAACCGTGAGTCGGCCAAAAATAAGCTCATCAATATGCAGTGCTCTGTTCTTTGCGCCTAACAAAGAACGTTAACCCCTGCACTGTCACATTTTATGTCTACGTCTTTCCACCTTTCTAGACAAGTCTTGCTTCAACACCCTGTTTAACTACGAGGACATGCAGGAGATCACCCAGCACTTTGCTGTGGTTCACGTCGATGCGCCCGGTCAGCAGGAGGGAGCGCCTCCCTTTCCCAGCGGGTGAGTGTCAGACTGGTTTTGCACGCGCCGATGAACGCGTACATATTTATTCATATCAGTGCTGTTGAGAGAGTTCCAATCAATTTGTGTGCATAGAAAGGAAAGTGAGCTGTTGGTTCATTTTCTAATTGAAGTGCAGTCATCATCCAGTCTGTTCCTGAAGTATTTAAACTTATGAATGAACTTGAAGGTAGCATTTTCCTTACTGCTCGCGTGGACTCACATGTGTCGCTCGTGCCCAGGTATCGCTATCCAACCATGGATGAGTTGGCCGAAATGCTGCCCTCTGTGTTGACTCAGTTGAAGTGAGTGTCCCCTGGCTGATAGCTAATTATTGATAAGATGATTTTGCCATAAATGAATTATTCATCTTCAGCCACACACTAACGAGCAGTTTCTTTATAGGGTGAACAGCGTGATCGGCATCGGCGTGGGAGCAGGAGCGTATATCCTCACCCGCTTTGCGGTAAGTCCACAGCAGGACCACAGCGTGTAGACTCACCCATCCTTATATTTCTGTTCTTCCTTGCCCTTGATGTCTTTATTTGTGTGATTCTCTGTCTCGCCTGTAATAATTAAAGGTTTTCAGACCACACAGTTTGTCACACTGAACTTTAAAGCCTCCCATCAAGCCCACACAGGGCATCAGGTTCCTCTACAGTCTGCTAGATATGCTGCCATTCCCCAGGTGATGAATCACCTTGGTTAAATATCTCTCTCTCCATTGCTACTGCTTTGTTTCTGCATTCGGTACAGTGCAGCTAAAATAAGCACAAGCTAGCAGAAAGATCTAGAAGTGACATAGAGCAGTGAGGGAGCTCTAAAAAATGAATGATAAAAAGAGAGGATGGTAAAAGGGGAAGGTGTGGAAATGAGGAATTGTAGAGTTGGGCTCTCCGTGGACAGTCTTTTCTTATTTAGAATTAATGAGGAAAAATTGATTCTGAAACGCATTGCTTGCTTTAACTGGCTTGGAGCAAAATGTTTTCCCATGATGGATTTGCAGCAGATGCTGCCGTGCTGCATTAGCATCGTGTTGATGAAGCAGCAGCCGCCGCCCTCTCATTGGATCTTAGATTTCCCCAGATACTCTCTTTTTGTCTACAGGAAGTTCTAAAGCTGCACCCCTTGATTTAGAAGTGGTTTGTGACTCCATCATCATTTAACAGAACAGAAATGCTTCACTTTTAATCATGTTTTTGCTTCTTTAGAGGACACGCAACATCATCAAAATGTTACCAACTTGTTGTTGTGAGGATGTAGCTCCTGGGAGAACATTCCCTTGTTCAGATGCTCAGATTAAACTACAATATGATTTAAAAATTATAAAGAAATTAATAAACAAAACAAAACACAGGGAGACATTTTTGTTAAAAAGCTCTCATCCTCATGCATCTTTACTTTCACAGCTGAACAACCCGTCCCTTGTGGAGGGGCTGGTACTCATTAATGTCGACCCGTGTGCTGAAGGCTGGATTGACTGGGCTGCTTCAAAGGTCAGTATTTCCGCCTCATCGATGACCAGGATTTTCATCATATATGAAAAGAGAAAATGCTGCCTTCTGAAGACTAGTCAATACTAGTCAACTACCTAGTTAAAAATTCTATAAAAGCTCACCCCTCTTGGCTTAAAGAACAAACACTGTGTTTACTATGGTGCTCTCGCTGTGAATATTCAACAAGGTTGTATGAGGAAGACATTCTTTTACTGTGATAATAATATGATGTGTCGTTTCTGCCATATACATTTAAAACATCACACTTTTATGAGCTGTTATTAAAGTCTGAAACATGGCAAAGAGGAAAAGTCCTGAGCAATTTCTTCCATTTACGAAGTTTATAGCACTCAAGAGTTTTAAAATGCAGGTATACCAGCTGACATAGATATACCAGTGAATCTAGGGACTGTGCATTTATAGTAGCAGTAGATCACTTCACAATCATAAAACTTGAAGATTGCTATGTCAGTTTATTTACTTCTAATTAGTCCACTCTCCAGAAATAAATCAGATCTTGTTAGTATCTTACCGCGGCTCGTCTTTCTCTTGTGTGCAGCTTTCTGGATGGACCAGTAACTTGGTGGATATCGTCATGGCTCACCACTTCAGCACTGTGAGTCTGACTTATTGCTATGTAGTTCTCCTGACCTTTTCTCATTGAAGCTGTGAAACAGCAGCTGAACCTCTGGAGGCTTTCTTTTCAAATTTCCCTCGACACTTTTTTCTCAGACATTTGCTAATTATTTTATCTGTGTCCTCTCAGTTACTGTATAGAAACTAGTAGATTGTGCCATGTCGATCACGCTCTCGGTTTATTAATCCGTTCTCAGGATGAGCTTACAGACAACCAGGAGCTGATTCAGACCTACCGCCTCCACATCGCCCAAGACATCAACCAGGACAACCTGGCCCTCTTCTGTGGCTCCTACCAATAGTATGAAACAGTTCATGGTTATTATACACTATATATTAACTTGTATTTTCAGTTTTCTGCTATATATTGTTACAGTTGCGTTTTCATAGCTTAGATCCCTGATAAAGACAGGCACGTAGCTCTGGCTGGGAGGGAAGGAAAAAGGCCCACTATAAGATAAATAAGGATTATTTTGAATTATGAGTCATTCGCAGCTGCTTCAGCCGTGTCTAAGAATAAAAATACAGAGTTGGTAATGAACATAACAGGACACATTTAATATTAGGTTTTGCAGTTGCCTGTATTTTTGCTTATTCATTACATTTATGAGAACTTTTATTAACAAAGACAGTTAATTGCTGTGGAGTAAAGCCTAAATATACAAGCACAAAAAATGCAAAGCACAGAGGTCTAACGAGATAACGTCCTTTTCAGCTTCTCTAACACGTTCTCATTTTTTCCCCTTGCACCAGCCGTCGAGACCTTGAGATCGAGAGGCCCATAGTGGGTCTGAATGAGGACACGGTCAACACACTAACGTAAGTCTATGAGATCAAGATGACACAAATATACACATTGGGCTGTGAGTGCATGGCGTGATTTGAGAATATCCACTCCTCATTTATTCCAGTTGCCCTGCTTTGCTGGTGGTCGGTGACACGTCACCTGCTGTGGAGGCCGTGGTGAGTGGTGCCGGTGGTGCTTACAATCCATCATCTCAGTGCGCTAAGAAGCTTGGGGAAGGATTTGTTATGCCAACAAGCAGCAGTTCTTCATCACTCAGTGTTTGCCTGTCTTTGATGTTGCAGGTGGAGTGCAATTCCAGGTTAAATCCTACCAAGACTACATTGCTAAAGGTGATGCTTCTGCACTGCAATTTCTGACATATGAGATGATATTCATATTTATAAATGTGATTTATTGATGAGACTGATAATGTCCTCTCAGATGGCTGATTGTGGAGGCTTGCCCCAGGTTGTGCAGGTGGGTTTTTTTGTCTGTTTGTTTGTTTTTAAATTATCGAGAGACGTGAACGTCATCTTGCTCTTTTCTTGGAGCAACACGATCTTCTAACTTTTTTTTCTCTTGCAGCCAGGAAAACTTGCTGAGGCATTCAAGTACTTTGTCCAGGGCATGGGCTACAGTAAGTGAAGATGCTCTTGTTTTTTTGTTTTGTTTTGGGTTTTTTTTGTATGTGCCTGAAGGGTAAACAGATCTAACTCTAAACTGGTTTAAACTGGCTTGCTAGTAGTCAGTGTCCAAGAATTGTTTACAGACTAATACCTGTTTGAACTGACGTGTTTGTGGCCCAGGCGCTCCACTGAATTTCCTGTTGACGTGAGTGCAATGACAAAAGTTACTTAATTGAGACTTGTTTTCAATGCAGTCAGCGAGCTGTTGCTAACCTCCTCTCCCCCCCCCTCGGACATTGGCCTGCAGAGCGTGAAAAGAAAGGTTTTGCTTTTTTTTATTTTTTTTTTGTCACCCTGCTCACGGAGAGGCAGTCCACGTGGCTCAATGGATGCTAACACCATTTCCTCTCTGCTTTTTGCAGTCTGTGGCACCCACCAGCCTCAGTAGGTGAGGTGTTAGTGCTTCTAGAAATGACGATCACATTCTGTGAGCTGAACAGCAATTTTCTTCCTGTTCAGTTCAGAGTGGGCGTTAAAAATTGCCCTTTTTTTTTTTTTTTTTGCCTGGTGTGTTTTCTTTTCTATCTGAACTGTTTAATGATGCAGTGTTTGTCAAAAGAGACTCAATGTGCATGGTTAAACAGGCCTTCAGGCTTTACAGTCATTCATTTGTTAAAAAAACAAAATAAAAACATAAAAAGCAGAAAAGCCAGAAACACATCTCTAGAAGACCCTACAGGCTTGCTATGCACCAACCAAGACTCTGATCGATGGACAGATGAATGTAGTTTTGCTTTTACCAGCTGCACAGATGATCGCTGTCTATGTGTGTCATTCTGTAACACCAACTCTATTTTGCATTCTCTCTTTCCCGGGCCATTCACTGTAGGAGGGCAGCTATGTGTATCTAGTGTGCCAGAGCCTGGGTTTTACCTTAAAGGCCACCAAGTGCTCCTGTTGAGTAAATGCCACTGCAGGATTAGAGCAGATTAAAAAGAGTGTTTTCATGCAGTGAAAGTGTGGAAAAAAAATCTTAACACCTCAGCATGTTTCTGAAAGCTGGTTTTCCCTCATTAACACATTGCCACAGTGTGAAATGCAAAGGGAAACGGCCAGAAAGTTCAGGAACTCAAGTGTACGGTATAACTTGCATGCATGTCTTCATTTCTTACCTGCTGTTGCTAGCAAACAGGTGTGGCAAAGCACCACGAAGAGCTTGCTTTTCAACATGTCTCCCTTTCTCCTTTCTTTCCCTCTTTAATCATTGCCTGAAGTTCCCTACGTTCTTCTCAGTCACCTGAGCAACGAATCAGGTACCAGGTTTTTAAGTAGCTGCCAGATGACGAGGCTTTGAACTCAGTGGCCTCATAACAGTACAGTGGATGAATGTCAATGTATGCACGAAGTTCTCGAGAGAGCACTGTTTAATATTTGGAACAGCAGCTCTGGGTTGTGGATACAGTCAGCATACTGCACCCTTTGCATACTCTGATGACATTCACCTCACTCCCACTCAGCATGCCCCGAGTGTCCTAGTTTACTGCATGAGCTGCCGCTGTTGCTTCCTGTCAGTTCCATTGGATTGCAAATACGGTGTGCTGCTGCTGTACTTACTGTTAGCACATTTGTGGATTATTTGATTTGATTAGTCTCCATTTATGAGAGCAGTTTGCATGCTAAGCACTTGTTTCCTGTTGTTGTTGTTGTTGTTGTTGTTGTTGTTGCTGATGTGTCACGGTATCTGCATTCCCACGCTGCACCGAGTCTGTGGGCCGTGTGAGTGGAATATTAACGCGCGTTTCTCTTTCAGTACCTTCAGCAGGAATGACTCGCTTGGCTCGCTCACGCACCACCTCCTCTTCCAGCATTACCTCCATGGACAACAGTCGCAGCCGCAGCAACATCAACAGCCTGCTGGAGGGCGGCACCACCGGGAGCCTGGACACCAAGGCCGGGCCCCAGACCATGGAGGTCTCCTGCTAAGCCCCCAATCCGCCCCCACCTCGCACTCTCCCATAGTAACTTATGTCCCTTCTCCACGTCTCTCTAACTTTCTCTCTCTCTCATCCTAAGCAGCTCAATGCTAGGAAGATCTATAATGATCTATGTGATTAGAAAGGAGGATGTAATAAATATATTAACAGATCCATATTATAAAATATTGTATTAAATACACTGTCAAACTCACATTCCTATCAGAAACCATAACTCCATTCAGATGTGTTGTATATTCAAAAACCATATGATTGACCATATGACTCAGCTGTCCAGTCCTGTATTTATTTTTTTTCACATTGTCGTTGTTTCAAATGTCTTCACACAGTGTAGAAATCAAAGTAACTGGGTTTTTTTTAACTCCTAACATCGATTGTAAATCATGATTGTGTGTCTTTATTGTCAAACTAGCTGCAATGCAAATTAGATACAACGCACAGCAGGAGATCACTTAGTATTTGCAGAAATAAAGCTGCATAGAAAGTGATGTGGATGATGCGTGCAAGTAGCATTGCATACTGTAGCACACTGTAAGTCCAGCTAAGTTAAATGTAGAGCTGCTCTTGAACTTTCAGTTGTGTTTCACTTCAAGTAATTTGACTTTGTTTGGTTTTTTAACTCAACCCAGCATTTCATTTTCCCTTCTGCTTTGTGTTGATGTTTTTTTAATTTGCTTTTTTTCCCCTTTTTTTGATGTTGTTCAGTTGACTAGTATATTCATTGTTGTTTTAACAACCTTCAACAAGTGGGATCTGATGTGAAAAGTATGAGTCCCTTCCATCAGGGGCCATGTGGTGCGTCTCACTGTCTGCTGGTTAGCTCATTTATATTACTACTGAATAAAGATACGAGAACGTGTCTTGTTTTTATTTGTCAGTGCTTTTACCAATAATTCTGCTAAACCAACGGCTTGTGAACAAGCGTGCAACCTAATCGAATGAATGACAGAAAGAGCGCGTCTGCGAGCAGAGCGTTCTCATACATCGGCTCTCCCGTTAGTGGAAAAGTGCGGTGGCTGTGGTGAGTGAGTTTCCAACCGCTCTTGTTTCTTATTTTGTTTCTGAGAGATAACTTCTGCTGTCACAGACGAGGTGGTCTATATTTAACACATGTTACAAAAACAATGATCAGCTGCTCTGTAAATAAGATGATGATTTCTGAAAACAAAGCAGAATGGGAAAATAGTGTTAATATGCTAATCATAACACACACTGAGGACGTGCTTACTGTAATGATTGTGGGAGCTCTGTTGCTAATTATTAATTGCCCTTACTTGATGGAGCTTTCCAAGCATTTTTGCATAGAATATAATGTGATGACATGCATAAACCCCATTATGACGAATGCCCTGTTTTTGTCGACATCTGTGGTGCATTTACTGAGGTTGTACTCGGAGAAGCTGAGGCGGGCTGATCATTGCATTATTTTTTTTTTACACGAGTTGACTAAAACACAGGAAATATGCACTATTTAGTGACCCTTTTTCAGTTTCTATTTGAGAAAGATGTACATCAGTGGTTTGGAATGAGTTAATCTCAGATTTTTTTTTTTTTTTAAAGAGCACAAAGTTCTTTCCATCTGTGCTAACAGGCTGTTCTGGTGATTCAGCACCAATCTGATCTGTTCTTGCTGTATTGTTTCCGTGCAGGGTACACTTGCTCATTTGCGTCTGAAGCAGCTCAGAGTACATCTGATTAAGACACAGAACAAGGAGATATGACAGTTTTATCTTGGTTTTATTAATATTTCCAAGAACGACTGGTTTGGTTTGTGTTTTTTCAACAGAGACATGCTTTTCTTTCCTACCCTCTCATGGTTTCATAAGCAGTAGAGCTACACAGTTACAGAATTCGTGACAATTTAAAAAAAATAATAATCTGGATTGCCTTTCACCTTTTCACACTTACATGTATAAAAGAGCAGGACCCCACTGGTGGGCTGCTTCTGCATTGTCACTGTGGTGGATGGATGAGAAATCATGGCACGTGTGGGTTGGCAGTGGAACCGCCTGATTCTGCAGAAGTTTGTCTTTTATCTCACAGCAACAACTGGAATCTTAACATGATGGATAATAATGTAAAGAGCGAAAACATCTCCACGGTTTTCCCTTTTCCGCACATTTCAAAATACAGAAATTCAGATAGTTTGTCCAGTATAAGCTTATTTTACATTAACTGTCACTGTAAACTGATGACACCTCTTCAACCCACAATGCGCCACAGGGTTCATGTACATGGGGATGACAAATTTCACTGACGTACACATTCATTCCATAAACAAGCGCACAATTGGTGCCTCTTCAAAACAGCCTGCATCAGAGAAATCAACTTGAGGTAGTTTATGTCACTGTTGAGCGTCACAGGAAGTTGCAGTTAAGCCGCATGTATAAAAGCCAGGCAGGAAGCTTCCTCTCTTCAGTGAGCCCACGCGATAAACAGCTGCGCAAACACAGCAGTCTTCGTGGTAACTGATCAGAGCAAGGAACACACTGAATGAGCAGCGTGCCTGAGTAGGAACTTGAGCTTATACATGTACTACACGTTGCCCAAGCAACATTGGATGTGCTGAAGGCCGAAGAACATTTTTCACTGGGAAGACTTGGATTTGATTTGTTATCGTGAAAGGAGTCTAACTAATTGAGCGGAATATATTTTCTGGAGGGACATTTTTCATCCAAGAATTGAAAAAGGTGAGAATATGCTTTCCCCCCTTTTGTTCCAGGACTTCACTTTCACAACGAGGAAATTATGCTTAAATTTCCTTTGAATTTTTGTCACTGAGTGATGATCATGCACTGCAAAGAAATGGAGTGGTTAGTTACGGTGTTTTAGTTTGAAATATGTTCCTGCCTTGCTGCTACCGCAGAAGTAAAATCTCATCTCACTTTGCATTTGAGAAACTGACCATAGTTCTCACATAAGTATTGCATTGGAAATTTAACACAGGATATCATACCTCTTGTTGTGGTTAGGCGCCTTCCTGTATTCTGGTTTTGTTGCCCGGATTCAGATGTCCTAAAAAAATATCCTGCACCTCTAAGTAGCTTTACAGATACCACAATGCCAATGCATGAACTACATTTGCAGTTCAATTATGAATTTGTGCTACTAAAGGCGATTTCATAATAACACTATATTTTTCCCCCCCTAGCAGCAGTAGACATTTCAAATTAGCAAGAAAACCACAGACAATGGGGACCTGCCTCACCAGATGCCAATCCAACCTGACAGTCTTTGAAAACCCAGATGAGTCAATGGGTAGGTTTAATCCCAGGACAGAAATATGTGTGTGTATGTGTGTGTATGTATGTATGTATATATATATATATATATATATATATATATATGTATGTATGTATAATTAGCCAAAGGCAAGATTAAAATCAAATATCTCTTCCTTTCTATCTGTGCAGAGAGCCCAGAAACCGTGATTGTGTCTCTTGTTGATTACCCATCATTTGGAGAAACACAACTGACCATGTGCATTGGGGAAAGACTGACCATGACATCAGAGTATGTATTACTGCTCTTAATGTTTCAGTTTTAATGTTCAGCTACAATTAGTGATGAGTGTCATTTATTTATTTCTGTATTTATTTTAACTCACAGTGACGGGGACTTCATAATGGTGAGATCCACAACGACAGGCCGGGAGAGCTACGTCCCTATCGAGTACACGGCCAGAGTTACTGACAGGTACAGACACAAGGACCGTGTTAGCAGATTTGTCACATTTTTCTGTGCGTGACAAAAGTCGGAGGAGTTGAAATGAAAGGGGAGGCGGGGAGTTCCCTGAGAGGTGGGAGGGGTCCCTGTGTAGGTGAACTTTTACCTCAGTGGAGACAAATGTTTGGAACAGAGCTTTTCTTTTTCGGTGACATGATCAGCTCCTCCCTCCTGCAGTTTCAGTCCTCCTCCAGTGGTGAATGTGCTCTGATGTTGTTCCACTGGATTTTTCCTAACAGTAAAATATGACATTGTCCTCTCATCTTACTGTTCTGAATGTGCATTTTTTAAATTATTATTATGCAGGTGGCTGTTCAAAGGCATCAGCAGGTACAAAGCAGTGGAGCTGCTCATGCGTCCTAATAACCAGAATGGAGCCTTCTTGATTCGAGAGTCAGAGACAAGCAGAGGTTAGAGGTTTTTATTGTTTTTTGTTTTTTATTCCCCCTTTGTTAATTGTTAGATTTATCATTACCATTCAGTCCGAGGCCAACGTCATGCTAGGAACCCTGAAATTTCTTCATTTGAAGTTGCATTTCCCCTTAGCCTAGCTTTGCTGGGGAGGAGTATTTCCTACCCAGTTATTTTCATTTTCATTTCTTCTGTACTTCTAAAAGTGGTGATGGCTTGTTACACTTATTAAGTATGTATAAAGGATTGTTATTGTTCATGTATATGAATTTATTTATTTATGGAGTATTCATCATCAGACATTGAATCCAGTATAATAATTTCCTTAAGCAAAATCGCCCTTAAACTGCTATTTCTATTTCTACTGAAGGCACAGCTATTTACAGACTATACTGTAAAGCTCAGTAGAAATATTTAGTTTGCTTCAGAAACAACTGGAACTATGGTTAACAACTAAGACTGGCATATTTTATTAATTCCTGCATCTGTGTGTTATTTCTTTATTTAGATTCCTACTCGCTATCTATCCTGAGGAGAACCAGCTCTTCGCACCAGGACTGTGTGAAGCACTACCGCATTTCTACCCTCCCGAATGGATGGGTCTACATATCTCCAAGCCTGACTTTCTCCACCCTGCATTGCATGGTGGAACACTATTCAGGTTCGTATTAATGTTGAGACTATTTTGCTTTAACACTAAAGCCCTTGAAAAGATCGATGCTAAAATGTTGCCTTCTTTTGCAGAGACCGCAGATGGATTGTGCTGTCGGCTGGCAATGCCTTGCTTCATCCAGGGTTTAGACAATGCTGAAGAGGCCCGGCCTATTCCAATAACGACCAGGAGGCCCACCATCAAATGGAAGGAAATCAGCAGGTGTGGCTCGCTCTAGATTTACTTGTACTGATGTCTTCCATAAGATGTCACTCTGTGACTCATTTTTCAGCGCTGTCTTTCCTAGATTAGCATCAAGATCTGCCTTTTCCGTTTATGTTGACAGTCTGTTAGAAAGATAATGATTCAGCACTGCAGTAATGTACTGAATAAACTGGTGTGAAGAGTGTGTAAACAACACCGGCAGACATGCCAACAGATAGGCCTGTGGTTACAGTGGGTACGTGCCAGTTGTGAATGTGTGGAGCCTGCAAATGTAGAGCAGGATGTGCAGGTTGAAACGGCAGTCTCCAACGGATTCAGTTACCACATCACTTTCCTCACTGAAGTCTCAAATTCTTCTTTGTCCCCTCCAGATCGGTGATCTTAAAGAGGAAGAGGACAGTGTCAGACCACTCTCTGGTGAGCGAGGGGCTCAGGGAGGCTATTTACTCCTACCTCCAAATGACCGAGGCCGGCGAAAACAGCTGCTGGGACACTTGAGGAAAGACTGCAGAGTGAGACTCTGTAATTCATCGGCTGCGGCTTGGGGATCCCACTGGAAGAGGCCGTCTACACGCCCAAGTGCAGTCTTTAGAGACTGCCCTGGAATAGCGAGAGGGCTGAGACACTACGCTGTGTGGAGATATGCAGTACTGCAAACTATATGAGCTGGAGGACTGCTTTTGTGGATGTGTGTCCAAAGAGGCATACAGAGGAGCTTTGAGAAATGTGTTCTCATTTGGCTCCGAAACATTGAATGTATCTTTTAATTTATAAACTAATGTGTACTTGCAGGTTGAATGTCATATTATGTGTTAATATTATTGGAATATGATTGTTATCATGGTTGTGTCATTGGAATCCAATAAAAATATATAATTTATGTAACACATGTGCAGATTCTGTGAAATAACCAAACAACTTCGAGGGGAACATGCTAAAGTCCATTTGCTATGCTATTCCATAAAAAAAAAAGAAAAACATGCTCTTGTACTGACACATGCATAGCCACACACGTATAGTACACTCATAGAGACATGTAGCCACAGCTTTAAAAGTGCAAAGACATCCGTGTTAGACTGCAGAGGCAAAGCAAGAGAAACACTTTCTCTGGGTGCCGAAGTGGATCACTGAATTCACGATACACTTGCTATCAGCACACAATATCCTCAACACTTTTCCATTCGTTTTGCAGTTTTCGAGTTTTGAAAACAAGCTGCACAAACCGATGAATGACTTATGTTTTTTTAGTCGTGCTGGTTACCATTGCCGCAAAAACACGAAACTACTGTGAAACGAATACTTGTACCGAGCTTGCACTGCAACAACTCATCTTTTAAGTACGTACGTTTAAGATTAATTAACGTAAGTTCAAGGTAGTTCAAGTGTCCGTAGAATTCAGCCGCCGCCAATAACGCCTACGCTTGTGTGCAATATATAAAAAATATAAGAACGCAAAAATAATTAATGGCAGGCCTGAATTTCTTTTTAATTATTATTTTTTAATTTGTTTATATATCGCGGTATATATGTATAAGAACGTAATTACCAAACGCACAAGCTCGTAGAGTCTGCTTCTCTGCCAGCAGATGCCGCTTAATTACCTCAAATAATTCATCAAAGCCTTTCACTTCCTGCCCAAACAGTTCAGTTCAGGAAGAAGAAATAATGGCGACGCTTCTGGGGTGCGAGTCCCCTTGTACGAGAGGAAAACGAAGAAACTACAGTAGCAATATCATCACGAAGTTCACGGCCACTAAAATCACCGGCCAGGGCTTCAGTCGAGGAACACAGGTGGGAGAAACGACATTTGTTTTGACTGTTAAACCACTCGAAAGTTGATCGACTGAGACCAGGGACTTGCGCTTGGAATCGAGCCTGAAAGGAAGACGTTGTCCGAGAGACCTAGCTGGAGCTGTAGTCGCTCCTGTCAGCTCGGGCTTGACTAACAGGCTAAACATAACGGGGTGTGATTTTTCTTTGGCAATTTTAAACTATGATACAACCTATTGCCAGGAAACATGTTTTTGCTCGCTGACAATCCAAATGACGCTGTCACTGCTACAAGTGTATGAGAAAAGCTCCGTTGAAGTGGCTCTTTTGTTGTTAGCTTTACATTAGCTTAGCATTGGAGGCCAGGTTTTGTACGATATAAAACATTTTAAAGTCGGTTGTCTTCGGACTGTTCTTATGGCCGTTGACTATAATAATGTAAATATTTCTACAGCGCCCCTCACTTTATTTTCTAAATACTGTAATCTTGGTATAAACGACAGTAAGATTTGCTAATGGTAGTGAAGGAGCTAGCGACAGCTAACTAGCTAAGCCAGCAGAATAGCTCAGGTGATTACGTAACAGCACTAACCACAATAACTATCGTTTCCTTAAATGGGTACGCCACAACAGCTGTTAAGGTATGTTAACGTTCGCAGGTTTATTTTTGTGCCATTTACACGATATTTCTAAGTGTGAAGGGTTGGTTTTTGATTTAATGCTAGCGACAGCTTACGCCAACTGTTTAGATTTTCACGTATCTTCGTGCATACGAATGTCGCAGCTCTCCGGGTGTTTCCACACGTTCAACTCATGCATATCTATTATGATATTGCCCGTTTCATCCTAAAAAAAGCCGTCAAATTGTAAAGCCGATTAAACCCATTAACACCTTTTTTGTTTTCAATGCATATGTTAGTGGCGTGACTGTCACATTTCCAGCTAGCGTACTGCGTAATGACGTTTACAAAGAAGCTTTGTTCTTAAGTAGAGGTTCTAATAACGCAAGGTATTTCCAGCGTTATCTGTTAACGCCCCCGATAACCCTGAACACGTCGACTTTAAACAAGTTTTCTTAGGCCGTCCAGGGAATGTTATGAATTGCTGTAATTTGGGAAAACACAGGAGTCCTGCCAGTTCTGCTGACACATGAACAGATTTTAAGGAGGGTATGTCATGTGCTGTGGTTTGAGCCTTCAGTTGTCAGAGCAGTCCACTTGGTGTTTTAGGTTGAACTGCCTCTGAGACATGAATTAAAGCTAATTATTTGATCATTCTTCAGCTTTTTGCCCAATTTCAGCAAAGTTGGTGGAGCATGGCCAAAACAATTACCCATTAAATTTTGTTACAGATCATTTTGTTTAAAATTGCCTGAAAGGTTCTTAGGCCTTGATTGATTACTCTCTGAGTTTTTTTTTTTTTTTTTTCCATCATCTTTAATATAAAAAAAGGGGGCAATATTAAGAATTGGTCAAATCATTTCATGTGAAAGTGACAGTAGGAAGACTGGGCTTGTTTGCTGTTTTCACAACCAGTACCTGCCCAGAGTAAACAGAGTTAAGATATCACACATTGTAATAAAGTCAGTTTGTCATGCATAAATATGCTTTTTTTTTTTATCTCAACTTTTTATTTCATTCTTTCTCAGTGAGACGTTTTCTGGTAACAACATTTAAAAACATGCATATTTACATTTTCTTTCGCATATTTTTAACTTGGTCAATAATGTTTTTGTGTAGATGTTCTTTTCTTCCAGGAAGTTTATATGTCACAATAAATATGTGTTTCCTGTGATCAAGGGAGGCAATGACTCTGATCTTAAGGTCTCTATGACTTTAGATTTCATAAGGTTTAAATAGAAACTCTGTTGGGGCATGTTAGCTTTTGTAGTCTATGGTATGATCAAAGGTGTGGCTTTTTTAGTTTCATTTAAAAGAAGGCTTACTACCTTGCTGTACTCATAAAATGTTTCTTTCTTTGAAAGTTGCAAACCTATTGGAATGAGAATTTTATTATTTATTTGACTGACAACACACATATTTTATGAGTATGTGTTATAGTCAATGTCACGCTGCTTTTATGTTTATTAACGATGTAATTTTATTTAAAGGTCTAAAAGAAAATTGTATATTTTTACTATGTATAGCTGATTTCACAAAAACGTCATACAGTTTAGAATAAAGTATGAGAAGACCTTCTCACATAGCGGACAGTAAATGTCAGACTGATTTTTCACTACTGAAAGTACTATGTAGTATTGTGGTTTCTGAGCAGAATGTGCAGGACAGCATATACTTGTGGTGAATTCTCAAAACAATTACCTGTGCTATTCACAGATTGACTTAATCAAACATTACAGACTTGAAACTAGGGAGCTGGTGGGATAAAGTCTGTTTAGTGCTAATTGGATTGATTCTGACATTTGCAGTCTCATATACTGCTCCTCTAAGTAGTATCTAGTTCAGGACTGCAGTGCATGTTTGAAAAGGGCTCATGTTGCCTCTTTATGTGTTGTAGCTCCCAGGAGGCCTGCTTCAGGAGAGAGATAAACGTGCCAAGTGGAATGGCATCCCTACTCTGCTGCAGAAGCTCTATGAGAGCAGCCATCCCAACAGTGACCTCTCCCATGCCCACACCTTTCTTAAGGTATCCACATAGCACTAGTCCATCAAAGGAGGCAGTGAAATGACTGGTTTTAGCTTCTTTTTTTTCTTTTTTTTGCTTAGTGTTTTACTTTGAAAACTGGTGGGGAAAATAGTAATGTGACCACTGTTTTTTTGGCAGTTATTATTATCCCAGCTGTCTGTGGAGGCCATGTCCTTTGTCACAGAGGACAGGAAGACCGCTCAGGAATCCACCTTCCCCAACACGTACACTTTTGACCTCTTTGGTGGAGTTGATGTAAGTCTTACATTCTTGTGGTGTTATTGGACTGAAGCTGTTATTTCTGAAGAATAAACTCTCATGTATAGCTCAACTCCTCCTGAGATACTGGAGAAATAAAATGGTTTTCTCATTTGTCTGTGTTCATAAAGCTTCTAGTGGAAATCCTGATGAGACCTACACTAACTATGCAGAAGAAGAAACCTAAAAGTAAGTAGGACTGCCATAACATCTGTCCGCATTTCTGCGTTTTAGTTCTTAGTTTTTTTCCTATAATCCTGAAACAGTCAGATTAATATTTGTGCTTCTGTTACAACAGTGAATGATGACCTGGTCAAAGACTGCCTTAGTGTTCTGTACAACTGTTGCATATGTGTAAGTACCATGTTACATATTTTTCATATAAAATATGCCGCACATATCATATTTTCCCTTCCAGTTGTTTGCCTTGATGCAGAATCATTTTTGCATAATTTAATGACCGTGTAAAATTCCTTGTTTAAATTCATAGACGGAGGGCGTCACAAAGAGTCTGGCTGCTAGGGATGACTTTGTTCTGTTTCTCTTCACCTTGATGACAAACAAGAAGACCTTTCTGCAGACTGCTACTCTTATTGAAGATATTCTTGGAGTAAAAAAGGTGTGTCAAAGTAAAGAGTTCTACTTGGATTAAGTGACAGTAGGGGGTAAATGTATTTATGGATCTCTTGACTTCACTTTAATGCATAGTTACTCAACTATTTAAAAAGGATTTTAAGCAATGGATTATAATCATGTGTTAGCCATGCGACAGACTGGCGACCAGTACAGGGTGGACTCTGGCAAAAACTCCAGTTACTTAATTATCCATAACTAAGCCAACTATCTGTCAGAGCACTGTGGAGATTATAAAATGCGACTGATTTAATTTTATTCTGTGTGCTCCTGATGGTTTAGACATCTCTCTCACTTCACTTAGCAGCTTTCCTTAATCTTTTTACTAATTATGACAGATAAACCTTTGGTCCATGAAAATGTACAAGTCACAGTTAGCCTAGTTAGTATGTATTATTCTGATCATTTGTCAGTTTTGTAAATACAAAAGAAGTAAATATTTTCAGGTCTTACGCGTAAACTGGCATGTAGCATTTATACATATATCTGCTGGGTCAAATCAAATTTAGTCGGGGTCTGTCTCAAAAGTTACTTTTGAAAGTGTTGCAATGTCTGCATTCTGTTCACATTTGATGTTTTACATCTGGTCACACCTTTCAGGAGATGATCCAGTTAGAGGGCATCCCTAACCTGTCGGGTCTGGTCCAAAGCTTTGACCAGCAACAGCTAGCCAACTTCTGTCGCATCCTTTCTGTCACAATCTCAGAACCTGATGTGGGAAATGATGACAAGCACACCCTGTTGGCCAAAAATGCACAGCAAAAACGCAATGCAAGTCCTTCACGTGCAGAGGTCAACCAGGGTAGGTTGTCTTCAGAGTTCAAAGATTTATTGGCTGTGTCATTTATTTTGTACAATAGCAAGAGTGCATTTGACTGCGTTTGTTTACCCTGTTTCTGACACTTGTAACAAGAAATGTCATTAAACTGAACTAACAGGCCTTTTTTTTTTCCAACAGTAACCCTGCTGAGCATCCCAGGATTCATTGAGCGGCTTTGTAAATTGGCCACTAGAAAGGTATCTGAAGCCACAGGTGCTAACTTCCTGCAGGAGCTGGAGGACTGGTACACATGGCTGGATAATGCTCTGGTACTGGATGCTCTCATGCAGATGGCCACTGAGGAACCTGAGCAAAGCAGTACAGGTGAGAAAAAAGGCATTTATGATACTGCTAACTCATGGTTGCATTCCCGTGAACTTTTAATAATACATTTGGACATGTTTTTTTTTGTTTTTCTGTTGTTTTTTTTCTCTCCTCACCTACAGAGTCGTCAGATGAGAGTTCTCTGGCTACCAGCCCTCTGAGACATCGACTGCCCCAGTCCATGAAGATTGTCCATGAGATTATGTATAAAGTAGAAGTACTGTATGTGCTCTGTGTTCTTCTGATGGGCCGTCAAAGGAATCAGGTACTCTTCCCCACCATTAGAGCTGAGCTTGAATTTTTTGTCTGAACAGAGTTAAATTGTTTTTTCCCCCCCCGTAACTCCTCTCAGGTTCACAAGATGCTGGCTGAGTTTCGTCTCATCCCAGGGCTCAACAACCTGTTCGACAAGCTCATCTGGAGGAAATATACAGTTTCGAATCACGTTGTGCATGGCCAGAATGAGAACTGTGACTGTAGTCCAGTATGAAATTTCAATTCAGTAGTCCTAAACTCATCATTACAATTACATATCACTTTTTAAAATATGGAGGGTGAACACTCTTTATTCCTGTCACACAGGAGATATCCTTCAAAATCCAATTCTTGCGATTACTTCAGAGTTTCAGTGATCATCACGAGTAAGCAGCGTTTTTTTTATTTTTTTACTTTTAACCTTAAATGAAATATCAAATGTTGATTTACCTTTTCAATATGTTCCCTATCTTTCAGGAACAAGTACCTCCTTCTAAATAGCCAGGAGTTGAATGAACTGAGTGCCATTTCCATGAAGGCTAATATCCCAGAGGTGGAAGCTCTTGTCAATACAGATAGAAGCCTCGTGTGTGATGGGAAGAAGGGCCTCCTCACACGTCTCCTGACTGTCATGAAGAGGGAGCCTCCAGACTCGTCTTTCAGGTAAGTGTCATGTAGGCCAAAGACGGAGATAATGCAGATTATATAGTCAGCCATCTCTTTAAAAGTCTGACATGCACATATTGGAGAATCAGAGATTGTGCCATTTAAATGACTGCTCGGGGTTTCTCTGTGTAGTTTGCTTTAGCTGATTGTTTCTCTTGGGTGTTTATATATAGATTCTGGCAGGCAAGGGCAGTGGAAAGTTTCCTCAGAGGTGCCACATCCTATGCAGACCAAATGTTCCTTCTGAAGAGGGGCCTACTAGAAGTAAGATAAATGTTACCACCCATGTACAGAGATCTTTCTTCTTCTTTAGTGAATCGGTGTTCACTTTCCATTTTCATTCCTCGACAGCACATCCTGTTCTGCATCATAGACAGTGGTTGTACATCTCGCGATGTCCTTCAGAGTTACTTCGATCTGCTTGGTGAGCTCATGAAGTTCAACATTGATGCTTTCAAGAGATTCAACAAATATGTCAACACTCCAGAAAAGGTATGATGATAGATCCTAGTATTTATTAAGAATATATATACTGGCTGAAAAAGATCTTACTGCATTGTTGCTAATGGTTTTTTCTTTTCTTTTTTAGTTTCAGATGTTTTTAACACAGATCAACAGCTCCCTCGTGGATTCAAACATGCTAGTACGCTGTATCGTTCTTTCATTGGACCGCTTTGAGAGCCAGACTGAAGATGTCAAAGGTAAATGGAAATTTGATGGTTGTAAACTGGTGTTTATAGAATATTTAAGGCAGAACTTAATATGAGCATTTTCTTTTATTTATTTTTTCTTTTTGTTTTGTTTTTTATCTTTGGGACTTTAATGTGCTTAAAGAATACATAAAATTAATGATTGCTGACAAAATCTAAAAGAAAGCAAAGAGTTTGAAGTGGAATTGATAGCTGATGAAACAATGTGCGCCAGAAGTGAGAGTACATTGATACATTTATTTGATTTATTACGTTGTTTTTTTTCCCTCCACTTTACAAACATGTTTTGTGTTCTTTGTTGTTTCCCAGTGGTGGAGGTACTTTCTGAGTGCTGCTTGCTATCGTACATGGCCAGAGTTGAGAACAGGCTGTCGTTCCTTTTCCGACTGGTCAACATCATCAATGTACAGACACTCACACAGGTCTGGGTTCATTTACACCTTGCCACATGTTTTCATAGAAGATCATGGTGATTATTTAGCAAAAAAGTCTGTTTAAAAGTAAACTGTAAGTCAGTTCAGAGACATTTGGCATTTAACATTTTTTAATTATAACTGAGGTCTGTTTCTCTACAGGAGAATGTCAGCTGTTTAAACACCAGTTTGGTGATTTTGATGTTGGCCAGAAGAAAGGCTAAACTGCCCTTCTACCTCAACGCCCTTCGTGAGAAGGAGTATGCTGAGAAGTACCCGGGCTGCCTGCTTAACAACTTTCACAACCTACTGCGATTCTGGCAGCGCCACTACCTCAATAAGGACAAAGACAGCACTTGTCTGGAGAATGTGAGTAGCTGAACGTACAAACACTCAACCAGGTCCAACATCACAGGAAGCAATGACCTCTTCACTTATATTAAGTGGCATTTGTGTTACACCTTCAAAACATTCCACAGTAGAAACGTTTGCAAGCACAGTGATAAAACCAAGACTTTGATTGCTGTGCTGCAGCACTTGTAAATTGTAGAGGCGCATAGAAGTTCTTTCAGATTAGATATTGTCTTTCATTTTTGTGAAGAACTTCTGTAAGTCAGGGACTTTCCATACAAGAACTGAAATACCCACGCCACACCACCACAACTAAAAACCTGCCCTTCTAAAAAATAGTTTCTTTCTGCTGAATGTTTAAGTGCCACATATCATCTGCAGCAGTAGCAACTACCAGTCAGGAATCCCTGTTAAATCCACCTGCCCATCAGGGGTTAAATAAAACTAGAGTAAAAGAAGAAAATGTATGTGCTCTTTGTGTTCTCCACTCAAACTGTGATTAATTAATTGGAGGTAAACAAATATAAAATTCTTTTTATATTATTTAATATGAAAAAAATACACATGCTGGGACTAAGTTATACCAAAACCGAAGTGTTTACTTTTGCTGTAGCGTTGTCTCAGAAGAGGGCTTTTTCCCCCTTTAATTTTCACATGGCTGTTTAAACATTGATTATGTAAGTAGATCTAAAATATTTGACTGCCCTATGAAATTATCAACTCTATGAGCAACATTTACTCATTAGTGGGACTTAATGCTGAAGATGGTGCAACAGATTTTGCTTTGATGGGAGGGAGATGGAGGGCTCAGCTCCTTTCACAAGCAACAATGTGACTAACAGATGTTTGGAAATAACTTTACAAAATAGCAAACTGGTCATTGAGCTCAAAGTAAAACAATCTAAAAGTTCTATCACAGGAATTCTGTAAAACCCAGACTTCTTACTGTTTTCTGAAGCCATTTTCTTTCATTTGTAAAAGAACATGTAAAGATGTTTCTTAATGTCCCACTCACTGTCAGCATAACAGTTTTACAAGGTGATGTCAATGTGTTTGTTTTGCTTGCTCTGCTGCCACCAAGTGGCAGATGTCTCCAACTTGGCTGCTACAATTTTCCATTAGATTTGCACTGTCCAACCTAATTACACTGTTGACTGCCACAGGTTAATGACTTTGACACATACCAACTTACTGTAGTCTTCAGTACCCATCAAATTTAAACACTATAAACGTATAGGGTACACAGACACTGCTTAACACAAGAAGTGCTTCCTGTGGGAAATACTTCTATAAATGGGGTCAGAGATTTTAGTTGGCATTTGATGCTTTGCCATTGGTTTAATTTGGAAGGGAAACATTTAATTAGTGGTGGACAGTTTGATCAGGTCATGTAGTGACAGAGTAAAGGATATTAGCGCATAAGCCCTCATTACAGAGATGTATGCACTTTTTGTAATTCTTTGGTGTAGAGAGATGGGTTTTTTGGGGGGGGGGGCAGAGCTTATTATGAAAGAACTAATTTCATAAGTTCAAAATGATTTAATGCTTGCATCAGGAGAATAGTGCCGATCCAAACGTTTGACCCTACAACAAGGTGATTTTTGAAGCTCTGCGGTGTTGTGTAGGGTGTTTTGCATTTTCAGTGGTTTCATGTTTAAACGATGCCAATTATGATTTGTGGTGTTAGTCACCAGATCTCAGCATCATTGATTACCTTTATTTCTATTTTTGAATCTCTTTGAATCTCAGTTATCAAAACACAAAATTAGGGAAAACTTTTAGCCTATATAAACAAGTCTTAAGTCTGTTCTCGTGGCAATTAGTGGCATTATAACAAGACTATTATTTATTTATTTTTAAGTATTATTATTTTTGAACACTCATCTGTAAGTGTTAACATTGATCCAAGAGACATCTAGCTAACCTATTCTGATTTAACCTATTTCTCACTACAGCCTGTACTTACCTATAGTTATAGAATATTCACAACATACTTCATACCGTGTACATTATAACACACCATAATAGACCCATTTCTGTAATATACTTACATATCTATATTATTGCTAATATATATTGTAATATATCTATATCACTAAAGCACTTCTGGATGGATGCAAACTGCATTTCGTTGCCCTGTACCTGTGCATGTGCAATGACAATAAAGTTGAATTCTATTCTATTCTATTCTATTCTATTTATCTGTTCATACAAACCAGTAAAAGTCCTTTTACTGGTTTTTACTCTTTTTATGTAAAAGGCTACTTGAATAACTAATTATAACTATTATTATAGCTATAGCTGGGATACCTTTTAGCTGTGGGGTTTTGTTTGTTTTTTTTTTGTTCTTATTCATCTTGGTTTTCCCTTTTTCAGAGCTCCTGTATCCCATTCAGCTACTGGAAGGAGACTGTATCAGTGCTGCTGGGTTCAGACAGGACTTCTCTGTGTGCCATAGCGAGCTACATCGATGAACCATTCATGGATCTGGACAGAGATCTGCTGGAAGATTGACCTCCAGTGTGTGCACTTAGTGCACTGGGGATGGGATGGGGCAGATGGCCACATGGAGCATGGACACCTAAAGCTGGCAATGACCCCGCTGAGCTGAGCCGTCCGGCTGCTTAGGAACTGTGTTCTGGATGTAAAAACTCACCTGTTTGCTGTCTACACCTTCGCATGGAGGCTGTCATCACAGATTTCAGCAAATAGGAGTTTTCCTGGCCATCGTCTTCTCACTGAGTTAAATCCGCTTTTCAAGAGAAAGAAGAGGAAAACCTGTATGCCCACCCCAGATTGGCCACATGGTATAACAGACAATTAAACAACCTTCAAAAAATGACATCTGCATTGGTTGTTTGCTTTAGGTGAAATTTAAAATAAAACTTTTTATATAACCTAGAAAGTTCTATGATAAATATGTATGATTCAACAAGTTATGTTAGGAAAAAAATGGACTTGGTTTGGAAATTACCGCAGCTTGAACTTTCACGTGCAGGTTAGTGGTGTGTCACAGGGCTGCCAGGAGTCACCAGCCTCACTCTCGCACTAACTTCATGCTCTCTGTTGACTCCATGTCACTCCACTGTCTGAGCTTGGAGGAAAATGGCTTTTTACTTTCCCCCCCTTCTCCCCCCCTTATGAGTCCTCTAAAAAGAGAATTTTCAATGAACCCGTCTGTCTATTTTATTAGGTGGCTATTGTTCATTGGTGCTTTCTGGCTCCACTCAGCACATTTAGGTAGCTTGAGGGTGTGCTGGCATTTTCCACATATCACATGGGGTACCTCTCATCTAAAAACCACCCTTCAGTTATGGCTTCAGAAGCCCCACCCAGGGACTCATTAATATTATTATTATTTTTCTTGACTTATATTTTGTGTTGTTAAAACGGTGGCTTTTAGCTCTGGATAAATTGTAGAATAAAATATTGCACATTTGTTTTTATTGTTTATATTTTAACCCATTTGTTAAAAAAAATCTTCATTATGTAACAGAAGCTTTTGTGAGAAAATGCTTTGGGAAGAGAATAAACTATGCAGGTGTAAGTGTTAAAATAAGAGTTTTTGTTCACCCCATACCCAAAGTTTGCTTTATGCGAATTAGCTTTCAACCCAACATCAGCATTTGATTGGAAATCCTCCACTTTCTCTGGTATCTGGCATTTCCTGAAACCTTCAAGCTGAGAATGACAATCTTCTTGGTGGCTCCTTCTGCATAGCTCAGCTTTAATTTAAACGATGAGCGTGGCTGTGTTAAAGTTGTCCACAGCCTGAATGTGCTCCTGTTTTGTTGAAATGGAAGATGCAGAGCTAAAAAGATTTGGATGTGTCCAGTCAAACAAGTACAAATGAATCAGCTACCTCATGTTTTATCCCAACGCCGTACAGATCAAACCACTCCTAATCACAAGTGTACAGATTTAATCCCAGCACGTTGTGTTCACGTGAATGTATGAGGGCATTTCCGACACCACGAGTTGTGCTT
Source organism: Copadichromis virginalis (assembly GCF_057382275.1). Classification (NCBI taxonomy): domain Eukaryota; kingdom Metazoa; phylum Chordata; class Actinopteri; order Cichliformes; family Cichlidae; genus Copadichromis; species Copadichromis virginalis. Next base: position 11,427,773 of record NC_140622.1, on the reverse strand, counting down.
TTTTTGCCTTGAGATGCAAGTGAACATGTCAATTTTTTTTTTTTTTTTTTTTTGAAGCCTTCTATTTGCTTTAAAGCTTCTTAAGGTTCTCCTATTTTTTAGCTTTTAGCATGTCTTAAAACTCTTGACTGGTGTGCGCAAACTTTAAATGACTTCATCTTCTGTGCTTTGCAGTGAAAGTAACGCAAGTACCCGTAAGTGCTTCTTTTTCGAGTTCTCCATTTCTTTGTTGGATGCCCAAGAATATTTACAACGGTGTTCTTCAGGACAGATTGTTTATTACGCTGTTATCGCTTCAGCCGTTGGTGGTAGAAGTCGGACGAAGCTGTTGGTATGAAAGCATGAATGGTGTGAGCTCTTTGGAATACCTGTATAAACATTTTCTTCACCCTAGTTTCCGTAGCTTTGTGATGAGTTTCTGAGAGTGACCCTTCTGTATGATGCACAAGAGAACTGGTTCTCTATAGTAATGCTGTATGTGGTGTGATCCACCCAGTAGGCCTTAGTTTTCATTCATTAGTTTGTACAGAAAAAAATGGTGAAATGTTATCCTCTTTGGCCAAAAACATGCTGCATAATATAACACACTATTTGACTTATTTTAGACCCCTGACTTTGACTTTAACTGTACATTTTATGTAATGTTTAGCATGAGGGGGACGGTCATAAAAAGCCCTAAACACACTTTTACAACTGATTATATGGTGCTTTTTTTTTGGGGTGGGAGGGAGTGAAGGAAGATGATTGTATCTCACTAGGATTGACGGCATCTATGGGGTTTGCGACAAACGGCATTTCAAAGATGCTGACAGTGAGTAATGTCGTGTACAATCTGTCGTAAAACGGCTTTAGGAAATTATACATCTATTTTTCATCTTTATGGTTAATCTCTGACTAACCCTGTTCAACTCACAAAATCTGTTCCACATTCTAATAAACACTTCGGTGACAAACTTGCCCTCATGCTCCTGCTCTAATGCTGGTATTCAAGTTTAATTTCCTTATTTAACAGCTGTTTGTCAAATTAATCATATAATAAATTCTTCTTTAGACTGTCTTTGTTGAATCGCATCTCTCTATCACATTGACACACACACACACACACACACGACACGTTTAAAGGTTTAAAAGTCTTTATTTGGAGGGTGCGCCATCACAGTTGGTGCACAGCTGTTGCAGCTGGCTGACTGTCGTAGGTTTGAGGGCAGCTTTCTTCCATCACTCGGCCAGCTGAAAAGCACGAGACAGTGATGTTTGTTAGCAACAACATACACAGTGTCAGAGTTACTCATAACCGTGCTACAGATCACATGAGAGGGCTAAAGTGAGTTCATCTTTAACAGAGGATTACATCTAGTCTCTTCTAAAATTAGTCCATGCTACGGAGCCCGCTGGCTAATTTTAAAATATTCTTCCAAAGGTCATACAATTCCATTCTGCAGTGAGCTGTAACAAGAAATGCATTGTGGGTTGTTTACCGACCTTGGTGCCTTGATCCCGGGTGCGGGTACGCAGCTTGTTGACCTGCGATTCAGCCATATCGGCCCTCTCCTCTGCATCGTCAAGCTCATGCTGGAGTTTCCTGTACTTGGACATGTTGGTGTTCACCTGATCTTCCTGCGTAAAAGAAAACCAAGAAAAATATTCAATTTACACCAAACTAAAAGATCTTTGAGTATTCTATTGATATTTTCAGTCTGGTGGCGCACAGAAAAGCTCAGAAATTTGTAGTTTAAACAACATCACTTAGAATCATCGCTTCGATTACAGCTTTCATTTACTGTCAAACAGAAAACTCACCGCTTCTTCGGCCTGTCTCTTGTAACTCTTTACTTTGGCTTGCAGCTTGTCGATGAGGTCTTGCAGGCGGACCAGATTCTTCTTGTCCTCCTCGGCCTGCAGAGAAACAGAGGTAGGTCTTACATCTTATTTGCACACCTCTGCATGCTCCGTGTGCACACGCAGTGAGTTACCTGGTAGGAGAGCTCTTTGATTCTCCTTTCATACTTGCGCACTCCCTTCTGATACTCTTGGCTCTTCTTTTGCTCAGACTCAAATTCGTTCTCCAGTTCTTTGACCTACCATTGCAATAAGCAAATGACTAAAACTCACTCCAAAGTAAAGCACGTGGACGAGAGACTATGTAAATATGCAGTTGACTGATGTGATTTCCTACTCTGGCCTCCAGCTTCTGAACTTGCTTCTTTCCACCCTTGAGGGCAATCTGCTCAGCCTCGTTCAGACGCATCTGCAGGTCCTTTATGGTCTGCTCCATGTTCTTCTTCATCCTCTCCAGATGCGCACTTGTGTCCTGCTCCTTCTTCAGCTCCTCTGCCATCATGGCCGCCTACAAATGCAGAAAATCTCTGTTAAATCGGCAAATAATCTAACTTAATTGCAACCAGTCCTATGCCACAGATGTATACAGTTGTATTTGGTATTTTGGTTACTGGGGCACTTACATCAGTGATTGCCTTTTTGGCTTTTTCTTCTGCATTACGGCACTCCTGTACGGCATCATCCACCTCATTCGACAGCACGGACAGATCGCCCTCCAGCTTCTTCTTCTGGTTGATCAGCCCAGTGTTCTGAAACGGAAAACTCCTTCCAACATTTAAAGTACAAGACTATAACTAGTGCTATCTTAAAAAACATCTAATATTTTCTTCCAACCTGAGAGTGCAGCAGGTTGACTCTTTCAGTAGCCTCGAGCAGTTCATGTTCTGCCAGCTTGCGTGAGCGATCGTTCTGCTCCAGCATGGCCCTGAGCTCCTCCACTTCGGCGGTGAGCAGGTTGTTTCGACGCTCTGTCACTGCAACCTGCTCCTTCAGCTCCTCGTTCTTGTGGGTGGTCTCATCCAGCTCTAGCTGAGTGTCCTGGAGTCATGCGTCAGGTGGAGAAAGTCATTAGAGTGCAATGGCACATCAGGTGAGCTCACTGACCGGCTGTAGTTATGGACTCACCTTGAGCTGCACCTGTAGGTTTCTGAGGAGTTTCTGGGACTCCGAGGCCTGCCTGTTAGCGTGGTTCAACTGCACCTCCATCTCATTCAGGTCGCCTTCCATCTTCTTCCTCAGGCGCACTGCCTCGTTGCGAGACTTGGCCTCAGCATCCAAGGTAGCCTGCATAGACTCCACCGTTTTCTGGTGGTTCCGCCTGAAAAGGAGAAAAAGGCGCAAATAAAAAACTCCTGCAGATCAGCAAGAGTGTAATTGAGCTTTATCTAGAAAACCCACCGAAGATTGTCAATTTCTTCATCCTTCTCCGCTAGCTTCCTGTCAATATCAGCTTTTATCTGGTTAAGCTCCAGCTGGGTCCGGAGAGTTTTGCTCTCTTCGTGTTCCAGAGTAGCCTGAGACAGACAGATGGAGCATTAAGAATTTAGCAGACTGTTCTTAAGGAATATTGCACATAAACGCAGCAAGCTGCTTACTTCAGCTTCCTCTAGTGCAGCTTGAATCTCACTTTTCTCGATGTCCAGACCCTTCTTTATCTTTTCCAGCTCGTGAATGGTTTTTCCTCCCTGACTGATTTGATCTGAAAGGTCAGCAATCTCCTCTGGTGGAGAAGATATGTGAAAGTATTATATTTAAATTTACGTCAAGGGAAAACCTTTCTGTAAATTCCAGCTGAATTTTAATGATGCCATGTGTACCTTGGAGGTTCTTGTTCTCCCTTTTGATGGTCTCCAGATGTTCTAAGGTCTCTTCATAGGTGTTCTTCAGTTTAAAGAGCTCTGTGCTCAGGCCACGAGACTCTTTTTGAGAGGTCTCCAGCTCTGACTGGGACTCTTCGTACTTCTGCTTCCATTCAGCTAGCACCTGGAAGGGACAATTAAAGGTTTTCTTTGGCTTTTTATTAGCATTGCTTCTCAGAGGGTCTAGATTGAGGTGCAAAAATAGGGTGATATTCCCTAAAGAATGCAAAGATAATTCACCAAAGTAGGTCACATCAGGAATGCAGTACTGATGATGTAGGGTCCTTGTCATTGCCAGTACCTTGTCAAAGTTCCGCTGCTTTCTGTCCAGGGCAGCAGCCGCAGCATTGGCACGTTCCAGATCAATGACCAGGTCTTCGATCTCTGTCTGGAGTCGATGTTTCGTCTTCTCCAGGGAGGAGCACTTGGCATTGGAAGCTTCTACACTCTCTTCAGCCTCCTGTAGGCGTGCCACCAGCTTCTTTCTAATGAGAGGCAAACAGAACTGAAAGTCAGCTCTCAAAATAATCACGTGGCGCCATCGAATTTTGCAAGTTAAAAACCACATCACGCTCACTTGGCTTCCTCCAGCTCCTCAGTCCTCTGGATGGCATCAGTTTCATACTTTGTCCTCCACTGAGCCACCTCAGCGTTGGCTTTGGACAGAGCTCTCTGCAGGTCAGCCTTGGTCTCCTGCTCTTCATCGTACTGCTCTCTTAGGAGATCACAGTCGTGCCGAGACGATTGGAGAGCATGGGCCAAGGCGCTCTTGGCCTTAAGAGATCAGTTATGATGGTAGAAAAGGAGTTAATTTAACTGGAGGAACTCTCAACACACGCCGAGTGAGCCGGTAAGTTTTGACTGATGAACTGATCAATTGGGAGCTGACCTTATTCTCCTCCTCAAGCTGTTTCTTGAGCTCCTCCACGCTCTGGCTGAAGGAGTTTTTGGCACGTTGGAGCTGGGACACCATGCCCTCTCGCTCCTCAAGCTTCCTGCCCAGCTCGGCTGCATAGTGGAGTTAAGCAGTTACAGGCATTACTTATGAGTCTATGAAATCTGTGAGATTTTTAGATCAAATTATAGCCTCTTACCACTCTCAGCCTGAGCACGGGCCTTTTGTGTGCTGGTTTCACTGAGCTGCCTCTGGAGCTCCTCCACCTTGGCTTTAGCCTCGTTCATTTGATCTTCATAGAGTCGGCACGTCTTCTCTGAAGTGGCCTGTTGAGTAGATGCAAATTCTTTGATTTCGCCACAAATATAAATGCAATTCCCGTACTAGTTTAAATCTCTATCTATACCTTGCCCCTGGAGAGCTGCTCCACAGTCGAGGCCAGGTCATCGGCCTCCATCTTGGCCTCGCTCCTCTCTTTCTCCAGTTTCTGCTTAACCCTCTGCAGGCTGTCAATCTGCTCGCTCAGCTCTGCCACGGTGTCGGCGTGCTTCTTCCGCAAAGCTGCGGTCGTGGCCTCGTGGTGCAGCATGGCTTCCTCTAGGTCCCGCCGCAGCTTCAGAAAATCCGCCTCTCTCTTCTTGTTCATCTCGATCTGGGCCGAGGTGGCTCCACCGGCCTCCTCCAGGCGCTCGCTCAGCTCCTCCAGCTCACGGGCCACGTCCCCGCGGTGCTTCTCCACTTTAGCCCTGTAAGCCCTGTCGGCCTCTAGCTCCTCTTCCAACTCCTCGATGCGAGCCTGGAGAAAAGCGACAGTCAGTTACTTTGTGATGGTGGCTCACATCTGCTCTACTAGACGCTAAGGCTCATTTTCACCTGCAGCTCCTTTATCTTCTTCTGAAGCTGATTGGACAATGCTTGCTCATCTTCTATCCTTGTGCTAATTTCATTCATTTCAAAGTCTTTTCTGTTGGGAAAATGTTCGGGAATCGTTCTTTATCATTCACTCTTTATAGTTTAAAAGATGGTTTATCTGCGATTATGGGACAATCCTCACTTTTTCAGCTTCTCTTCAAGTTGCTGTTTGTCATTCTCCAAGTCCATCACAGACTCTAAAGAGAGCTTTAGATCTCCCTCCAGCTTACGTTTGACTCGTTCCAGGTCCATACGTAGCTTTTTCTCTTGTTCCAAAGAGCCTTCCAGCTGATGAACCACAGAAAGAAAACATCTTACAATTTTGACTAAATGGTGTAACAGCACTTTGTTTCTGTGTTTAGTCTTAAACTCACATCATCTACTTGTTGCTCCAGCTTAGCCTTTGCTTTGGTCAGAGTGTTGACTTTGTCCTCCTCTGCCTGTAGGTCATCCAGAGTCTGCTGATGAGCCTCCTGAAGAGCCTTCTTCTCCTTGGTCAGCTTCAGTATGGTTTCATCCAGAGCTGCCATTTCCTCAATTAGGTTTTTCACCTGCAAAATAAAAAGATTAAAAATGAGTTTAACAATCAGCCAGTGAGAAACTGAACTCCTGTCCACTGTGCATGCTGTGGTCCTTTCTCTGGCCTCTTAGCGCCCCCTGGAGGAAGCTTACTGCTCTTTCTCATCCATTTTTCTTACCTTGTTCTCAGTGGCATGCTTCTCCTTTTCCAGTTTAGCCAGGGTGATCTCCAGATCGTCTATATCCTTCTTCAGCTCGGCACACTCATCCTCCAGCTTGCGCTTCTTAGCGAGCACATTAGAGCTCATCTCTTCCTCGTCCTCCAGCCTTTCCAGGAGTTCCTTGACTTTGGCCTCCAGCTGGATCTTAGTCTTGATGAGCAGGTCACAGCGTTCCTCAGCGTCTGCCAGGTTGTCCTGCTCCTGTGAGGAAGAAAAAGTACATCTTTAGCAAATTTCTCACTACGCCAGTGTGTGTAAAGGCTGAATGTGTAAATACCGCACATCAGGAGAAAAACTTACGGCTTGCAGCTGTAGAGAGAGGTCATTCTTCTCTTGGATCAGGCTGACCTGCCGCTCTTCCAGCTCCTTCCGTTTCATTTCAGATTTTTCCAGAGCTTCCTTCAGCTTGGCCAGCTCCTCCTTCAGAGACGCCAGCTCTTTCTCGTTAGCGACGCTCTTCAGGAGGGGTTTTATTTTGAAGAAGAGCTTCATCCAGGGCCAGTGCTTGACGGCGTTGAAGGCCCGGATGTTCCACTGGATGATCATCAGAGCCTCTCTGAAAACATCAACAAAAGGTTTTCTTTGTTTAAAACCTGTTGTGTAGCTAAATTAGTTTTATATAACATAATTTAATTGACAAAAAAAAGCTGTTTTAGTGTTCGGTCATTTTTTCCTATTAGTTTTAATGCTTATACAGGCAATGTTTTTACCAGGGGTAAACTTTCAGAACGGATCTCTCAACGCAAACAACTACATCACAGTCATGTGACATTTTGACTGGAAAAAAAAATATTTTCTATATATTTATGTGAGCAAACATGAATTAAATTTGTGTAGCTTTAATGTTATTTCAGTAAATTAAAAGTAAATATAAATGTAGTTTTTGTTCCCTGTGATCACTTCTACTGGGAGCATGTAATCAGGGAAAGGTCGAGTAAAGAGAATGATATATTAACTGGAGAGCTAAAAGTGTTATATTTGAAATGAATAAAAGGTGCAGAATAAATGGTTTAAACAACTAAAAGCTACAGATAAGAAGTTCAAATAGAAAACTTAAATAAATGGATATATTAGGTAGCTAAAGTAGTGTCACATGATGCCAAGTCTGCTCGAAAGTTCAGTGGATGCAAAGTTAAAATCCTAAATGTTATACCGCAGGGCGGTTAGGTCAGAGAGATTTATCCCGGGCTTTCCCCGTTTATTTATCGACTTCTTCTTGGCGCTTGATTTTTTGGCACTAACCCTGCGAGTATCCACTCCCTTGTATCTAATCATACACAGATGGATGCCACATGAAATCATACACCTAATGCTGCTTTTGATGTTTCACGACTCTGGCCAAACAGGGTAGCCAGATTGATTTAGTCTCAGCAGGATGGTGTCTCACAGCCCTAAATATGGACCCGGAGCAGATTAGTCAAGGACTTCGCGTCAATGTTTAGAGGGTTTGGGCGAGCGTGCGCTTGCAAGGGTTGGGAGGTGGTGGTTGTGCGGGAGGGTTGAGGGGCTGATTGCGTTTTTGACATGACTCCGTGCCGGGTGCCTCTCAAAGGTGAGCGTTTGTGTTTATTTAGAAACTAAAGCCCTCTGTCCGACAGCCAGCTTTAATCCTCCGTCACCCGCCACCTATCCCATCAATGCACACACTTAGAAGTACAGGCGCCGTGGACAAAAGGGGCCAGGGGCCATTGGGCATCCAGGGAAGGGGTGGGGGTGGTGGTGATGGTTGTATTTTTAGGGAGGCCCGGAGCAGCTGCCACTTGACACATGTCGCCACCTGGCTCTGAGGACACCGTCCGCATTGTTTCATTTAGAGAAAGCAGAGGGAGAGAATGGCCAGAGACCTGCGAGCGTGGGGTGTGCGGGAGAGAGATGAGGGGGGCATGCAGCCCTTATTAACAGCAGGGCCACACGCATAACTGGTAACCATACAAGGACAAGCACACGCCTCACACACGCCGATAACACTGCCCTTGCATGCCAAACATACTTGAGCGAGGGAGTGAACGATAAGGTATAGTGTATCACAGGCCGGGGGGCTGGCGGCTCACCGGGCTCTATTCAACCTGTTCGGAGGAGCAACTGTTGGAGGTCTGCTTTTTGTACTCATGTCTTCACCTTCCTGTAAGGTGGAGCTCGAAGACTGGTGTTCATTAACACACTTTCTCTTCTTTTAGAGTAATGAGCAAAATTACTTTTTCTTTTTTCTTTTTCTTTTCTTTTCTTTTCTTTTTTTTACCTCCTTTCCGTCATCTTCAGCAGCTCCATCCTCATGATTTTGCCACGAGCGGCCGCCTGGAACAGCGTCAAGACTTTGGCCAAACGCTCATCCCTCATCTCTTCGAGGTGACCCAGCAAGCCTGCTTTGAAGAACACCTACATGAAAAGAAACACTGCTTTAATTACAAAATACAAACTAAAAAGTGTGGATTACAAAGATTTTTATTTGCATAATCAAATGGTCGATTAACTTTCAATTTCAAAAATCATTTTAACTTTGACACAGCCATGCAAGGAATACAGCCACAATAAAAATGTACTAAGTAAAATATATTCATATTTGTATTAAAGAAAAACACAGAAACCTTCTAAATAAATGCATTTGAATTGTTAAATTGTTTAATAGCTAATATAAAAAATCTGTGTTATACACTATTAGCATTTTGATTAATTATTATTATTAATTTTAATTTATCCCTTTGTGTGTAAATATGTATATGGAGTATTTTATGTACTGTTTCAATTTAATCTTAAAAAATGTACTGTGTATAAATTATGAGAAACATAGAAAAATATCAAATAAAATAGACACCTTTGTGTGTCCAAATCTGTACTGGCTGTGGTCGATGTCCAGGGAGGCCAGCAGCTTCTCCGCTGCTTTCCTGCTGTCCACAAACTTGTCATCTGGGATGGCGTGTGGGTTCAGGATGCGGTAGCTGATTGAATGATTACCAAACAAAAAGGACCATGATAGCACCGCGATATCTCTTATGTGATCTGAGTGATGTGTGCGCATATCTTACCGCTGCTTGAACTCGGCGTAGAGGATCCGGTTAGGAAAGCCCTTCCTGCAGATCCTGATGCCTTCCAGCACGCCGTTACAGCGCAGCTGGTGCAGCACAAGAAATGCATCCATGATCCCTGTGCAGAACAGGTTTCAAACATGAGTCGTGGTGTCCAAAAGTCCATATTGGTTTTAATCAGCTGGTAATATGTGATGATTACGTTTCGGTTTACCTGGAGTCTTGGTCTCATTAGGGATGATGCAGCGAACAAAATGGGGCTGCGTGCTCCGGAGGTTGGTCATCAGCTTATTCAGATTTTCCTGCAGGAACAAAGAATCACAGCAAACCAAATGAGTGAATAAAAATACTTTGAATAATCTGTTAAAATACCAAAGACATCAACCATGCAAAACCTGTTACTCTGTGACGCTCACATGAGAAATCCTTGAAGTAAAGAAGAGAGGAGCCAGCACAGACTTAAAGTGATGTTCATGTGATCATTGCCCTAAACATCACTGCAAGTCTTAACTGCCTCCGTCCCCATGCTCCAGTGACATCCACAATTTTGCACTAAACACCTGCATTAAAGCCTCTCAGTGCATTTGCTTCCAGCTTCAGTGTTTTTCCACAAGCCCTGCAGCAGCCACATCAGCCTCACCTTATGAAGCTGGGACACAGTCTGGAAGGAGGCTGCCTTCTTCCTCTTTTCCTTGCCACCTGCCTTGGGGTCAGGCGCTGCAAGGGTGTCAAAGGAAGGATTACTAAATTAATAAACGATTAAAACATCATTTATTCATTCTTTAGTCATCCATCAGAATCCAAACTGTACCTGAGTCAGAGCCAACGTAATTCTCATACAGAGAAGCAAGCAGCTTGTTGGCAGACTTTTGGAAACAAGCCACCACTGTCTCATTCAGTGGGTCCTTATTTTTGTCTAACCAGCCAAAAATGTTGTACGGTACCTACAAATAAACAAACAAATGCAAATGTATAAACAGGTAATGTATTAAATGTAAAATGTTATCTTGTAGAATTGCTCTTGTGAAAACCAACTTACTACTCCAGCGTAGTGCACCAGTTCAAAATGGGCCTCGAACTTGCGCTTCTTGTCTGGCCGTGGTTTTTGGAAGTTTGGTGACTTGCCAAGGTGATTGTCATACATCTTGGCTTTAAAGCTGTTATCTGAAGCCTTTGGGAACATGCACTCCTCTTCAAGGATGGACATGATGCCCAGCGGCTGCACCAAACACAGCATGTTAGTCTCTATAAGCCCTCACATGTGTAACAGCACAACGCTGTGCTCACCTTTTCAATGAGATCAATGCACGCTTGAAGGTCCAGCCCGAAATCGATGAAGGTCCATTCGATACCCTCTCTCTTGTACTCTTCCTGCTCCAGGATGAACATGTGGTGGTTGAAAAACTGTTGCAGTTTCTCATTCGTGAAGTTGATGCACAGCTGCTCAAAGCTGTTGAGCTTCAATGGAAGAAAAAAGAAAAAAGAACAGGTGTTCAGAGGAGACACCACAGGAGCATGAAAAACAGGAGGAACTGTTACAGATCAGCCTGCAGCGTTGCCGAGTCATTGCAGTGTGAGCTACGGCGAGGAACGATCAGGTTACAAAAAGACGTATCATCACGCAAGTGTTGAACTAGTTTTATTTTTTCAACTTTTATCTGTATGACTGTTATTTGAACTTTCATGCAGATCAACTCACATCAAAGATCTCAAACCCTGCAATGTCCAAGACTCCTATGAAGTACTGGCGAGGGAGGGAGGTGTACAGGGTCCGGTTGATGCGCCCCACGAGCCATTTGAACATGCGGTCATACGTGGCTTTGGCCAAAGCTCCGACTGCATAGGTAACCTTCAGCACCCAAGCACAGTTACACACACACACACACACACACACACACACACACACACACACACACACACACACACACAAAGAAGGAATACTATCATTCACGTGGATGGCCTCTGTTGTTTGAAAACCATATTCTAGTGTGTGTTGAGAGGTGAGTGTATTGACTGAGGATTAAGAAGCCGTCCTTCCATTAGCCTAGCGGTAGGAGAGCAACCACTGAACTTTTACTCCACTGTACTAATAGATGTTTGTATGATTATTATGGGGTGGATTATGCCTCTTTACGCTTAACAAAAACACAGACATGAGACACTGCGTCTCCTCACCTGTTCAACATTCTGTCCCTTCACAACATACTCATTTCCCACCTTCACCCTTGGGTGGAGGAGGCCCTTGATGAGGTCAGCTGAACTGACTCCCATCAGGTATGAGGCTTTGTCTGCATCTGGTAGCAGAAAGGGAGATGAAAAACGTGTGAAACATGACCCCTGTTTTAACTGCATGGTTTCTTTTCATTCTTTTATGCTCACTCCTTGCAGACTACAGGTTCTTACTTTCAGTGCCGTCGGCCTCCGCCTGTTCCTCGCGCTGCTTTTGCTTGAATTTCATGTTGCCAAAGTGCATGATGGCTCCAACTATTTTATAGCAGCCATACTTCTCCTCTGGTAGGAAGCCCAGGATGTCCATGGCATGCTGTAAGAGATCAAGAAAGCAACGCTCACAACTTTGCAAATCTATTCAGCGTACAGGTTTGGGTTTGTTTTTTTGTTTTGTTTTGTTTATCAGCGAAGAGGATAAAAGTTTACATCAGTGGCCATCAGCTCCAGCCCATCATTCAGGTTCTCGACAGTCGTCACGCCCTGGGAGCAGAAGTGGTAGTCATATGGGTTGGACGACACCAGCAGCATGTCTGGAAAACAAAGGTTTTTAAAATCATTTTGCAGATCAGCAGTAGTACACAGTATCTAAATATCCAAAGTAACCAGAGTAACTAACCTAAGAGTTCTGGTTTCTTCTGTGACATGATCTGGTAGTAGATGTGGTAGCTTCTCTCACCAGGCTGCTGGAATATAACTCTGGATTTTTCCAGAAGATCTGAAGGACATGTTTGTGTGGGACATGAAACAAACTGAGAACTGTGTGGTTTTAATCACTCTGCGCTTTTATTTACTCACATATGTCAATGTCAGCTGAGGCCAGTTTGCCAGTAGGACCAAAGTGGATCCTAATGAATTTGCCCTGCAGACGTAAGAAATCATCGAGTTTAAAATAAATAATCACCATTAAGAGAATTCCAAATATGTTTCAATCCATAAACTCTGTTTTAGACTAAGTACAGTTTCCAGTTACTCACAAATCGGGATGAGTTGTCATTCCTTAGCGTTTTGGCATTACCAAACGCCTCCATGGCAGGATTCGCCTCAATGATCTGATCCTCCAGAGTCCCCTGCAAAGAAAAAAAAGTGTAATATAAAAAAAATGCCAACACAAAGTAATTTTTGACAGTTGTGTTTATTTTGCTGCTAAACTCACCCCAGTTTTGGTTGCAGGACCTTGCTGTAAAGAAAGAAGGGGAAAAGAGTGTGAGTGTCATATCACAGAAGCCATGACTGAATAATGCTCTCACAATCAAAGGGGAACACCATGATCGACTGGAAAATTAGAAACTTGGTGTTAAAGCTGTGGTAAAAAAAAAAAAAAAAAAAAAAAAGGCCACCATGTTTCTTATGATGAACGGAGGGAAGAAAAAGGGGAGCATCAAACAACACGGAAAAGTCCCAAAAAAAATTAAAGCAAAAGGGGAAAAGAAGAGAAAATTAAAATTCTGAGCCATAAAAAAGGGAAAAGGGGAGAGGACAAAAGGAATGATTAAAAACAATAAGAAAGCAGAGTGGAGCAGCTGGAACACAACACATGAAGGTAGAGACTCAGACATGAATGTAATCAGTTCTCACATTCACCATGTTGACAGTGAGGAAAATGTATGGACATGGTTTTAAGGGTGTACACTGAAGGGGTCCTGGGACCAAAAAAAAGAGGAAGAAAATAAAAATTAAATGAAGCAAAAAAAAAAAAAAAAAAGATTAAAAAACGGGAGGAAACAAAAATACGGGTTGCCACATCGGCCTTACTCCTTTTTTGGCAGGTGTATCCCCGAGAGCTGCCACAATGGCAAAATACTGAATGACACGTTTCGTGTTGACAGTTTTGCCAGCACCGGATTCTCCGCTATAGGAGTGTAAAAAAATAACAAAGTGTACATACAAACAGACACAGTAAAAACTGCTCACAAAACTGGTACACGTACACTGCATGTTACAAGTGGGGTAAAAAAATTAAAAAGGAAGGAACAAGGTTCAGTCAGAGAAAAATAAAAAATGGAGGAAAAAACAAAAAAATCTTCAAATCAAATCTTTAAAATTGTTGTACGTGTGTAAGATGTGTATTTCTTCCCAAATTTGTGGCTTGAAACAAGACCAAATTTAAAAATAAAATAAAAAATAAAGCAGGTGAAACTTACGTGATGAGCATGGATTGATTCTCTCGATCTGATGAAGACAGAATAGATGTGTGTTTATATTTAAAAAGACACCACCTGCGTTAGACCACTTTGCAGAGTTATTTCACATGTGCGTGAGTGTGTGTGTGCACTCACTGCGAAGCATGTCATTGTAGGCATTGTCTGCAATCGAGTAGATGTGCGGCGGTGCCTCAGAGCGGCGTTTTCCTTTGTAGGCAGCCACCACAGGAGCTGTGTAGACAGGCAGCCATTTGTATGGATTCACTGTCACGCAGAAGAGCCCCGAGTAAGTCTGAGGAAACAGAGGGACAAGACACAAGATGCCTAAAACCATCTTTCTACTGAGAGGCTGACTTCACACAAGCTCACAGCTGAACTCTGGATAATCTAGCCACTTAAAGCAACCTGGAAACATGGCATCCCTCGGTGCTGAGATACTTACATAGATCATCCAGGCACTGTAGCGGCTGCGCAGGTTGTGAAGCACAGAGGCCTCATTGAGGTGCGTCAGCATGGCCATGTCTTCGATCATGTCATACTTTGGAGGGTTCATTTGCTGGATGTCACAGTCCTTCACTGTCAGGGTCTGAGGCGATGGACACACAAAGACATGAGAAAGAAATCATGCAGATACAGTTAAAGTCATGAGAAGATGTGTCAGCAGGTACCACCGTACCACAGAGGGATGAACATTTACCCTGCCATCTTTGGTCTCAACAATGACTTTGTCACCGCTGACTTCCTTGATCTCGATCTCAATGTAAGCCTCTTTTTCATCCGGGATCCAAGCTCGCTTCTTACCTGGCAGAGGTGTAGAGAGAGAGGAGTATTATTGAGAGGATTGGGGGAATTATTGATAATAAAAAAACAAATCTCAAAAAATTTAATAATAATAATAATAATAATAATGGATTGGATTTATATAGCGCTTTTCAAGGCACCCAAAGCGCTTTACAATACCACTATTCATTCACTCTCACATTCATACACTGGTTAATAAACATTTAGTTAAGCAGATTTAAACAAACAAACAAACAATATATATATATATATATAATGTAAATGCAAAGTTCAAATCAAACTTTGAATAAAATATGAATAACTAATAACTAACTAATATATGTTCTGTTATGTTAGGATGCATTTGTTGCGATCACAATGATCTCAATTTTAAAATTCCAAACATAGTTTACGCATTTTTGTTGTTGTTGTTGTTTCAAAACTGTTTGTTTTATCCCTTTAAAAACATTACATTAAACACAGCTTTGTTACTAAAATGAAAAGGCCTAATCGCACAACATCAGATAGATTTCTCCTTTTTTAAAAAGACTATTTCTTAAGTGAAGCGCTTTAAGGTTTAGTTCCTTTGAAGTCTCCTTAAAAGGCCTACCGTCAAAAGCCGTGGTTTGCATCGCCAGCAGCTCCAGATCAGTTTTGCGTAAAAACGGCGAAGCCTCTCCAAACTCTTTCACGTCAAAGCGCGACATGGTGGCAGCTCCTCGCCGGCCCCGAAAACTGGAGGCACCAGTTGAAGAATTTCTTTGATAAGAAGACAAATCTTTGCATTAAGGTCAGTAGCTCATTACATGTCAAAGCGCCTGTGGTTACTTCAGTTTCCACGACGGGATGAAACGAAAACAGCCTGTGCGCAAAGAGCGCAAATCCGCTACTAAGAAATCAGAAGAAAACTACAGAAGTGTAAAGACCGTTAACCGACGAAGCAATGGCAAGCGAGATTATTTTACTCTTAAAAAATAAATTGGGACTCTTTAAAAAGGCAGACAATCCCCGCGCGCAAAATGCGCAAAGTTCAACCTACCAAACAGAGGCAAAAAGTTGTCCACTGACCTCAGAAAGAGCACAACGAAATAACTGCTTACTGGGATGTGCCCTCCTTTATACTGTTTTCCTCAAGGTCACGGTCAGTGGACATTTGTCCCTCATTAGCATATGCCACCTCCTCCGACTCCTATTGGTGCGGGGCGGCTGTCTCAATTGACACAAAAGGAAAGCTACGTTTTTGTCATTGCTCTGAACTCAAGCCGGCTATTTTTGTATCCCAGTTATTTTATGCACTGTACACACAGCGAGGGAGTGTTAGAGAGTTGCATTAGGAGCATCCTGGAGGGAGAGAGTTATTATTTTCCTTTATGCAGACTCTGAAGGGCATTGCATCATTACCTCTACCATGAAATAATATGTTTAAAAGACAACAACAAAAACAGGAATAATCAGAGAGACAGAGATGAAAACAAACAAACAAAAACAACAACACTAAAACAGAATCAAAGTTACAGCCAAGACTTCATAATTCATCTTCTCATCTACTTAACTTTTGTTTGACCCTACATTTAACCTCTTGCGTGACTTTCATGCTGTGAACTCACGTTGGCCTCTAAGTAATAGTCGTGCAGCGTTTTTGTTGTCAAGTGCTGCCAGGGATGTTTGCTATTGTGTGTGGCCACAGAGGATGCAACCTTAGAAGAGATTATTTCAGGAGCTGTGTGGCATTAAACATGTTACTATAAATATCCAACATTATATTAATAGAGAGAAACATGGCGCAGGGTTCACAATAAAGAGCCTCATGTGAATTTAAAACCAATAAATGTTTCGATTTATGCCCAAAAAGTGTTGAAAAGAGTCACAGCTTCATGTTTTTCTTTTTTCATCGTTTGTTTTTTCTGCGGAGCTGATGCCAGCAACATGTTTGGATTTACCACACCAAGCCTCTGAGAGGGAAAAAAGCAAAGAAGAATGATGCCTGTCCACTGAAAGCCCAGTGTGCTGTATTATCACTTGCAGATGCTGCAATTTTGTGTGTCCGTTAATTGTGTCATAAGCTACTGTGCCTCTCACACTCCTGCTCCAGCAGATCTGACCTTCAGAGCAAAGGGAGAGGTTGGTGTGTGGTATGAGAGCAGGGTGACAGTGCAGCAGCATGGGGGGGGGGGGGGGGGGGGGACCAGAGTTTCTCAGAATAGACAAAGCCAGAGTCCCGCATTCCTGATAGGGAGATCGACTGTTAACTGTTGGCTGTGTCAAAATCAGCAAAAGCTCTATAGATAAGCCAGAAATGGTCATCTGCTCTTGACAGACTCTCTGCAGTTTATTGTTTGTTTGTTTTTACAAAGTCCTGAAAAGCGGTGGGCCGTCTTGTAACATGACAAGAGAGTGCCCTTTCCCCACAACAACTCAGAGAGTGAGACAGAGAGGAGGAGAAAACCCACTCGTAATGAGATGTCTTGACTTGAGGGGCGGCCATCTTTGTTGATGCCGCTATCTGTTGCCGTGGCAGACTGAGAGGTGTTGCCGTGATGTCTCAAACTTTCTTAGGCATCAGTTAGATAGAGCGGGCCTGAGCTATTCTGGGACGAGGGTCTCTTCAGAGAAGCAGAGGCAGGTTTATGTACCATGTCACTTTGGTGCACCGTTTGAAAAGCTGGCGTGCTGATAACACACGAGGAGAAGATGAATCCCAAAGTCCCCAGAGCTGCTGGCTTTAAATAAGTGCACAAACTCCAGCATGTAAACACACACACAAGCGATTGCAGCTTCGGCGTCGGGCCCAGGACATCTCTCTGCACCGCTATACTGCAGCCCACTGCAACAGCTGACTTCTCGGAGCAACGGCTCTCCTTACGTCCCCAGTGTTCCTCAAAATCATTTAGACCTCCCACCCCACTGCATCCAGGCCCATTATTACTCCTGCTTTGATTATGAGACATTTGTGCAGCTTTAAGTTACCCTGCAGTATAAAATAACCGAGCAGTCGTCCAGCTGTAGAGCTCAGCACCAAAAGTGTGGGGACAGAGTCGTCTCCTGGGGAGGGTTGGCTCACCGGCAGTTTGGTGATGCGAGGAGCTGACATTTGGGGCATCAGGGCTTGATCTGGGGGTCGGTCACAGTTGTTTTAGATCATCATGCACCGAATGCCAGGACGCTTAGGCAGTGAGATGGAGGGAGATTGGGAATTATGACTGCAGTCATTCTCTGCAGTGTTTAATCACGCACTGCATGGTCACACCTCTCGCTCTATGCATTGGGAATGTTCCTCCACAAACAGTAATGCCAAAAAATGATACATTTGTATCTTTTCACATTCACAAATCCCAGTCTGTCATTGAGAAAAGAAATATCATTTTCTTTTCAAGCTGTTTTACTGCAATATGAAGAAGTTTGAGATAAATTCAGTGTCAGAAATCTGGTTATCAGCATCTTTACATAAAGTCCTCTGCGCACCTTTTTCAGCTAAGAACTCTTTATAATTTTCCTTTCTGGCTTCTTTTATTTATTCTTTTTCTCCTGGGAAAACAGTAACACAGTTTACTCGCTTCAGAGCAAACATATTGATCTAAAAAATGTTTTAAAAGGCAAAATAAAAAGTATGATTTGAAGAGCCCTGCTTTGACTTGTAGCAGCAACCTAAAATTGGGGGGTGAAGCTGTGTTTCATTTTGGATCAAAGCATTCATCGCTGGTGGATATATCTGTAATCGCCTCGTGCTTGCCCACAATACCTTGCAGCAACTGTGCGGGCTCAGGTCTTTAGCTGACGCTTCATTGGAGTGGAGACGGGCAGTCGCGTGGCAGAAACACACTCCAAAGCCCCCAATTACTCCGCCACACCCGTTCCACTCCAGCCCACCCGTACATTTACCCATACACAGACAACAATAACACGCCGAGGAGTTAATCAGTCTTTTAGCAATCCATTTGGGGCGTTTGATACCTCAGCTATTACTCTCTGGCTCCAGACAATACCCCGTCTCTCATTGTGCTAAGATGTGGTGCGGGTCAGTGGGCCCGGCCAACCCTGCCCTCAGTATGCATGGCAGCCCTCAGCTGTCTTTCTATTTCAGGAGCATGGAGGCATACCTCGGCCCAGCTGGGGCATCAGAAACAATGGGAATACAACCTTATCCAAACAGAGGCCCGCAGACAATCTGACGCACTCCAGGATCTCAGTGACAGCCCCGCTGTAGCCCCCCCCCCCCCCCCCCCCCCCTGTCTAATAAAGTTGGTAGAAAGGGTTAACAAGGATGCGGTTAGACATATCACTCACAAGTCTTCGTTTAAACACACTAAAACAAATCCACTGTGGTGAGGTTAGTTTGCTGTTTGAGGATGGAAAGTAAACCGAGCTAAAGCTGTTTGTGTGTAGCACGCAGTTTGTAAGCTGTTTGCTTAGCAAAGTTCAAATTGAATTACAGAAAATGACTGACTTACAAGGAAACACATGAATACCGGTACATCTGTGAACTGTTAGCAGTTTTTTAAAAATATTGAGTGGACTTTATAGTTTGTCCAGCTCATTTTCTTTACCCGCATCACTAGGCCCGATAAATCACTGCAAAATGCAACGTGGATGCATGAAAAAAATAAATATAAAAATCAGGTTACACGATGATGCCCCTCTCCATGTTTTTGATCTCCTGTATTTTGGTTCCAATGAAATCACTGTTTCTAAACAGTGCGCCATGACTTCAGTTGCTCTGCTTGACTTTAAATAGACTTGGAAGGGAAACCTGTCTAGCTGCTTGGAAAGACCTTCAGTCAGTGACCTACAGCATCTCGCTGTCAGGGTAGACATAGCTTCCCTTAATTTACTGTCAGCCCTGCTGAGGGTCCGTTAAAGACGTCCAGGGATACAGGTGGCGGCGCTCGGCCTCTGACCATAACTGTTTAGACAGAACTGCTGTCACAATGAAAGGCATTTCAGCAGGCCGCGTGGCAGCTCTTTCACAGTTTACTCAGGCTCCGAGCCCCCCGTATGTTTCCTGTATGTGCACGTGCCCATACACCAATATCCAGTCACCCACACAAACACCATCAGGACCTCTGCCATGTGAGATTTCACCTGTCGCCCGTGGAAACCAATCAAGCAGCAAATGCGTTACACCATCGAGTTCAGTTAGTCTACTTTGTTTCCAGGCAGAATTCAAGGTAACTGACACGGGTCGCTTGGCTCAAGGCTAAGGAAACACAAACTTCCTCCACATAACATCATCTGCAAAATCAGAAATACAACTGGTGTTTCATGACTGAGCCCTTTGAAAAAATGCTGCTTGCTGACCAAAATCTGCATTGTTTAAGTGGAGGTTTGGGGAGGCTTTACTGAAAGCCATTTATACATCTATAAATGGGTTATTATGAAATCAGAAGCTGCTGATCCCTTTATCCCTATTATACACTTCTTGTAAACCTCAATTCTGAATTTTTACAGGTTTAAGACGTCTTAAAAATGTAGATCTGCAGCTTGTGTCTGCAAAGAAAGCAAAGGAACCTCTGCTGTGGCCTTCCTGACCAGTCATAGTTTCTCTGTCATCAAAAACCCCCAGAAATGGTTTGGTAAAAACGCAGTGTAAAGCCAGCCTGAGCAGCTGTGTTCAGTCTGTTTTTGTAATCAGTTATTCTGAAGAATGATCTAAATTTACTTCAATTTCTGTGGTAACACAGAAAGAAAATTGCTGACTTTGCCCAAAAAGACAATTCTTTTCTTCCTTTATGCTTTATATGCTACCACAGTCTACAGTCATTTGACAATGGGAACATCCAGTTTTTCAGCTTGTAAGACCACCTTTAGCAACAATAAACTGAACTAACACCAGTGATGGCTTCTAATATATGACTTCATCAGTCTCTCAAATTGTTGTGGAGGAATTTTGGCCTACTCTTCTTTGCAAAGTTACTTCTGTCGCTGAGGTTTGCGGGCAATCATAAATGCACAGCTCTCTTACGTTGCCGCCACAGCATTTCATTCACGGCTTCGACTGGGTCATTGCAACACCTCGATTCTTTTCTTTTTCAGCCATTCTGTTGTAGATCTGCTGCTGTGCCTGGGGTCATCGTCAACTTGTGCCAAGCTGCAGCTGTCAGTCAGATGGCCTCACATTTGACTCTAGAATACTTTGGTGGGAGGAGCTCATGGGCGACTCGTGGCTGCACAGGTCCAGTGTCTGCAAAACAAGCCAAAATAATCACCAGCCCTGCCTGACGGTATGAGGTGTTTGTGCGGAGATGTTGTTTTTCCACTTTGCTCTCATCCGTCCAACATTGTTCTAGATCTTTTTTTTTGTGTCTGTTTGTGCTGTGCTGCTATTTTACTTTTTTCAGAGAGGAGAGGCTTTCTCCTGGCAACCCTTCCAAACAAGCTGTACTCATTCATTTTTTTAAATTGTACTGTCATTAAATTTAAATTTTAACAGTAAATGTAGCACTTCTATGAGAACTCCACTGTGAATTGCTGGGAAGTCCTGTGTAGACTGTGGCACTGTGTTAACACAAACCTAAAAGCTTCAGAGCAGCTACTTTTATAGTGCTCACACTTGCTGATGATCAGTTAATCAAGTACATTTGATTAGCAGCGCCTGGCTGCTACTTTACCTGTTCTGACTGACGCAGTACTTTTGTAACACTAATGCAACGACCCCTGTGAAATCTCTTGTCTTCACATGACTGTACCGCCATCCCAGCTGTTGTAGAAGTAACCCACAGACTTCAGTTCAGGGCTGTTTGAGTGATTTTTCTCACGAACAAACTTGTGACTTTTTTGGATTTTTAATTTAGTTTTTAATTCTCTTTGAGTTTGAATCAGTTTCCTCATTTTAGTTTAGATTTACTTATTTGAAAATGTTTCGTTTTCATGAGTTTCAGTGTTAGCCTCAACGTTTATCTTGCCAAATTTGACTTTATTTCTTCTAACAGTTTTTATTTTATTTGAAATTTCATATTTTTATTTCAGTCAACTGACATGGTTTTTTTTCCCCCACACCTAGTTTTAGCTTTTAGTTTATTTTGAACTGTAACAAACTTCACAACCAAATTTATATTTCTAGTTATCTTTACTTGACACTTCTTATTACTGTGTTTATTATTACTATTAAACTCCATTATTCTGCTCACTGTAAAAAAAAAAAATCCTTTTTTTTCATTCATGTGGTCCTCATAGATGTAAATGTTTTGGGGTTTTTTGAGTACTCGAGTACTCCCCTGCATCCTTGCTTTTAAGGCCCCAATAGAATATATGCTGGTATATTTTGTCATTAAACGAGATGTTTCTTTCTTCTTCCCATATTTCAAATAAACTAATCAGACCAAAATGTTACGGTTTATGTTGACCAAGATCAAAGGATTCTGAGTTCTTATTTAAATTCAATGTGTCATAGCTGGTGTCTTCTTTGTGTATTTTCATGGCCTTTTCCTTTTAATTTAACCATTCAAACATCTTCTCCTATTCTGTGAAGTAAACCACATTTACAGTAAAGTGATCAGCCTCCTGTCATTTCCTCTCCAAACACTAATAAGATCCAGTCTTCAAGTGACTTTAAAAAAGGTTTTGACTTCCCCTGTGTTTGGGATTCATTGCTTGCTTCTAGTTTTTCAGCGGCTGCAGATGGCATCAACCCTTGTCTCACCTAAAGATTCCTCCCTGGGCGTTTAACAGATCCTGCCAACATTTCACAGCTAGTCTGAGGTATGTGTGGCCGCAAGATGTTGAGCAGCAAGAAGTTTGAGCAGGTGAAGAGAGTCCTGAGGGAAAGCTTGGTTCTCCTCCTTCGCTCGCCGAGATGTAACGGAAGGATTGGCCTGGCATTCGGAGAAGTGCTACATCCCGGCAACAGGCCAGACACTCGGACAGCTGGCACTGTGTATGTGTCTCAGTCTTCCTCTTCTCTCACAATATGACAGTGTGTCAGTGGTCTGTTTTCATCTCCTAATTGGCAGTACCAGAATAGTGTGAACATCGGAGGTTGGAGTCTCAGGAGGAGTCTTCTTAACTGTGGCTGACTGCCACTCGGAGGTGGCGGAAAATTGGGATCTGTAAACAAATCACAGCCTCTGCAGAAAGAAGAGAATACTTCCTACACAGGGGGAGTTACAGGCCTCCGTGTCAGCTCTGAATCAGCTGCAAGACGACTGCAAATGCGAGAGATATTTGCCCTTTTGGTGTAAGCTGATGTAATTGTGATCAATGCTACCCTCTGCTGCCACAAAGCATTAATCACAGCTCTCTGCAGTCCCCAACTTTCATTTCAAAGTTAGACAAAGTGATTTTGGAGATAGGCGACTTATGCCTCCATGTTGAAAGAAAAGCTGAACTGATTTCTTAGCTAAACAAGCACCACTTGTTTGATCGTTCTGTCCAAACAAATCTTAAAATGTGCTTTGAATGCGATCATCCTGAATGCAGAGTGCTGGCTTTGAAGTTAAAGCATCTCTCCAGATGATGTTTATTTTTTAAAAAAGAAAAAAAGGTGAAGATAAAAAGTGAGCTACTTTAATTAGCCCTTAAAATGATCTGGTTGTTCGCAAATCCAGCTTTGCCTGGAAGCAAATGTGAGATTCACTGACTCATTGAGATCAGGCAAATTTACAAATATAATAATATTAATAAGATTTCTTAAAAATGCTGAGAAATATGCTAAGAACTCACATACAGCAGTATTTTTTGTCATTTTACAAGAACATTCAGCATTTTTTCTGAGCAGTTTTACAAACAAACAACAATAAAATAGAAGCTCATTCTCTTTCACTTGACAATACTTTCTTTAAAGATATAACACAGTTTGGGGTCAACTTGAAAGAAACCAGATGTGAAATGTAAAAATGAGGTCAGAGGTCAAATGTGACATTTGGATACAAACTATAAAGTCATATTTAGAATCCACATATACAGCTATCATTTCCTAAATGTTGCCAATGCAAATAAAAGCGCACAAAGATGTCATTTTATAAATGGTAGACCCTTTTTGACCTTGAAAAAAGTCACCTGATATGTAGAATCCCCTTATATCATTCCCTATATGATGTCAGCACGAACAATGGCAGTAGGAAACAGTTAAAACTTTTTCTATATAGTTCCATATAGCATCATTGTCACTTTGACCTTTTGATAATCGTGTCAAATATGACATGATCTTTATACGGTGCTTTCTCTATGTTAACAATACACACCACACTTCATAATAATCATAGTTTCTAAGTTATAAGGATTTCTGCCAATCTTTGATCAATAAATCATTAAGCTGACTTTGAAGACCTTGGTTGATGTAAGCCAAATTTTAATAGATTGTTAACACTACCCAACACTACACCCCTAAAACGTTTTTATCAGAATTCATTAGTCATTTTCTGTAATTCAATTATATATATATGTATGATCTACAAAATAGAAGAATAGACCTTTATTGTCATTGTCCCTACAGCGAGGTCATACAAAGAAATATCATAAACAATGAGATCATTCTTTATTTCAGTGTGTTAGAGCAGCAGTGCAAGAGGCGAGGTAATTATATCTGTAGATCTTGACACAAATAATCATGATCACACAGACACGATAAACGTCGCCTGTCGATGTAGCGTTAGACTTTCACCAGCAGAGGGCGCCGTGCGATAAATACAATCTGTTTTGAATCCGGTCACATGTGGTCAGCTCAGCCTGAGAGGAAACACAAAAGGAACCTTATGAGTGAGCTGCACCTTGCAGGCAGCTGGTTTCTGGTATACTAAAGGAAACACACACACACACACACACAGTTCTGTTTCATGCAAGAGAGCTTTCTAAACTTTTGTTTGTCACAACATCTAAGTTGGACTCCATCACAAACTAAAGGTCGTTTCACCTTATAGTCATTAACATGGTGTTTCTCTGTGTTTCTCAATGACAGGAAGTGGCTATCTCATAGGAAGTGGAAGTAGGAGCGTCCCTCTCTCACACACAGAGCCTGCCTCCATGTTCGTCCACTCGCCTGCCCATCCTGTAGCTGTGAGCGATGTGAGCCAGGAACACCCCCTGTTTTTTCGCAAGGCTACGGCTGCCTGCTAGTATTTTGGTAATCGTCATCCTCCCTGACCTGCTGGCCCGATCCTGGCGCCAGGAGTCTCTACGCCTCCCCTCCACCTCCCCCTACCCGACCCCACGGATAATTCAGACCAGCTGTTCCAAGGTGCCTTGCTTACTCCCACCCACCATATACTCACACTTGCCTCTTCTACAGCCTTGAGTTTGTCTTAGGAAAAAAAAGACCCTTGGTTTTGGGATTTTTTTCTCTGGAGGCCTCTCCCTCTTTGCATGGGGTCTCACTGGTGCATAAAATAAATCCAAGTCAATCACAGGCCCGGTTCTTGCTCTGAAACAAATCAGCACCGTGTCTGGATTTGATGTTGCAATGTGGGAACACGTTATTCAGTGTGTGTCTTGTAGCTAAAACTTTAACACGGATATTTCTCCACCAGTGTCACTGACCTGAATTTCTCTCATTCCTCTAGCTGCTCAGTCCTAATGAAGTGGAATGTGTGTCACTGTGAAATGAGCCCAAGACAGAACTCAGTTTTGTTGCCTTATGCCTCCGCAGAGCCATCTCTTCATTGGAGTCACATGAAGACCATGTGTGTTCTCGGCGATCAAGTGATACTGTTAGGAGATGGAGAATTGTTGCCAAGGAAAGAATGCTTGACGAGAAGAACGAGAAAGAAAAGGGGTCCGTTTGCCACAGATCAGTCTAGCCTCTGCCGAATTCGCATTGCGAGAAAGGAAGCAGATTGAGTGCAGTTTTATGCTTCGTCTTCTTCTCTGTACTTGTGTGTTTTTGGAATTTGGGGGCTCTGTGTAAAGTAAGGTGCCTCTCTGTCTACGGTCTAACCACAGAGGGACTTTGGACTGAGTTGGAGGGGAACCCCGAGCTTTTTGATCCTTGCTCGTCAACCCCCAGCACTGCTGAGTAACGGCCCACAAGTGAACTGCATGTGTGTGTATGGATTTTGGATTGTTTCTTTCACAGTGGTGGTGGCGGTGCGGTTGCCTCATAGAACAGCAGTGGATGGCTGTCAGAGACAGAGGCCCAATAGAGGGTGGGGGCGTTGGAGTTTGTGACGTGGGGGTGGTTGTGGTACAAAGAGCTGTTCTGGTGGAACTATGGAGGAAAATAGTTCATGCTGCATTGGGATTTCCTGCCTTTGCCCTGGCCCCCCTTCCCCTTGCCTGCTCTGTTCTCGACGCCCTACGGCTATATGGCTCGGACAGTATTTCAGCTTGAGATGGTGGATGGGCGAAGTGGTTAGATTAATGAAAAGGACCTCAAGATTCATGGGGCGAGAGATTCAGTGTTGATCCAGACTTTCGCAATCTGGTTTTTTTAAAAATTCCATTTCCTCTCTTTAATCTCTCCACCCACAGGCCACGGTGCAGATGAATATTTTTCATCACAGCACTGAGTGTCTCACTCATGTCTCCCACTGACATGCACCATATCTGCGCAGTGATATCTGATCTCGTATTATCCACAGCTGGAATACACATCGAAAGTGAAGACTGCTACACTGCTGTCCGTGTTGAATGTAGAAGGGACAGGTGCGTCACCATTTGGCCGCCCTCAGACATGTCGCTTCTGTGTCAAAGAGTAGGTGGATGGTGGGCGGGGAGGGGGTCTGGGTGTGAAACTTCTCTTGGAGGGCTTTGATCTGGAAGTGTCAGCAGCAGAGTTTGGAAAAGGATTGGGGGGCATGTGTCACTCATTAGCAATGTGGTGAGAGTGTGCTGGCTCACAGGTTTTCCTGCTGTGGAGAGGATGCTGTGAAAATGGCTGCTCACAGAGTGCCAATAAACCTTGAGGGTGGCGTCAGGGCTCGGAGCTGCGAAGCTAAAAATAAACGCTGGAAGAAAGCAGCGCAGTTCACTTTAATAACTGTCTATGTGTTGAGCGTTGCTTTCATTGCTCTTTGTGGCACACACACGCACACGTATGCTAAACTGATAGCACAGGAAGTCGAATAGACGATTTCATTGAAAAGCCCCGCTGCCAGCATTCACTGTCTTGGGAGAGGAGGGAAATGGAAACCAGATGTCTGAGATCCACCGTGAATAAGTCAAAGCTCTCAGACTATGTCAGTTCCCCCTCTTCCCATTGGTGGACTGAAACTTTTCTGCGCTGTCATCAGTAATGTCTATAATACTCCCTCCCTGTGGACATCTCTCACAGTCTTGGCTGCAGCTCTGAATTGGAGACTCCAGGAAAGAAGCTTCACTGTTCCAGTAGATGATCATTTTCTGTATTCCTTAGATTTCAAACCTCACCACATTCCTCAAATTTCAGGGTAACTTCCCATATCCCAGGACTCAGTCGGGTGGCAAATCTCTCAGCGCTCCTTTGTGGATAGATTGCTTTCTCTTGCTTGAGAAAATAACAAGCTATAGAGTAATGACTTAACAAGCAACAGGATAATGGCTTCAGCATGTGCAGTGCTGTGTGCGTGTGTTTCTGTGCGTGCATAGATTTGGGATTGAGCGAGTGCTTGCTTATTGGCCTGTGTGTATCAATTGTTTGGGAACCAACTGTGCAGAATCAACCGCTCCTCTGTGTGGTTGGTGGAGTTGTTTGAAAGCTGGACTGCTGATGAATAGATCGTTCTTGTCCTGGTCTGAAGCCTCACAGCCTTTGGGGATTCAGCAGCCCTCGGTATGTCACAATGACAGGACAGTCTGTGGGGTGTCGGTGGGAGTGTCGGGTGTTTTCCATCATAAACAGCTGCTGCATAGGCCTCCCACGCAGCAGACAAGTTCTCAGTGTGTGTGTGTCTGCCTGTGCTCACCTATGTCTGCGTGTGTTTATCTGAAGATGCCTGAGAGGTGGAATTGAGGAATGATCGATGACAATATGACAGCTGTTGCACGTAATCTCTGCGTGAGTGTGTGCGCACACGAGCAACATCGTGGCTGTTTACTGTCTCAGGGAAGTGTTTGGATGCCACGCATCTGTTCCCAGGGTGCAATGCCTCTGGCTTTGACTTTCTTTGATCTCCGTCTTGAACAAATGGGAAACCTTGGACATCTTCCACTTCAGCAGTGACAAACCAAACTCCCATTCTTGCTCCAAACAGGTCTGTTTCTCATGCTGGTGTGGTTTATGAGGCTGTTCATGGGAAATGACATGCCACAGACACTATCATGACTCAATTAGCAGCTTTCCTCCAGATAGTGACATTCAAGTGTACAACACATTTAGACACGGCATGAGCTGGCATGCCCGGGTAAGCATATCTCGCTTTCACACAGAGCTTTCTAAGCTCAACAAATCAAAATCTTGAAAAGTTAGAAGCAAGCGGGGAGGCAATCTGTTTCCCAGCACACCGCCAGATTCTGTTTACACACGGTTACACAGTGACATGTTCCAACATGTGGGCACAAATCTACATTACCTCTTTCATAATACTCTTTTAAGGCCTCAGGCAACAGCTCAACGTCGTCTTGAACTTTTTCTGGGAAAGTATGCTCAGGTGCATTCTCCTGTAGCAAACAGGTGATATTTCCTCCTCTGGCAGGTGGAGAGGGTTATTAAGTATGACCCTAACAGTTAGTGATAATTTCTACAGTTTTAGAAAAGAGTCACAATGGGCAGTATCTGCACTTCTGCATTTTCCCTCTGGAAAATGCTTATAAGTCTGGACAATCCTCACCTTGTTGATCGCTATGCCAAAATTACAAAACAAGGAAAAAGAACTATGTAGCATACTTGGAGTTCCATGCTAGCAAGTAAAGTTAGCTTTCCTACATATGGACAAGATAGCATGTTAATGTTAACTTTAAGGTTGAAGCACCACTATGATAGTAGCAGTCTCTCAGAGACTCGAGCTGGCTGTTGGCCCAGTAGCAACCTCAGCCTATTTATTGATAGGGGTGTGGTTGCTTTGAATAACAGGTGGATGCCAGGACAGGTGTTAGCCCTGCTAGCTCTTTGCTAAGCTTCCCTGCAGCTGGTTCGAGTCATTTTACTGGAAATACTGACTATGTTTTTTGATGGAATTACTATAGCTTTCCTTGTGGTTATTTGTACTAACAGACAATTCAAGAAGTAATAATTTAGCACTCATTGCTCTCTTCAAAAAACTGAAGTCCCAGCTTCAAAGTGGTTGTCCACAAACCAATGGGTGACGTCACAGGCATCTATCTTTTCTATACAGCCTACGCTGTAGACTTGTCCTTGTTTAATTGTGAGACCTGGTTTTATTTTTCATTTTAGGGCAGAGGAAGCTCTGCTTTCGCTGCTCTTGTGTCAAGTAGGCATGCTTCTCCATGGCTTGCTGAGATGTCACACAGGAATTTGGGAGTAATGATTTTTTCTTTTTAACTAAAATCTAGGTCAGGATACTCTCAGAGAATCTCTGGCTTCCTGTTCCAATGTATAACTGAGGTCTATTTTCTCCCTCCATCTCCCCTCCGACCCCATCAGCCACAGTGCAAGCCAGTACCCAGAAGGACACATGGAGGCAAGGCAAAGAGCTCAGGCGCCGTCCATCTTTCTACCTCTCCCCCTTCTCCCCTCTTTCTCGCTATGCTTCTCACTGGCATCGAATCTGCAGCAACACATGTCTCTGATCAAGTCCAGCCTGCGTCATCAGTTAGTAAACTCCAGGCTCCAGGAAAACCAACAGAGAGCACATTCATAGCCGGCGACCCTGTGACTGAGTGTGTGATTCATTACTCTTTAATATGCACCCCCTACCCCCATCCTCCAACCCACCCAACCACTTCTCCAATCCAGCCTTGGGGCAACTCCGCAGCCTGATCAAATCCATCATTAAGCATATTTGTGGTGTTACCGCTGTTGGCCTTCTTATTTACCAGACCAGTCTCTGGCCTGTTTGCAGCTCAGCGGAGAGGAATTAGCTTTGCATTCTGACATTTGCATCACTTGTCCAAACTCTGATTGTATTAAGAGTGAGACAACAGAACTCCAAGGAGACCTCTGAGGGAGACAGGAAAAAAACTCCCACCAAATGTTAGGCAACGTTAAGATTCAAGAGCAATAAAGTGCTCTTTAAGCAAGGTGATAGACACCGAGAGGTGCTAATTTTGCTGGAGGAAGCTGAGAGAGTAACACGTGAGGTGAGAGGTTTTGGGGGAGTATACCTAGCAAAACTGAGCAGTTGTTTTATTCTTAAGAGTAGAAGAACGAGTGTCGCTTTGTTCCCATTCCCACAGACACACCAGTAATGAGGTTATCTTTCACACCTGGGGTCTCAAAGTGGAGTGGCCAGGCCAACGGTGACCAATACTGACATTTTATATTAAACTCGAGTGTAACAATGAAAGAATACTCTACTGTATTTTCTACCATAATACACCACAAACCCCTAAACAGACGGACTGGAAACACTTATGTTTTCATGTGACTTCCTTTTCCCGTGTGAATCTCAAATCAGTCGATGGCTGCCTAAATCACAGCTTTACAACACTTTATTTGGACTTGTCCACTGGTGATACTCATCCTACTGTCAAGTGACTGTAACATCTCAAGTGTGACATGCTAGCTATGTATATTCGGTGTCAGTGTTATGGCTTATCCAGAGGGGCAGTAAGCATCAGACTAAGCAACAGTCTGAAGCTAAAGTGGGTCTCTGAAGGCCTCTTCCTGGGAGACTTCTCTCCAGGTCTTGTGTGTCATGAGTGCAAGATGAGTCCTGTTTATGAGATGCTGACAGCTCCTTCCTGTCTCCCAGACCATGAGCCCTTACTGCTGCTGCACTGAAGGCCGCTCGTTAGTTCCTGGCCACCCAACTCCACCCCAAAAAGTTGGCTGCGAGAGCAACCATGGGTGGGACAGCTGATGGGGGGGATGGGACACAGCGCTGGCACTGGCAAACTGCAGCAGCCAAAAAAGAAAAAGAAAAAAAAAACACCACATGAGCACTTTAGCTTTTCGACCCAGGGCTGCTTTTTTGGGTAAAGTAGGCCAATGTAAACTCCCACTTCCTGTCCGCCTTGTCTCAGAGGGGGAGAGATGATCCTCCTGTGAAGAGGGAAAGGGCTGCTGCTCTGTAGGGACCATTTCCACTTACTACTCGCACACACACACACACTCACATAAATAGACATACAGCAGTAGAGGCAGGCAGAGAGTGAGTGGGAGAGCGCAAGCGAGTGAGCGAGGAATACACAAACACAGTGGGGTTCAGGAATGTTAAACACATGCTTTATGGCATAAATAGCAGCCACTTTTGGTAAATTACAGTGAGTGCTCTGGCACTGTAAAGCACACAGCAGGAAAACGTTCTCAGATTTCAGATCCAGGCCTCCACTCTCCCCCGAGGAACAAGGGAAGGGGAGCATGTTGTGTTTTTAATTCTCTATAAAAAGGCAGAAAGAAGTACAAAAACCTGTGATGCAGCAATGAATTGAAATGTGCCTGTGTTTTTACAGGAAATGTATAAGGCTTCGCACTATCTGGGAAAACTCTGACCTAGTTATAAAGGATAGAGGAAAGCCAGATTTGTCCAAGGTTCAAAACATTTAGCACAAAAATAAATAAATAAATAAAACTAGAAAGGCCTTTGCTTTTTCTGAACACACATATCATATATCGCTGCAGTATCCTATAAATCTTAGATGATGAGAAATATGACAGAGATTAAAATCATCAGGAAAAGCCAATCAAGAGCAAACCTGATGTTTAATTTGAGGACTCGTTTCAACTGTGTCTGCTGCCAGAGCTAACACCCTGACCTCGGGACATACCAGCTGACATCAAAATAGTTTGAGCTAACATCCAACAGCTGATCTTTTAATAGTGCTTTTATCCAAGAGCACAATAACTAAGACACACGAGAACATGAGGGCAAAAGGAGCCACAATCAGCCACATTCTCGAATGAAATCCTCATATTATTTCCATGTTGGAGGTTGTTGGTGTTTGTCCACAGATGTTTAAGAATTTGCATAAACAATCTCATTTGAGGATTGTGTGAGGTGAGTCACCATTACATGCTGCAGAAGGCATCCTGGCTGGTAGCTGACTCAAAAGGAAATAGGGAACTTTGCCGTGGAACACCTTACCTCACTCTGTTGGCCCAGCTGGCTCAGCCCACGCACACCAACTCCAACTAACTGACTGACTGCTGGCTTGACTAGTGGCCTGACTTACTGACTGTGAGCACGAGAGACATGGGAACTAAAGCTAAACAGTTTCTGACTCACTCTCTAGGCAGAGGAAGAGGAGAATGTAATTCTCTCCCCAGAGAGGGAACAACATATTTACACTGCAATCAAGTAGTAATAAGAAATCCCCTATATGATCATTTTAAAAAAGGTAGGTGAGCACATGCGAATTAAATCTTCAAGCTTGGGCTGGACAGAAGGGGGAAAGAGAAGTTTTTTTGTTTGAGTTCTTTTAACTGTACACTCACATATCCAGTAATGTTTGCACAGTGACGAACGATAAGTAAATGGCAGGTGCAAACTGGAAGCAGGTGCATTCAGTTGTTTCCATCCATCATCAGCACAGTGTGTTCACCTGCACATCTGCAGTTCAGTTTCAACATCCCGGTCATTTCGCTCACTAATTACAAGGCGCTGAGCAGAAATTTCCCAGTTAATGATCAAACAGACTTCCATGAACCAACACTTCTCAGCCGCGCTCGTTTCGTCGCATCGAAGCGGAGATAAAACAGCCGGTTTGCAGGTTTTAATAAACATAAATTACTTTATTGAATGAAAGGATATCAGCTGCGAAATACAGGGAATAGGAATTGAACACACAAGCATAGCACAAAAATATGACATAACGCATCACTTGCACATTGCACTATTAAACACTGCCATAAAATGTTCAGGAAAGTTTTTAAAAAATTCATCTTTGCATTGTCCATTTACAGGGTCCTCATTACATCATAGGCAAGCATGTCTCCATGCTGTAAACTACAAAATTCTTTGGTCCCAGCCTTTTTGCATTTTAAAACTTTATAGAACTAATTTCTACTAATACTGCAATCATTTCTTAAAACCATGACTACTAAATGAGGTAAACACACAAGGCACATTTTGGTTTCAAAAATAATATAATTTCAAGGCACGTATTTATTTGAGTTGTATGGCTTTGGCTGACATTATTAACACTGTGGTAACCTAGAATGCATGGCAGAGCTGCACAGTGAAACTCCTTTGGAAAATAACAGACGGAACGGCTTTTCCTATCTCCTAAACACATCAGATTAAAGAGAAGGTTTGGATGTAGCCAAAATAGAGGCTTAAAATGATCCCCCCAACTGGTGAAGAAAACACTAACTGGTGCCATTCTTTTGTGATGACATGCTTCCTCTTTTTTCTTAAGCAAACCAAGGGCAGTGGAAGTCACCTGCTATCAACCAGCGAAGGTCAGGGCTGTAGCACCTGTTAGCACCTCGTCTATCTACACCACAGTACCGAGGACAGCTGTGTGTGCACTCAATTGTGTGTCTGTGTGTGTGTGTGTGTTTTGAGACACGCTAAGAGATTTACTCCACCCACGCACCCCTACCTCTGAGCAGCTGTGTCTCGACCATGATCCTGAGCTGACCGGCACCGGGACAGAGACGGGAAAGAACACCTCTTAACCCAATGAGTTCACTACATATTTGGTGTTTGGAATGGGCACAATAGCAACATAGGAGCTGATATCAAGTGAGTGTCTGCATAGTGCAGTTCAGATTTGGTCCAGCCTCAAGACCTTGGACTATATTTAAAAAGAAAAAAAAATCAGCTTGTCAGCTGTTTTTTTAATGGTGAAAAAGAGGCTTGTAAAGTCAGATCCATAATGAGGTTTAATTCCATCCAGGTCTCATAAAGCAGGCCATTTCATGCTCTTTGTGGCCTTATAGGTCCTCAACAGGGCAACCGGGCTTGTGAAAACCTCTTCTCCATGGCTGCAAGCCCTCCTGAGCTCTGAGTGGGTCCCCTCTGCCTCCCTTCAGGCCGTCTCACACCGAAGTGGAGCAGCACCCCGAGGAGCTGTGTTTCTGCAGCAGTGACATGCGGCTGAAGGTGCGAGAGCACACGCTACACTGGTACTTCTTCACCTCGGCGTGGGTCTGCAGATGAGCCCGTAGATTGGAGCGGTCGGCGAAGGCCCGGTTGCAGTGGGGGCAGGAAAATGGGCGCTCACCTGCAGGGAAAAGTTTGGAAACTTATGACTTCACTGGAACTTCCCTCTAGATGTGAGTAAAAATCCCATACAGGGACACAACTCGAGCATCACTGAGTTCACAAGAGCTTTCCACTAACACCTCACACACAGCAGTCACATTGTGAAGATAATAAAGAATCACATGGCAGACCGGTGGGGTCAGAGACTGACTGAATTAGCATGATTTAATCAGGGCCAAATGAGATTACGCTAACAAGTTGCTGCAGGTACTAAGTGCTCAGTGATAGCAGGGAGCCCTCAGGCTTTCCTTAAACCTTTTGTCCCTCCATTCTGCGTGATAACCAACAGCAGTGGTAAGATAATTAGCAGACGAGTCATTGTTGCCGAGACATTAAACACAATGTGTAATCAATGAGTGCAAGGTCTACAGAGGGCTTCCCTGTGTGATAATGTCTGCTGATTGAGTGTTAAGCTCATCACATTGATTGTCATGGATATCCTGCTGCCTCATACACAGTCTGAATGATAAGGGAGTGACCTGCTGCTGACTAACAATGATGTCAACTCATACGCAGAGCTACAAATTTTCAGTAACACAGATTTCTTCATTCATGTGTCAACAATCCATTGGAGAGTTGCCAGATACCATACAGTGTTGCACAATACGTGTGAAAATGGGTCTTACCTGTATGTGTGCGGATGTGACCGCGCAGCAGCCACGGCCTGGAGAAAGCCTTCCCGCAGGTGGTGCAAACGCAGGGCAAAGTGTGTGAGCGGATATGCATCTTTAGAGCCCCCAAGCTGGTGTACTCTTTGGGGCAGTGTTTGCAGAGGAAAGCTGGCCTGGCAGCTGTGGCAGGGGTCTCTCTCTCTTCTTCCTCCTCTGGGGGACTGATATGAGCCATGACTCCTGTGCATTTCATCCGCTGGCGAGGGCCATACGTGTGCACGGGTTCAGGACTAGGGGGGTCTGAGGTGCGCCCCTCATCTTCCTCTCCACTGCTGCTGGCATTGCTGCTGAGGCTGGATGGGGAGCTGAGGTCCAGGGGCCCTGTGTTGGCAGAGGGTTCTGTTTGGGAGGCTGGTAGGTAAAGGGTGGGAAGAACACTCAGATCCCACACCAAACCTGTGGTGAAGCAGGTGGCAGTGGTGTTGACTGATGAGAGATCAGCAAGAGTATAATTCTCCAAATAAGTGTCTGTTAAGGAAAGAGGATGATTTCACAGCCAGTGTTAGAAAGCTTACAAAAGTTAAATATTAAGCTTGTAAATGCATTACTGAAATCTAAAAACAATTTTATCTATTCTCGTGGACTGCATGAATTCTCTTCCTGACTGATTTAGGTTCTGCATTCTTCTCGGTTTTTTTCCCCCTTTTCCTCATGATTTACTGAGAATAAAGTTAGAGCCATGGGAAGGCTCTGTGGCCGCTTCCTCCCACGTATTCACAAGGGCTTGTAACATGAATGGAGCTCTGTCTGGGTGCAGGAAGGGGGGTAAAGTGCATCTAACGGGTCCCAACTTGAACGGGGAATAGACTGGTTTGTAGTCGGACCAGACAGAACACATTTAGAAAATGTTCTTACATTCGACTTGAACTTTACTTCTACAGTTAGAAAAAGGGACAATTTCATGCCTCATTTGCGACGCTTATGTAAGGATGCTTTCATAATTCATTGAAGGGATAAACAACTTCGTAACTCACTGTTCTGGCATTCCAGTTCACTGTAGTTTGGCTTTTGCTTAGCAAAGTATTTCTTGACCAAGAAAGATCGAGGCATTGTCCTTCTTTGAGGGTGTAGCAACTGTGCGTTAAAGTATCCTGTGGTCACGGCGCAGTTTCTAGAAGTCGAAAAAGTCGTTTATAATCTTGCTCTGCGGATCCGTGGGAAACAGGGGAGAAAAAGTCCTCCAACAGCCCCAAAAGTTAAAGTGGAACTTCAGCAAAAAGTCATATGTACAGCTTTCATGAAGAGTCTCTAAATACTGGCCTCTGTTCTGAAATACTCTGACACAGGCAAGTAGGGGTGTGCTCACCCCGAGGGCCCTCCCCACCTTCCCACCTCACATATCGCCGCTCAAGTGCTCAGAAAGAAGCTTTCACGCTCAACACACTTTACGACAACAAAAACATGAGCCTCACAGCCTTTCCACAGGAATCCAGCGGCGCTGAGCGGCAGACGAGAAAAGGTGAAGGAACCATAGCGAATTGTTTTATTGACATGCATGTAAATGGCAGTTTGGGTGACTGTGGCTCTCTGTGGTGCAATAATGCAGATTCTTGGAGGTGTGATGACAATTTGCCCTCTATTAAGCTCATATAATTATAGATACGGAAGGATATAAACATCTGACCCCATATATACGTAATAATAACACCGCAACAATAATTCCAAGCAGATGAAAGAATGAGAATAACCATATGCTGATTTAAAAACACACTGGCTGCTATTGTGAAACGGCATCTTGACTTGGTTTAAAGTGTCATCGGACTTTCCATTTTAAGAAAGGTGCAGCTTGATATAGAATAAGCTATATGCCAGTTTATCAATTTATGGACCGTAGATCAACGTCAGCAGAGTAACGGCACCATCTCCTGGAAGAAAGGAAGTAAAACTATATGACCATTCACGCCATGTGAAACCACTTTGCTGTCAAAGCGGTCTTCTTGCGTCCAAGTCATGTCACCCGTGAAATAGCTTTAAACAAACTAAGAAGAAGGTTGTGCACGTTTGAACAGCAAACGTGATATAGTAATCCACGATTTAAAAATAAGATAATTACTGAGAACATAACACACAATAACACAAAACAACAGATTCATGAATGACACAGATGATAAACCATGTAGTAATAATCAGTTTGTCCTACTGGTAGGTAGAAATCCTGGAGTAAATCACAGTCTTCTGATTTTGAAAATAAAATAAAAAGAACACTGAAATTGAATATACCTGACAGATTTAAGCATACATCCATACAGTGATTTTTTGCGTAAATTTCACGCACGTGTTTGTCCTTCACATCACGGACAATGAGCCGATCATGGATGTCCACAAGGTCCTACTGTGAAGCAGCACACACATATAAAGGTGAGCATGGATTCTTAGTTTTTCAAAAAAGGTCTGTGCCATAGGCTGTGCGCTTTGATTGGCGTTCAGCTTTAGTATAGGATCTAGTTAAATTTCAGACTTAGACACGTTCACAAAAGATACAGTATTTTTCGTACACGTGTTAATATTCAACTGCTATTGAAATAGGTTATTGAACGTTAAATACTTATTCATTTAGGCCTATTTCTTTAATGAAACATCCAGTAATATGGAACAATAGCAAGGGATGTTAAGATGCGTTAACCTCCCTTATCATTTTAGCAAACCAATAGGTGGAGACATAACACCAATATTTTTCCAGTTCTTTCCGCTTATGAAAAAAATACCTTATTCCCGTGCAAAACATGTTTTTTTGCCGCAAAAGGTCAAATTTTAGTGTTATTACTTCCCAATATCGACTAAAAATCTCTCCCTTTATTTAGTCATGCAGCAAAATACAAAAAGTTACGTTGGTGTAATTTGTATAGAAGTGATTTACAAAGCTGAATAGACCGAACAACAAACGTAAACGTTACATTAAAAAATTATTATTATTATTATTATTTTAAATGAGGGGAATTATCTTAACAAAAATGTTTCATCTTTGACTAAACTCAAATCAAAACGACAAGCTCCCTCCTGGCCTCTGATTGGTGATCTGCTCCTGGTGGGCGGGGATATGGGCGGGTCTGTTATTGAGCTATCGGTTGAATATTTGAAATCCAAAACAACAGTCGCATTGAGGTGCGTTGTAGCATTTATAGGCTTATTTTGAATATATGTACCCAGCTGAAACTCCATAATGATCTTCGAGTCAAACTGAGAAAGCGCAGGTAAGGTCGCTGCAGAGCTGCTCTCACAGGCTGCTAACGTTGACGGGAAATAGATAACCTACATTTGAATTGTTGTCATAAAGCTACATTTCGTTCGCTTGTTATTGCGTTGGACTGATAGGCACTGCTGGCCGTCTAAGGTCTTTTGATTTGATACGATATAATCTTCTGGTATTGTAAATGAGGACGCCGAGTGAGCAAAAGACATGAAACAATATACAACAAATGCATCTGATAATGAATTCAGGCAACGAGAAGAGATGAAAATATGATTCAATGATATAATATCTGCAGTGTTTTAATTTTGATGCATTTATACAAAAATAAGAGATAAATCTTTATGAATTAAGTGCCGTAGCTTCCCACTGGTCAGATGTTTGATGAAAAGAGCCCCTCCCCCATGTATCTAGAAACAGATGGTCACTAACAATGAAATTCTTGGGGAGTGGGCATTCTTATTCAAACCAGCAAACTACTAAACATTTCATTGGGCATCCCAGTCAGCTGACCTGAGACTGCTTGAATATGTTAAAAGTAATATGGGATCTCATGGCATCACCCACTCCCAAACAGTAAGGGGGGGGATCAAGGGCTGTGTTGAATTAAATCAGGAAGTAATGATATTTTATTCTTTTTGATTTTTTTCTCTTGCCCACAGCAGCTGAAGAGCATTGTAACACCCGAGCACCGTGCAGAACAAAGAAGAGCAACTACAACAGATATGTTCAGAACAATCGCGCGTATGCTTTTTGGAAGAGAGGAGGAGACCCCCGAAGATGTCAAGGCTGGAGACACGATGGAGGAAGGGTGGCATGTTGTCACTCACCAAGGTCAGTCATGCAGTGTCTGTCAGTAATATAACATATTAAAACAGTGACATATTTTACATCATTCCAACAGGCTAACACAAAAATGGTCAAACAAAGTTAAACAAGATATTAAACTTCTTTCATGTATGTTTATGTATGTGTGTTTGTGTGTGTGTGTGTGTGTGTGTGTGTGTGAGAACTGCGATTCAGTAGGTCATCTGTTAGTTATTTAGTCCGTGAACTGCACACCTTGATATTGAGTGTTTGTTTTTACACGCGAGTACAGTGCTTAGGCTGGGGCATATCATACCGTTCACGGTAATACCGGTATAATGATGGGCAACGACAAGAAAATGAAATATCGCGATAGAAGATGGGTAAAATGCACATGCTCACTGCCTCTGTTTACATACGCACATGGCAGAAAAAGCATGGCGGCGACGGAGAATGAGAAGGGCGAAAGCGAATCGTTGAATGAAACGGATGAACCAGAAATGGTTTGTAAAAATGCTGCAACTTCAGTGGTGTGGAACTGGTTTGGCTTTCGTCCGTCAGATACACAACAAAGCACTATTTTTGGTAGAGCATGCTAAATACGGCACACTTAAAATCAGTCCTTTGATTTTTCTGAAAATCGACAGTGCCCCTTATAATCCCGTGTGCAATGTTTCCTCTAATTTTTCATGTGTCTGAGCAAACACACAAACTCCCTTGGACCACTGTGAGCGACAGCAGACGTGTGCACTGTGGTCACGCCAGCATCGAATCCATCCAAGTTACATGGGTTATTAAAATAATCAAATTACAGCATTTATGTTAGACTACTGCTTTAGCCCACATACAATGAAAATTAAAAAAAAATCTTGTTCATGACCTGTGTCGTATGTTAAGTTATTATAAAAAATAACTTGAACTCCAATTTTGAAAACACAACTTTTTTTTTTTTTTTTTTTAAATAAAGCTCTGACTTGTATTACGAGTCTGTGGTCTGTGAGAGAGTCTGTAACTCTCTGTCTGCAAAATACAGAATATAATGACCGATGTTGGGCAATTAATTATATAGTTACTTCTTCAAAAAAGTAACTGAGTTTTGCAAACAACAAAGTTTTTTGCAGCTGTTTACCTACAAATGCAGCCAAGGCAGTTTTTAAATAAACATTTTAAACTATTTACAGAACAATCAGCTGTTCTGCCGATCAACACGATTTAAAAACTGGTATAAAGTCCACACTTTTTCCGTCAATTGTTCCGTCTGTCCTGCTCACATCTCCAATGGTTGTACACGTTGTCATTAACGTGGCTTCACTCCACATCCGCCGCTTTGCTAGCTAAAACACCGGTGTCAGCACATAAGGACGCTGTCATAGCCTGTCGACGACGCTGATTAGCTGCGTATATACGAATGTGAATCGCATCATTGGCTGGACTATGGGATAAGGTGGCATCGTTCTAATCCCATACGGGAGCAGCCAGTCACTTACTGACTAACACTGCAAAACAGAATTGTTAAAGTATTAATTTTAATTTCAATTCAGGCTAGATTTTTTTTTTGTGTGTGCAGCGCAGATTTTCTGTGCGCAGAGAGCGTGCCAGCAGTGCGCAATTGCGCACGCGCACAGCTTAGAGGGAACATTTCCACTGGAAATGCCTTAAACTGTCAGCAAGGAATTTGCATTTGCACTGTTAAATTTTTATACAACTTTATGCACATAAAAACAGCTGTTTGTTTAATTGTAAATAGATTGATGTTTTTTTCCCTAATAAAGTTGTGGAGATGTAAAGTATTTTGTCTAGTGTCAATTATATCGTCAGTTATATCGTCATCGCAAATTTTCAAATGTATATCGTGATAAATATTTTTGGTCATATCGCCCTGCTCTTATGCTTAGCATACACTGGGTTATTACCCAGTCTTATAACTGAGGTCAACTTCTGTCTTCACAGAGGCAGGTTCAGCAGAAAACCAGGATGCAATGTTGACTGACAGCCAACCATCCAGCTCTGTTCCTCAAGGAACAGACATGGAAACTGACTGGTGAGGTCATCGCATGCTTTTGTTTTTTTGTTTCTGTATTATATTTAAAGTTAAAATACTTTAATAAATGGACCTATTACGCTAATCTCTAGCTCCATAATTATATTCATTGACTTTAGTAAAGTAAAGATGATTCACAATTCAAAGTAATCCTTTATTTATCCTATACTGGGTCTGATGCAGCCCCTTTACACCCTCTTTTTAAGACATCTTTGCTCTGATTGGCTGCCTCGTGTAAACAAAGTTTTGAATAGTCTGTAGGTGGGGTATCTGTGCTGATAGCCAGAGTTTTAATGAGTCTGAGATGACCGTATTATGAATATCACTGAAAAACAGAGATTCAGAGGAAACTGAAAGAAGTCCAGTCCATTTTTTTATAAAGCACGTTTAAAACAACAAAGATGACCAAAGTGGTGCACATGAAACAGGACAATACAGCATACACGCCCACACACATTAGTAAAGATATCCGAAGAATCACAAAAATAAAAAAGCCTAAATACCTAAGCTCTCACTCTGGTTTGAAAGCCAAAGAATAAAAATGAGAAAGCTCAATCCCCAACCCAGCTACATCAGCAGATCTCAGTGACCTTAAGGCAGGGTTGTCGAACTCCAGGCCTCGAGGGCCGGTGTCCTGCAGGTTTTAGATCTCACCCTGGGTCAACACACCTGAATCCGATGATTAGCTCATTACCAGGCCTCTGGAAAACTTCAAGGCATGTTGAGGAGGTAATTTAGCCATTTAAATTAGCTGTGTTGGATCAAGGACACGTCTAAAACCTGCAGGACACCGGCCCTCGAGGCTTGGAGTTCGACACCTGTGCCTTAGGGGATCATAAGGTGTTAAGAGATCAGCAAAATATAATGATGCCAACTTATTAAGGGATTCAAAACATATGATAAAATCTAAAAGCAAGCATTTAAATTAGTAGTGTTTTAAACTGGCGGTGTTTAATGTGAGCATCTACCACTGTAACAGTGTTTTTTTTAATATATGTTATATGCAGACAATAAGGAAAAGCGTTATTGTCCGTTTATTGGATTTATTTTATGTGTCTGGCCAGCGTTGCAGATGCCGAGCCCACAGCACAAAGCGGGAGTACTGGGACCAGCGCTCAGTCCGTGTTC
The DNA here is from genome assembly GCF_057382275.1 of Copadichromis virginalis. NCBI lineage: Eukaryota > Metazoa > Chordata > Actinopteri > Cichliformes > Cichlidae > Copadichromis > Copadichromis virginalis. The sequence continues at coordinate 11,386,349 of NC_140622.1, read as the reverse complement.
AGCTCTTTGTCCAAGCCCAAAGCTATAGCCAAGATGACACAGGCTAAGGTTTTGGCAGAGCGGCATCATGTGTCCCGCAACGCTATTCAACGCCAGAACCGTGTTCGCCAAGGAGTCCAACACCACTCCTACCACCTCCAACAGCCAGGCTGTCGCAGCCTCAGCCACTGAATCTCTTCACTACAGATTGCCACACTCACACAAAAAGCTAAAGCAACTGAAGACAGACAAAAAATAAAAACAAAACAAAAACACTTGTAGGCTTTTCCACGTTTCTGCAAATTAAGCTAAACATTTAATCTTTATGTGCCAACACTAGTTAACTGTTACCAGGCAGCTACATTAGCATTTGAACTTGTACTGTATCTGAATTTGAAATGAAGAATTCACCTCATAAAATGAGATACGCTAGGTTTCTTTTTTTGTGTATGTGCACAGGTAAATTTATACAGTGTTGGACCAAGTGCTATGCTATGTTTGACACCATGCACTTCCCTGTATGTTGTTGGTTCAGAACCTTTTTTTGATACATCAATAAAAGTATGATTTTGCAGCTTGTTTGTTTCTTTTGTTTATAGTGAAATTGCGATGTCCCACAGACAGTGAACTGCTCACTCTCTCACAGATGCAAACAGTTGATCTCATTAGTTTGGAGGAAATTGCACCTGCTGTGTTCTGCTCCTGCTGCAGGAGGAGCGCGCTCGGTGGGGAACTGGTGTAATCTGGAGGTTTACCGTGAAGTTCAGACCTTGTGATATGGCTAGGATGGAGGCGTCTCCTAAAACAAAACTTAACAAGCAGTCAACACTTGGTTACAAGAGTTTTGGTAGTTCAAATCAGCTGGCTGATGGCTCATCACCCAGTGACTTAACTTGTGACTTGACTAAAAATTATGGTGAGGAATTGGGAGGTAGAGTTCAAACACAAAGATATAGTACTAGTAAATAAGGCATCTTATTTAGATTTGGTTCAAATTTGCCTTGAAAACCCAACAAATTTCAACTCAGTTTAAAGTTGCTTTTTCCTCACTTGCTGCTGCCACAGATCCTTTCCATTTGAAACAGCTGGCACCTAATGGCACAAATTTGTTTGACCAAAGTCCATCCAATCAGGAGGCTGATGAGGACTGCTCCAGCAGAGGCACACCAATAACTGTCTACGCTCTGTCTACCATCTTTGCCATGCCAGTGTCAATTGCTTTGGTCCTGCAGATTTACCTGGGTGAAAGTTTGGTATGCAATGGTGTCTAAAATTTGCACGTCGAACCCCTGTCACATTATTTCTCGTCACGGCAGTTGTTTACAGGTCTTCCAACACGGGGAGTTGTTTTCGGATCACGAGCGCTGCACCGCACTCGCTCACAGAGTCCTTCGTGATGGTGGATCCAGTGTGGATGCTGCCATCGCCGGTGCCTTGTGTTTGGGAGTCGTTCATCCACACGTATCAGGTGTTGGTGGGTATGTGATTTGCTCATTGCTCAATGCTGATGCGACTTCTATTTATAAATACACACGAAAGTCCCTGACCTTTTTTGATTTCCTCACTGTAGAGGAGGAATCATGCTCGTTCATGACATACACAGGAATGAAACCAGGGTGATCAACTTTCTGGGATCTGCTCCTAAAGCATTCAGAAGGGAGGTGCTGCACAATGTTTCACAGGCCAAGGTAGTATAAAGGCTGGGGTGGAGGAATCCTGAAACATCTGCATTTTTTCATTTGCACCTATAATTTATTTTCAGGCAGGTCTGCAAGTAGGAGTGCCAGGCATGCTCAGGGGACTGCACCGTGCCCACACACTGTACGGAGGGTAAGAATATAGAAAAGTTCATTTTAATTAGGTGTTGTTGTTTTTTTTGTCACACGTCATGCCATAAATCTGCTGCAGTCTGCCATGGGAGGATGTTGTCAGCAGAGCTGCAGCTGTAGCAAGAGAAGGTTTCAATGTGTCTCACAGTTTAGGTGAGACAAACTGCTGCTCTTTGTATTTTCTCTCCTCTCTTCCTTCACAATACAATAATAAATACAATAATTTTAACATCAGGATTTTTTTGGGTTTTTTTTTTTTTTAAAATCTCCTACAGCTGATGCTATATCAAAGGTGAGTGGTGAGCAGCAATCTCAAAGCTTCAATAATGCATTCATGCCACATGGAAGACCTCTGAGTGCTGGTTCATATGTGAGGTTGCCTCGCCTGGCAGGAGTCCTGGAGGCTGGTTTGTTGAATTTCTACCATGGCAACCTATCTCAAGAGATTGTAGATGAGGTGACTGATATACATATACAAACTGGCATGACTTTGTGAGTCAAATATGACATGTGTTTTAGTCCGGCATTGCCTTTCACTACAAAGGTACAAGCAAATGGAGGCGTACTGAGCAGAGAAGACATTGGTAACTACAGTGTGGATGTAGAGCTACCCATTGAAGCCCAGTACAATGATAAAGGTGACATTTTACACACCAGAATTGATAAAATTATCTTTATTTTCTTCACGTCTTCATCTGCAGTTTGTTATTCTTGCCTTAGAGTTTATAATTCAGGTTCCTCCTCCTCCATCTGCTGGTGCAGTGTTGCTATCAGCTCTCAACTTGTTAGAGGGACTCCATATCAGCAAGAGCAACGTAACAGAAACTCAAACACGCCTCTGGATCGCTGAGGTACTGGGGTGTGAATACCTCCGATATCTTTGTATATTATGACCTGTTGTAAATGGCAGTTCTCTTACATAGGTGTGCTTTGTTTGCTATCCATGAAGGCCCTGAAAACAGCTTTAGCTATGGCCAGTGGTTTGGGTGACCCTAATTATAACTCTTCGGTGACTGAGGCGCTCTCTGACATGCTGAGGTAAAACATGTTGCAGGATCATAATCACTGTTAGGGTTACAGCTAATGACTGGTTTCAGTAGTGGGTGTTTAGACTGTTTTGGTGAATGGTGAGTTAATAAAATATAAGAAAGCAGAAAAAAAAATCCCACTATACCCAGAAACAACAGAGGTATTGTCCCAGTTGAGAAAGCACAAGTATATTAAGGGTTGAAGCATTACACCGGAGGTCTGAGTCACTAAAAGTCATACTTGAACACACCTCCAAACGCACTCTTATCCAACTTGGATAGTGTCAATCCTCACATGAATAGTAGTTTTCCTTTTTGTTTTTAAAAAGTTCTGAGAGATTGAAGAAAAAGATTGAAGTCACTTTCCTATGTCCTTGTTTTCTAAAGAAAAACAAATCTATTCAAAAAAACAAATTAAAAAATTGTCACAAACTATTAGGCTCTAAATCCACTCATCTTTGTTTAACTTTAAAAGCCCTTAGTTTATACTAATATCATTCTTTTGTGTCATAAAATCCAAAATCCACTACAAATTGATTTTTTTCTCTGTTCCTGCCACAGCAAGAGTCAGGCTGAAGTCTTTGGGCAGCAGCTGAATTACTCCCACACATCTCCATCTGAGTACCTCTCGCCTATCCACTCCACCCAAACAGAACTGGTGGCTGGACAGGTCATTGTCATGGGACAAGATAAGCTCATTGTGTCTGTTGCAAGGTGACTGGGTTACAGCCTACAGTGTGACTCTGATGATCAAACCAAGATATGTGTGGTATGCGCTTCTTGGAAATGTTACATGGTTTTGTTTTGTTTTTCCCCCTCTGCTTTTATCTTCATCCTCCTGCAGTTCCTTGAGCAGACCATTTGGGAGCAGACTCATAACTCAATCAGGCATCGTTCTTAACAGCCTCATCCTTGATTTTTCCTGGCCAAATACAAGCAGAGAACAACTTCAAACTAATCAGGTGCAACACCATCAAAAAATCTCAGGCTGTGAAATCAGTCAGGTATGAGGCACAGTTTTAGATATTACAATCGACTGTTACTCGCTTACAGGAAAACTGTGTCGAGCCAGGAAAGCGGCCCCTGTCGCTTCTCATGCCCATTATAGTGGTGCCGGCTTTGCATAAATGTGGGATCCACATGGCAGTAAGCACCTCTGGTGAACAAAATGCCCTGAGTGTGATCACCCAGGTTTGATCTCCTTACATTATGAAGAAAGTTGGCTTCACATTCAGTTTTGTAAAAATATTTGACGATAACACTGTTTCTATGCTTCAGATGCTGGTCAACGTATTATTCTTCCATACAGAGAAAAATGACAGTTTTTCCCTGACAGGGCTCCATCACCAGTTTGAACCAAATAAACTTCTTGTTCACTGTGAGTATCACTTTGCCTTCTGCAGTTGACCTTTTGCCTTTTTAACTAATAATAAATATATATGTATTTATTATTATTATTATTATTATTATTATTATTATTATAGTAACTTCCTGCTTTCTAATTTCCCTCCCCATCAGCTCATTATCAAGGAGAAAGTGGGCAGAGTTTCCATGCAAAGGCCCATGCAGTTCAAAGAGTGAGGACAGAGGAGTCTTATTAAGCCGCGGAGTGCCTCAGTTGACTGGTGGTTTAATACAGTGTTGTTTTTCTCCTCAACTTTATTCTTGAAATAAATATTCTCACAAGCATAGAGATGTCCTTGTACTTTATGATGTAAATTTATGAAAGTTCTCTGGTGATTACAATCAGCCAACAGGGGACAGCCAGCAACACAGATTACTTACTAATGAAAAAAGACAAAACTGAGTATTCATATTACATGTTCCAATTAAAGGAACGTGATTTAGTTGCTCATATAAAATTAACTGTCATTTAATGCCAGTTAAGAAAACATGTACATGCATGCAGAAGAAAATAATTTCTGTTATGTAAAACTGATGTACTTTCAAGATAGCTGCATCACGCTATGTAGAATGTGTGGTGGAGAAGGACACGTCACATGTATTCAGTCAGGGCAAACGTGCCACTGGGAGCAATGCAGTCTAACTCTTGGTTACTGTAAACATTTTCCCCAGTGTGTTGGTTACTTTTTTTTTTTTATATAGCTACCAGAGTGTAATACATTGGTAATTAGATTAGGTGACTTCATGTATAAGAGGGAAAGTAATCCTCGATAAGCAGAAGGTTTGTGTTCAGACATCAGGTTGCAGCAGAGGCACTTCTTAATATCAAATCTACTGATGTGTATGAAACAAAAAGAGGGAGTCACATGTAATCTTCTGGTGGAGCAGGTGTTTTGTCATCATGGGTGTTTAGGTAAATCCAACCCGATCTTTCAAAGTTACATAACAGACGAGTGTCACGGCCCAGTGTTATTCACTCAGCATGTCAGTGCTTTTGATGTTGTGGCTGATTAGTCCGATTTGACCTCTGTCAATTATAAAATTGACAGATGCAAAATTCAGTATGTGACCCTGTTTTTTTTTGTTTGTTTGTTTGTTTGTTTTTAGCAAACTGCACTCAGACCTTTCAGGAACTCTTGACCTGTGCAACCGCTGGCTGCTTTAAATTTCGTCTCTTAATGATCAGTCAAATTCAACGAAAGCTCCAAGTTGGACAGCAAATACTTCAATAAAGAAAAAAAAGATTCATATTAGCTTACAGTCAGCTGATCGCATCAATAGTTCTTAACTCTAAATCAGTCTGCAGTCAAATATTTGCCAGATTGAGAGATTTCATAGAGAGCACTTTTAGGGCGGAGAAGGCGAGCGCCGTCAGGTGGGCGTTGGCGGTCACATGCAGGCCAGCATTTAAATGCCTGTAGTTCAACCCTCCCACTCCACAGCAGAAGCCAAGAGGAAGTGATTCACCTCTGCTGGAGTCACTTGCTTTAAAAAAAAAAAAAAAAAGGGAAAAAAGAATAGTAATAAAAAAGCGCGATTAATTCATGCTCCAGCAGTGGATTAACCGGATACGAACAAGGTTTATTGTTCTTAATTCATGATCGCAGTAAGTCAGTTTTTGAAATTATTGTTTTAAACAATAAACCGAATCGTTAATGATTGTAAGTTGGGAATGCTTTTTGAGTAAGTTCAAAGATCAGGCTCGTTTGTTCATTTAGAGAGCTGGGGACGCCTATATTATATCCTGCTGTGAACCTAGGTTAACTTTCACAGGAGCTTAAAGGGAATCACGTCTGTAATATTTCACCTTATAAGTCAGGGTTTTATCCATGACAAAGCCTGCAAATAATCAGGCAATGTGCTTTATTTGAAAATGCGTCTAACTTGTGGTTCTAGTGAAGTATCCTCGATTATATCTATTGGGCTACATTGTTACAGCATTTCTATCGCATTTCTGCAGGTTACCTGCTTATATAAGCACAGTATCAGCTTTCAACCGGTCTGACAGACTGTAGTGGTGGGAATAAAGGGTTTCAATGGAGCCCAGAACTGTTTTAAACGAGAAGTTTTTCATCGTCACTCGCGGGAAGTCGAGGAAAGGCTTCTGCCGAGGATGTATCGGGCGCATAGAGTCGGAGACGAAGCGTGGAGAGTTCGTGGGGCTCCTGTACGGCGGGAACAGCAACCCAGGGACCCCCAAGAACGGGGGCCTGGTGAAGATAGAGGACATGTACCCGCTGACCCGCCACCAGGCACAGCTCCTGCTCTTCATTTCCAGCGCAAGCAGACGCCTGGAGCTGCTCTGTAACCCGCAACTGTTCTCTGCCATCTGTGAGCTGTCTCAGGACGACCTGGTGGTGGTGAAGCACAAGAACGGACACCTTCCCGGTTTGGTGAAGAACTTGATGCAAATCGGACGGAAAGACAATAAAGACGACCTGTACATGCTTGCCTTTGAAGTGGAATTTGTGGTGAGTTCATTTTATAATCTATTTTTACATTTTGATTTGATGATTCAAGTTGTGAAAATCATGGAGTGCACGATCATCCAGATAACTGCACGTGCTCTCAAGTGCAACCTTAATGCTTTAAAATGCACCGAGATAAGGATGACTATATCGCTCTGAGTGATCAGTCATGACTGCAGCCAGATAATGTCACTGCAAATGTACAGATGCATCAAACTGTTTCTGTTCTGTATATAAGAATAACGTCAGAGTTCCTGTTTGCGTTTCAGTAACTGTTTTTCCTTGTTTCCTACACAGGACACCGATCATACTTTGTCATCCAAGAAACCTCCTCTGTCCCTTTTCAGTGCTGCAGACATCATCCAGGTGGTCCCATCTTACTCTGTCCCCCTCGGACTGCAGTGGAAAGATGCCATTTGTGGGGGTAAATGGATTATTAGCCTCACACACAAAGTTAACAAGTCGGTTTCAAAGCCATATGATGGCTCTCAGGCTTTATCAAAGTCCTTTTGTTTTGATAACAACACTACCACACTACAAACATGGTGCACCTCCTTCTTACTAAACAGCAAACTAAATTCTTGAAAACTGCTTCCCCAACCACAACCCTAACAATGCAAAGAAAGTGGTCCCACTACACAACTGGAAAAACTGGTTCTGTTGTTCTGGAATGCAGAACAGTAGAACTGCCACATGATCTGGCTTTCTTTTACCTTTGGTAGACTGTGCACTTGAAACTATCTACATACTTCAAATATAGATCTTTGTTAGCTGGATGACAATCTGATGAAGCAGCATGTGACAAGCCTAAAAAAAAAAGGAAAATGTCATATGACTTTCTAGGCATCGCATCCTCACCTCTACATATCGTGATATATGTCTGCAGGTTTAAACAGAAAGGCGGTGACACGCAACAGCTGCATTGCAAACATCGGATCTTGTGCACAGCCGGCGACAGAGAATCGCACCGAGCAGAGTTTGACTCAGAACCAGAGTCTGAGCTCAGTGCCTTTGGAGGTGGGATCCATGGTGGAGGTGGTTTCCAACTCAGGGATCACAGTGTACGGGGTCATCCGGTGGTTGGGTGTCCCTGGAGGAAAGACTGGTGAATGGGCTGGCATTGAACTGGTGCGTGACTAGAAATTTGTGCAGTTGCTTTCAGTGTGCTTTGGTGATCTGTCGTATTAATGTTATAAATCACTATTCCAGGACTACGATGTTAAGGGCTGCTCTGATGGGATGTATGGTGGTCAGCGGTTTTTCACTTGCAAGGAGAAAAGAGCTTTGTTTGTTCCCATCACAAAGTGCAGCCCCGATGGCAGGTTTCTAAGTGCCTCTACAGGAAAAGAGATCCTCAAATCCACTGACACCACTCCAGGTTCGACACCTTACCCAGTCTAAAACATGCATACACAAGAAATAAAAACTCGATATTATACACAAATTTACATTATTGGAACAGATTTTCCTTTTTTCCTGGCAGTTCTGTTCAAACTGTTTTGGTTCCTTATGTTTCTATTATATTATAGTTTTTATTGTACAAATGATTGCTCAAAATCCTTTAGTCTTACAAGACAAAAACGCAAAATGCGAGGTTTTCCAAAAAGAACTCTTGATCAGGGCGTGAGGATTAGGTAAAATTCATACTTAAAACTTTTGGGCAGCTTTTTAAAAATGTATTGTTTATCTGTAATTTATACCTGTGTTTCACACGGCTCGTAAATGGTGTAACGCACAGTGAAATAGTATAGAACCTTTTCCAGGTGATTCTCCTCCAAATATTCCCACACCTTTCTCTCTTTGGCAGGGTTTGGTGACAAGAAATTACGTTAGACTTGAGACAGTGCACACAGTGACACACTGCTTGTCATGTCTGACAGTCCTGTGAGCTTTCTGCTTTAAATAAGCCAATTAATCATTAATCATTCCCATCTAAAGCTGCCAGTAAAGTCACGAAGACTGTGTTAAAGTGTCATTTCATCGTAACATCTGCTTTTCTCACCTCTTTAGTTCCTCCATATGAAGACACGGACGAAGATGTGCCACCTATCCCTGAATCCGAGGCGCCATTTTTGTTAGTGGGAAAAATGAAAGGGATTCAGGGACACATTAACTCCTGTTACCTTGATGCCACACTCTTCAGGTAGAACACGCTCACCATCATTCCCCTGCAACAAACTCCGATTTGCTTAGCTTTATCTAAGCTAATCGTATCTAGAGGAGATCATGTACAACCACGTGAGCACGATACACTGTATTCAGATAAGTGCACAGCTGACAATAACGTGTGGTTCTCCTTCCTCAGTTTGTTCAGCTCATCTGTGACCCTGGATGGTATCTGCAAGAAGCCTGCTGACACAGACCAACCCATAACCTGCACCCTGAGAGCAATAGTGAACCGTTTACGCAGGTATAGACGCTGCCTTCAACACTGTTTATCTCATTTCTTTTATTATCATGTTGTTTGCACAACCAGGACGTAGTGGCTTTTTACATAGTATCAGCTGATAAACGAGTGTTGCTGTTTTCTGCCTTGATGACATGGTACATTCACATGTGTCTGTATGGTTAATGTGTTCTTACAAAGTGAATTCATGCAGTTGCTTTCTCATAGCTAATCTATTTATTTCAGACAAGGCTTCGTCCCTGCAGAGAGTGTGATGAATTTTCGGACTCATCTTGGCTGTGACACTTTTCGGACAGAGGAAAAAGGTACCTGCCCGTATCTTGAAATACATTATAATATAATAAAAAAAATCTGAGGGCTTTTTTTCAGATTTATTTATCTGTTCTTTTTTAAACTGCCTCTTGTCATTGTAGATCCAGAGGAGTTCATCA